>NC_069125.1:35025059-35625059 GCF_026914265.1 Mya arenaria
TTCATCTTATTGTAGGCCGTGTGAACAAGCTCAGCTTGGCTCTCAAGTAACCAACTCAACTCTGATATTACGCAGACACTCTGTAGTTCGTACCAATTGTCAACCACGTATTGAAAACAGTTTATAAGTTTTAACAGTTTTATTGTAATAATAAAGGTGAAACATCACTCAAACTGGATACAAATGTTTATACAGAAAAATTATGTATTTATATCATACTATTCATTAAAAGTCACTAGTTTTCGCTGGTGCGCACGTTCCGAAAAACCCGTATTATATAATATAATTTATTTGTTATATTATTTATTAATCTAGCGGTGTTATTTCTGTAGTTCAACGCGATTTCAATATTGTTCTGGTAATGCAATCTAAGCGAGATAACCCACAAAAGTCACCCTACTTGCTTATAAAAGTTGTCTGTGCGTTATATCTTCAATGTATACTGCACTAGTAGGACTTTGTCAATGAACGTTAGTAAAACTACTTATAAATGATCAATTCATACAAAGTCACATAAGTTATACGTTTGCTGAGTGATTATTTTATCAAGTAGTTCTTTAATGTAACTATTGTAATTATTTCAGTTGAAACTCAGATTAATTACTTTAGCAAACGTAACGTGGTTTTGCACTGAACAAATGCTTGACTCAGACTGCCTGCCAACGAAAATCGTGGCGCTTTTATACTCGCACAGTTGGCAAAACGCTACTACCATTAAGAATGACGGCAATGCCACCCAAAACGTTGGCAGTGCCAAGAAAAATTATGGCAGTGACAACGATTTGAATGGCAGTCATGTGACTGCCACAAAATAGAACGTTTATGTGAATCAAAGGCAGCCATCTTGGAAAAATATGTAACTGATACAAAGAAAGGCTCCGGACATAGCCTTAAGTTTTGGAATGTAAACATAAACAAATCAAAAAGATGAGTCACCTTATACATGACTGCAGTTGACCTTAAACGAGCGGAAGTTGCGCAGAAAAATAAAATGGCTGACATTGTGCGAGTACAGAAACTTTACGATAAATAATGCAAGAAATATGGATATAACGTCGCACCAGCGGTGAGGAAAACAAATGCATCTTAACACCAACATATCGAGGAAAGCTATTGTTGAACGATTTAAATTTAAAAGCATGCATCTGTTGAAAACGTTTACTAAATGCTTATAATTACCGGGTGGGGTAAAGTTTATCTGAAATGCACTTTTGGCAAATGTAAATACAGAGTCAGTACATGATACTTTTACCCCTCCGAATATCATCATGTTCTGAATAAAATCGGGTAAGTGTTAAATAAGATAACTTTAAATAGTATAGGTTACATTTATAATGTATTTATGTTAATAACAAGAACAAGTTTAACTTTAAATTAATGTCTTTTGTGTCCCAAAATCCGGGCACAACATTGCCCCCCACTAATAAAAAGGGATGCTCCTGCAGCCTTCATTTTTTCCTGTTAATCTGTCCCTTAACATGCTTAGTGTTTTCCTTATCACTATCAGTTATCTGCTGGTCCAGATGATTGACTTTGCGTTCAATTCTGCAAAGCTCTTTGTTTGTTTCATCCAATGCTTTACACACCCTCTGAAACTTGGAGAGGAACACTGCGGTCTGTGCCTCTATGGCTGCAACAATGTTTTTTTCCATCGAAGCCACATACTCTTGTAATTGCGTTGGTGTTTTGATGTTGTCTGCTTTGTCCTCTATTCATTTAGGCGTTTTCCCAAGAAATAAGGGGTCAGCCAAGTCTTGCAAAACTGGCATTACAAGATCCAGTTCCGTGGGCCTTTCGTCTAGGCAAGGGGTAGGTGCCATGTCAATTGCCTTGCGCTTCCTCTCGTATGAGGGAGTACGCGTTTCTGTCTGCTCAAAGATTGGATTTCTAGGAATGTCCCCAGCAGTTTGCAATGCCGGAAACGAATTTTCCATGAAGAGATCGACCTCTGTTGACGGCATTTGATTTCGCTGATCACTTTGGACTACCTGTCTCACATTGGGACCAATATCAAACATCGAGACAGGCTCAAGATTAGTGTAAGTCAGACCATGCCCTGCGACATCATATGGTTGTTAGACAACACTGCTGAAAGCAGGGACAGAATTTTTCCCTGAATGTATCTGGACTTTAGGTATATTCTGTGCTGGTATCTTACTAGCCAAATAGTCCTTCAATGGGACTGCTTGAAAGTCAGACACATTCCCAAATGGCTGAAGTGCAGGCCTGAATGACGATAGTGACGACACTTTCGGTGGTGGTGGTCCCTTGGGGCTTGGTGCAGGTAACGTGTGGTCTTGTCCGTCGTTGTTCTGAAACGGGTCCTCGTCAAAACCTACGACCTGTGGTGAAGGCACCTCGCAATCAATCATAACCATGTTCTTGTCCGTTACATACCGAGGATTTGTCGATGCCCTTAGGATGTCCTTCAGTTCACCCGTTGGTCCGTTCTTCTTGACCTCATTGATGTGTCCCCTGTAGCGTTCCGTATGGTTCCATAAGGTGTCTCTGTCCTGGCATCGAAAGAAACACCTGGTACAAAAGAAAGGCACTCTCTCGATAGGGACATGGGCTTTGAGAATGTGAGCCACGACCTGATAACGACGCCCGACCTTGTCACACCTTCTGCACCGGTACTGTACTCTGCTCACATATCTGTCTGGATCTGTAAAATCAACAATGTTTTTATAACTCTTTATATACATTCTCTGGAAGACTCGCTTGATTGCCTTTACCTTACTAAGTATATGCGCAAAAGTCGTACGCGTTATTTTGTTAATCGCATATGTTTTTGTTTTTTTTGCGTTTCAAAACAGAAATGTTTTTTTTTTATAACCTTTTACAAAATCCGCCGGCTGGACGCCCGTTAGACCATTGTTTGTTTTTTTACTATTTATTTGTTTTCATTATTACTCTTTATGTGCATCTAGTATGTACATTTACAGTTTTCACAACAATATTTATCTTCTTTTATATGTATAACTGTTAAACACACTTTCAGCTCATGTATTATGTTTGCATATAATAAACCAATTAACACTGTTGTTGCAGTTGAATTTTGACATCCGTCACCCATTTAGAGGGGGACCTCCCCTGGTACATCTTCAATTCGTCATGATGAAACACTTTAGTTTTCCCTTTTTTATCTACTTGTACAACAAAATTAACCCTTGACTGCTTGCTTGTGATGACAAAGGGACCGCTGTATGCCTTTTCTAGTTTTGGGTTAATTCCAACATGACGGGCCTCATGTAAGCACCAGACTAAATCGCCTTCATTGTATTCGGTGAAGAATGCCCGAGTATCATACACCTCTTTGCTACGCTTGGCACCCCGCCCAATATGGTCGCGGGCTACGCTATGTGCAAGAAGCATTTTGTTTTTCAGCTCTCTCACATACGATGTTGCTGGAGAATCAAGGGCGGTGTTGCTTGTCTTCACATGGTGCAATGGAAATACCAGGTCCGCCGGCAATCTAATATTGCGTCCAAGGGCAAGCATATTAGGTGTCAGCGTTGTCGCCCTATTAGGTGTTGACCTGTATGCTCCCGCCAGAATACCAAGATGGAGGTCCCAATCTTCTTGGGAATCTTTCAGATATGACTTTAACATCTTAACAAGTGTTCGATTAAATCGTTCCACCTGGCCGTTACACTGCGGACGCCGTGGACTGGTTCTCGTTTTTTTAACACCGAGTTGCTCGCACAGCTGTTAAAAAAAGGTTACATTCAAAAGCGGAGCCCTGGTCAGTGTGGATACTTATAGGAGTGCCCCATCTTGCCACTATGTCATTAATTATCCTGTCTGCACACAATTCTGCAGTTTGGCTTGGGACCGGCCACACCTCAACGTACTTGGTAAAATGATCAGCTGCGACAAGCACGTAGCGGTTTCCCCGTGGCGTAACCGGAAGTGGCCCTATAAAATCCAATGCGAGGATGTCCCATGGAGCTCCGGCCCTAACATGACCATCGGTGCACGTGGCTTCTTCTGGGGAAGCTTGTCCGCCTCACAAACGTCACAAAAACTTACGTAAAGCTTAACGTCTTCCTTCATCATATACCAATAAAAGCTTTCCAAGAGTTTTGCCTTAGTGGCCTTAACCCCCATATGACCGCCGGTCAATCAATCGTGGACAAGGCGCATAACTTCATTTTTTAGTTCATTTGGTACAACCATCTGCGGTTTCTTTTCTGGAGACTGTCTACGGTAAAGAACACCATCAACTAAGGACAGATTTTCCCAGATGATATCATAGTGCCTTGCCGCCGGGCTCTTGGACGCCATCTCTTCTCTATTTGGTCGGCGCGCCTCTAGCATCCCGGCTCAAGATCACTGTCGCGGGATTGCATGTTGGCGATATCTGCAGCTTGGTAACCATCTAACCAATTGCAAACAGCTCTGGGTTTTGATGGTTCGGTGGATGATGTTGACGGCTTTTCCGCATCGACCGTTCTGACCACCGATAAAGCGTCTTGGTCACCAACATCCGGGGGTTTGATAATTTGGGCCCTTCCGGAAACGAATGATTTCTGGGCAATGATCTCTTCACCTCTGACTGGAAATGGTGGCTCTAAGCGCATAATCTCCACCCGTCGTTTGCACTTTGAGCATGGACCGCATTTAAGTGGCTCGTCTGTGTCAACCGCGTCGCACGTGCAGTCGCTGGGAACCGGGCATCTCGACAACGCGTCACAATGACCTTGAAGACGACCAGGCCTGTACTCAATCTCGAATTAATATGACGCCAATATTTCAAGCCACCTAGCCACTTTACCATTAGGCTCCTTTAGCCTGAATAGCCAAACGAGGGCCTGGTGGTCTGTTCGAACCCGGAACTTCCGGCCTAACAGGTATTGGCGAAAATACTGAACGAAAAAGATGACTTCCAACAACTCCCGCTCTGTTACACAATAGTTGCGCTCCGCTCTGTTCAAACCACGGCTTGCAAAAGCTATAACTCTTTCTCGACCATCTTGTAATTGAGCCAAGACCCCACCTATGCCAGTACCAGAAGCGTCAACATCTAATATAAATTGTCTAGCATCATTACGAGGGTAACCTATAATATCGGGACTTGTCAGGCACTGCTTCAGTGTGGCGAAAGTCTGTTCACAATCATCGCTCCATACAAATGGTTTGTCGATTTTTGTCAGTTCGGTCAATGGATGGGCGATCTTTGCAAAAAAATTCACAAAGCGGCGGTAATAAGACCCAGTGGCTACAAATTGTTTCACTTGTTTAGCGTTGACTGGAT
Source organism: Mya arenaria (assembly GCF_026914265.1). Taxonomy (NCBI): domain Eukaryota; kingdom Metazoa; phylum Mollusca; class Bivalvia; order Myida; family Myidae; genus Mya; species Mya arenaria. The sequence continues at coordinate 35,030,317 of NC_069125.1, forward strand.
GCGGCCAAGCTAGTATTTTGGCCACATTAGTCGGGTCTGGACGCAAACACTCAGCAGAGACCACATGTCCAAGAAATGTTACTTCCGTCTGCAATAGCTGACACTTCTCCGGCTTTAACTTCAGTCTGGCTGCTACAATGCGGTTTAAAACTTCTGCTGTTCTGGTCATATGCTCATCAAAATTGCGGCCAAAGACGATGATGTCATGTATGTATACCAGACAAGTGACCCACTGGAGCCCTTGCAGCGCGAGCTCCATAACACGCTGAAAAGTCCCACTTGCATTATTTAGCCCGAATGGCATACGTACCATCTCGTAGTGTCCGTATTTACAGCAAAATGCTGTTTTCGGGATGTCCTCCTTTGATTTTTTGGTATTTGAAAATAACCACTTGTAAGGTCAAAACTACTAAATATGTTGGAACCCGCAACCGCGTCGAGACAGTCCTGAATTCTAGGGAAAGGGAAGCCGTCTGGTTTCACTAGCTCATTGACCTTTCTATAGTCTACACATTGTCGTATTGCACCTGATTTCTTTTTGACAAGGACAATTGGTGAGGCCCAAGGGGAAGTGCTTTTGCGTATGACACCCTTCTGGAGTAAATCTTTAACCGCCTTTTTCTCTTCATCAGCAAGTGCAATTGGAACTCATCTGGGCCGCTGTTTTACTGGCGGGGCCTCACCTGTGTTGATAGAGTGCTCTGCTAAATCGGTGAGACCCAAGTTCCATTCATGTTTAGAAAACGCGCCCCCGTACTTCACTACAAAAACCTGACAATATCTCTTGTTCGCGCTGACTTCTGCCTGTCGCCGACCGCTCAAACAGAGATTTCAAGTGATCAGGAACCTTAGCAACTTCACCCCGCATATCTATACATACTGGCTGCTCATCGGTCGCGCTTCTGATCTGCACCCTTCGGACCCGGTCCGCATTACTTTCCTCCTTCGCATCTTCCTTAGGAGCCAAAGCGCTTACTACACACTCTACTCGCTCAGCCATCCCTATCTCTGCATTCTGTTTAAGGGTTGTCGCAGTAAGGAATGGGTTAAGTATTCTCACCTTACATGTAGTGGAGCCGTTGATGTTAACGATGGAAGAGGCCATCAAAAGCGTGTACCTTGTCTTGAATGATTCTGTGGCTTCCACAATGTAGTTTGCCTCCTCGTCCAGGTCATCGTCCTCTATCCTCTCAACAAAGACATCAACCACGGCTTCAGACTGCGCTGGCAAACAAATGTCCTCCGCCACAACCACTTTCCTCACCTTTTGTAGATTACCTTTCCGCAAGCACGGTATCTCACACCCATTAAGCAAAATAAGGTCTTTGCTTAGAAGTAGGTCAGCCGGGCCACCGTCACCGCCAACCAACACGTCGTAACCAAGAAGCGCCTCGTCTTCTATCTCCGCCACTACGAGCTCTTTCTCCATACCTAGTGGTCCCAAGGTAACCCTAAAAGTATCTTTACCCCACTCCCGAATAGGAGCACCGCCCGCCCCGCGAAGAAGAGTAGACCCCCTCAACACCGGTCGTTCTTTGTCACTTATCTTGTTATACAACCGATGCGATACAATTGTTCTTGTCGCCCCGGTGTCTGCAGTGAAGGAACACCATTCATCTCGCCCCGGATGTATATACCATCGCCAAGGTCCACATGTGTCTCCCCGCTCTTTAGGACCCCCGCCTGCGTGCATGCATTATCTACAAAAATATGGCCTTTGACTACAATGTTCTTACTTAACTGGACCCCCCTCTGGCCGCGAGAGACGGTCCCTGCCTGTTTAAAGCCCCGTTTTTTTTGTTTCTCGGTATTTATACCGCTCTTTTCCTGCTTCACCACGCGTTTGTTTATGCACTCCCTGGCGTAATGGCCTCGCTCGTGACAATTGAAGCACTCAACGTTGTTCATTCTCCTCTGTGGCCGATTTTGCCTCGAAGCCTGTTCTAAATGTTCAACACGTTGCAACAGTCGTTCTAGAAGCTGTTGCTGGTTGTCTGGTGACGCGGGTTTGCTCTCATCCTTCCGTTTTGCTGTCGGGGCTTGAGATCGCAATGTCTTCACATCCGCCGTTCGTCGTAACTGCTCTTCACTCTCACCCCCTAGCTCTTCAACGTCAATATCAACATCAAAAGAGCGTCTGGCTGCATTTCTGCCCCTATCACCCCTCACTCCAGCCTTCATCTGTATCCAGCTCACCACGTGGAACTCGGCCTCATCTATATTACGCGGCTCCTTGTTAAACTCTACGGCAAACCTAGCTTCTTGATCTTGCAAACCGTCGAAGAATCGCCTTGTGAGATCTTCGTCCCGTGTACGTCTGTCCCTATGCCGATGGGCTTTGTCGTAAAGACGTTTTAATTCGGATGCGAAATCTTCAGCGGTCTCACCATGTTTTTGGTATCGTCTGCTGAATCTAACAGCAAAGCATTGTTCTGTTTCGATTACACGGTACCTGCCCGTTAATTCCCCGACTAGGGCCTCGTAATCACTCAGAACGTCCGCTGATATTTGAGAAAACACAAACTCACTTGCCTGCCCCTCGATCTTCGGTAACAAATTGTCTAGGCGCTCCTCAAAGTCCCAGCCTTGTTGGTCCGCAATTGTCTCAGACTTCGTTAACCAGACGTTCCAGTTCTCTTTTCCCGTAAATGGTGGTAATTTAAAATTAGGCTGGTTTTGCCGTCTTTCTCGAGACGTGTGTCTCCTTGCCTGTCTTTCAAACGCCATTTGCCGGTCGGGCCTCTCGACGCCATAGTCGTCGTCCATGTGGTTGGCTCTCATGTGCTCCGGGCTAACAACCTCACCCCGTCGGTTGTTATGGGAGTTGTTAGCATCCGCTCCCCATCTGTATTCATGCGCGGCTACTTCCGGTTCCGGGCCTATCATCGGTCTGTATCTTTCCCTGCTGTTATGTGCTTCCGCTGGCACATGTGCACACTGCGCCTCTTTAAGTACCCGTAGCTCACTGACCACCTCTTTCAAAACACCAGCCATGTCTGACATCATTGCTGATATTTGCGCCTAGGCTGGTTCGCTTACGTCAGGATGCGTATGCCGCCCAACAGAATTTGCGTTGCGGTATGGGCTGCAGTCACCACCCTCCTCTTGTTCACCGGATTGCTCTCTTGCTCCCGTCCTTGTCCGGCTTCTAGTTCTGGGGAAGGTTACCTCTTCATCGCTTTCGTGGCTTGCCTTGATATGCGTAGATGCGTCTCACTGGATTGGTATAAAATAACCAATCCCACTTCTGACACCAAAATGTGGGGGGCTCGCCCTAGTTTCACGTTAGTGAATGGACTCGACGCAAATTTATATCACAACTTCACTTCAACTTATTGTAGGCCGTGTGAACAAGCTCAGCTTGGCTCTCAAGTAACCAACTCAACTCTGATATTACGCAGACACTCTGTAGTTCGTACCAATTGTCAACCACGTATTGAAAACAGTTTATAAGTTTTAACAGTTTTATTGTAATAATAAAGGTGAAACATAACTCGAACTGGATACAAATTTTATACAGAAATATTATGTATTTATATCATACTATTCATTAAAAGTCACTAGTTTTCGCTGGTGAGCACGTTCCGAAAAACCCGTATTATATAATTTATTTGTTATATTATTTATTAATCTAGCGGTGTTATTTCTGTAGTTCAACGCGATTTCAATATTGTTCTGGTAATGCAATCTAAGCTAGATAACCCACAAAAGTCACCCTACTTGCTTATAAAAGTTGTCTGTGCGTTATATCTTCAATATGTATACTGCACTAGTAGGACTTTGTCAATGAACGTTAGTAAAACTACTTATAAATGATCAATTCATACATAGTCACATAAGTTATACGTTTGCTGAGTGATTATTTTATCAAGTAGTTCTTTAATGTAACTATTGTAATTATTTCAGTTGAAACTCAGATTAATTACTTTAGCAAACGTAACGTGGTTCTGCACTGAACAAATGCTTGACTCAGACTGCCTGCCAACGAAAATCGTGGCGCTTTTATACTCGCACAGTTGGCAAAACGCTACTACCAATAAGAATGACGGCAATGCCACCCAAAACGTTGGCAGTGCCAAGAAAAATTATGGCAGTCACAACGATTTGAATGGCAGTCATGTGACTGCCACAAAATAGAACGTTTATGTGAATCAAAGACAGCCATTTGGAAAAATATGTAACTGATACAAAGAAAGGCTCCGGACATAGCCTTAAGTTTTGGAATGTAAACATAAACAAATCAAAAAGATGAGTCACCTTATACATGACTGCACTTGACCTTTAACGAGCGGAATTGCGCAGAAAAACAAAATGGCTGACATTGTGCGAGTACAGAAACTTTACGATAAATAATGCAGGAAATATGGATATAACGTCGCACCAGCGGTGAGGAAAACAAATGCATCTTAACACCAACATATCGAGGAAAGCTATTGTTGAACGATTTAAATTTAAAAGCATGCATCTGTTGAAAACGTTCACTAAATGCTTATAATTACCGGGTGGGGTAAAGTTTATCTGAAATGCACTTTTGGCAAATGTAAATACAGAGTCAGTTCATGATACTTTTACCCCTCCGAATATCATCATGTTCTGAATAAAGTCGGGTAAGTGTTAAATAAGATAACTTTAAATAGTATAGGTTACATTTATAATGTATTTATGTTAATAACAAGAACACGTTTAACTTTAAATTAATGTCTTTTGTGTCCCAAAATCCGGGCACAACAATATATATAAGTACGCAACTGGCCGATTTCTTCCAAAGAGACTAGTGAAATTATTTCCCATTTATTGGATGATGTGCGTGTCTTTCATGTGCACTAATTGTCAAATCTCCGTGGAACCAGCTAAAGGGGCAACTTGCCGCGACGACCTCCTTTTAACATTTCAAGTCCAGGGTAGTGTAGTATACAAAGTAAAATTCTGGACTTGCTCGCATATCAACACAACCATGTACAGTCATATTGTGTATGCTCCAGATGTCATGTACAACGATAAAAGTACCAGCACTTGCTACTTTTATTTTTTTACATGATTTGTAATTACCTTACATTGATGACCGAAAATATCTGGAAAAAATGCGCAATGTACGTCAAGATCTTTCATTAATTCCCTTAATCCTTCATTCATGCAGTTAACTAAACGGTTTAGTACAACATTGTGACACACAGACATACTTTGACAGTACAGAATAAAAACTGTAATGTTATTTTTGTGTATTGGGTCTTTCAGAATATTCAAAGGGGCAGCGCCCATTTTCTTTTTTACAGCTAAATATTTCAAACAAACGTAGTAAATATTAAATAGAGGATAATTGTTTGTTGTAGTGTAAGATCGTAATATAGTTCACCGAGTGAGCACCAAAACTTATATCTTATGTTTCATGTTTTTATTTCATTTTCACCTTTTCATGTTTTCGCATGGCGGGTGTTCGTCCTTTGGCAGATTTTCGCGCGGATTGAGGTATGCACATATGCATTTGCGAACTTTTTGCATTTCTTCCGGAATGTAAAAAGCCAAACTCTATCTACACGAAGGGACAGAAACCAGACATCTAAGTATAACGTATTGCCCCTGTTTCACGTATGTATCTGTATATTTTGTATACCAGCAACGTGTGGTATTGTGACCCATGATATTCTGCTTATTGATCAAACCATTTCCGTACGGGTTTGTTCTTTTATTGAGCAAAAATAATACGATCTTTAGCCTTGAATTACTATGTTGTTTTTTAACTCAAAACTCAAACATGTTTATTTTAACATCCAGTTTGCATACAATTACAAATACAAGAACGTATGAAAGACAGGACATATGACAATAACAATAAAGAAATAAATGCATTTAAATAATACAATGCTCAATGCTCTTCATTTTTTTGGAAAAGGTACAAAAGCCCGATCTCGAATCATGTACACTGTCTTCTGTCTGTTTCGAAGCAGTTTGCGTTGATGTTTGCTAAAATAAACAGTTCACTATAGTATTCAGAACGTCTATAGCAAACATTTCTGAATATCGTAAATTTGACATATAAAAACAATGGCTTACTGCTTAAATGGAATCAGTTGATGTTGTATAGGTCTCGTGAAGGATAGATTAAACACTAACCCACGTGGTGGCATTTACTTTTTGTTAAGTTTCTTTTAAACTACGGATTATCAGGCGACATAACGTGTACTATTGGAATTTCAATAGAAATAAACGCATAAAGAATAGGAAGTACGTTTTTTCCCACCTGATTTTTGGAAACATGCTAGAGATTGTTCAAATTGAAGGGATTGAAAATAAAGCATGTTTTGAGAATGGCTTGGGAAACTCCTGCATGCAGAATCATACTCATAATGCAACTAAAACTTCAGGAGAGAAGCTAGTAACAACATTCCTATTTAAAGGCACAAGGCCTTACAGAAATTTTGTGAAATGTCGCCAATTATATAGAAACGTTAGAGAACAATGCTGTTGTATATTTCATTTTCTTTTTACAAATTACATTCAATGGTTTCATTTCTTATTTCCAATCTTGTAAAGATTATCATGATATTAATAACGTACGTGCATGTCTCTTTTTGATATGAAAAGAAAAACATGGTTTTTGGAAATAATCATTTGACAGGAGCACACTATTTATTTAGTTATTCGAACTATATCAACATAAAATACAAATTTACCATGGATTTATTACACATAAAAAGATCTTACCTCTGACACTATTTTAGTCAATCTTTCTGAAATTAATTTAATGTAATCCAGGTTAATTGATTCTGTGTACATTTTGACGGTAAAGAAACTTGTATAAATCTTTGCCGTCAAATTATTTAGCTTTTCTTTAAGCTTTCCAGTATCCAACATTTCACAATAAATATTCAAACAGAACAAAACACAACTTTATAGCACGGTTAAACACATAAGTATCAAACTGTATGTTGCAATCGTAAATTTGACTTTACCCACGCTTTAGCTAAGATAATGCGCGTTGTCTTCATTTCGATAGCTGAATTTTTGTTATCCAATCAAATTGCGTCTTCGTCGGTGCGTGATTTTGGAGTCTGTTATTGCCATATTTGGTCAGATATTTTACAAGTTGTTGCAAAATAATTATGCTCTTATACCTCAGCTATGTAATTAACGTAATAGGAGACTTGTTTGCTACAGAAATGGTAAATTAGGCGATAATTACCATATTTTAACCATATTTGAGCACGCATGTTTTATTGTAATCGGTTCAAACATGTTCGGTGATAATCCGTAAGATATGGTAATGACAAGGACAGCCATAACCAAGTGGCTCATAAGTGTACAATATAACGACACAACATATAGCTAAATTTATAAATGCCTAGGTATAGCTTCAGCTGTATTTTAAATAAGCTGTAACTTTGAATAAGTACATCAACAGTAAAAAATACAACTGTAGCTATAAAATTAATCAGTATGTTGTAAATATAGAGTTATGGCTGTATATTGATACTCTTATAATGTTCTTAATATATATCATGGTAAAAGATCGTTCTAGAACCAACTACTAAGCCCATGTTTAATTACGGTCTTAAGCCTGAGTTTTGATTCGAGACTCAAAACTGCAAAGTAAACACTATTGTAACGCAGGGTATCAATAAAAAATGATATGTTATCAACCAAACATTTCACAGTATCATCCACATAAACATATTTGTAACATTTTAAAATCTTGATATTTCTAAGTCTAAGTCTAGACGTAAAACTGTTCGTAATCATGGCCCAGTCTGCTTCTATATTTATTCAATTCGACCGCATACAACACGTGCATTTAAGTTACATGTTATCCTTATGATTGTTGCATCTATCGGTTACGTTCCGTTGCCTGAACGTTTATAATCTGAACTGCCTTTGATCGTTAATTGCACGGCCAAGTATATGGATTGTTTTCATGTATACCTTTATTATTGATCTTGTCATTAGATTTATATGTTTGACCTTAGTTTGTAATAGTCAAATTGTTTGACCTTAGTTTGTTATAGTCAAATTGTTTGACCTTAGTTTGTAATAGTCAAATTGTTTGACCTTAGTTTGTTATAGTCAAATTGTTTGACCTTAGTTTGTAATAGTCAAATTGTTTGACCTTAGTTTTTTTATAGTCAAACTGTTTGACCTTAGTTTGTTATAGTCAAATTGTTTGACCTTAGTTTGTTATAGTCAAATTGTTTGACCTTAGTTTGTTATAGTCAAACTGTTTGACCTTAGTTTGTTATAGTCAAATTGTTTGACCTTAGTTTGTTATAGTCAAATTGTTTGACCTTAGTTTGTTATAGTCAAACTGTTTGACCTTAGTTTGTTATAGTCAAACTGTTTGACCTTAGTTTGCTATAGTCAAACTGTTTGACCTTAGTTTGCTATAGTCAAACTGTTTGACCTTAGTTTGCTATAGTCAAACTGTTTGACCTTAGTTTGCTATAGTCAAATTGTTTGACCTTAGTTTGTTATAGTCAAATTGTTTGACCTTAGTTTGTTATAGTCAAATTGTTTGACCTTAGTTTGTTATAGTCAAATTGTTTGACCTTAGTTTGTTATAGTCAAATTGTTTGACCTTAGTTTGTTATAGTCAAACTGTTTGACCTTAGTTTGTTATAGTCAAACTGTTTGACCTTAGTTTGTTATAGTCAAACTGTTTGACCTTAGTTTGTTATAGTCAAACTGTTTGACCTTAGTTTGTTATAGTCAAATTGTTTGACCTTAGTTTGTTATAGTCAAACTGTTTGACCTTAGTTTGTTATAGTCAAACTGTTTGACCTTAGTTTGTTATAGTCAAACTGTTTGACCTTAGTTTGTTATAGTCAAACTGTTTGACCTTAGTTTGTTATAGTCAAACTGTTTGACCTTAGTTTGTTATAGTCAAATAGTTTGACCTTAGTTTGTTATAGTCAAATAGTTTGACCTTAGTTTGTCATAGTCAAATAGTTTGACCTTAGTTTGTTATAGTGAAATAGTTTGACCTTAGTTTGTTATAGTCAAATAGTTTGACCTTAGTTTGTTATAGTCAAATAGTTTGACCTTAGTTTGTCATAGTCAAATAGTTTGACCTTAGTTTGTCATAGTCAAATTGTTTGACCTTAGTTTGTTATAGTCAAATTGTTTGACCTTAGTTTGTTATAGTCAAACTGTTTGACCTTAGTTTGTTATAGTCAAACTGTTTGACCTTAGTTTGTTATAGTCAAACTGTTTGACCTTAGTTTGTTATAGTCAAACTGTTTGACCTTAGTTTGTTATAGTCAAATTGTTTGACCTTAGTTTGTTATAGTCAAACTGTTTGACCTTAGTTTGTTATAGTCAAACTGTTTGACCTTAGTTTGTTATAGTCAAACTGTTTGACCTTAGTTTGTTATAGTCAAACTGTTTGACCTTAGTTTGTTATAGTCAAATAGTTTGACCTTAGTTTGTTATAGTCAAATAGTTTGACCTTAGTTTGTCATAGTCAAATAGTTTGACCTTAGTTTGTTATAGTGAAATAGTATACTGTCGCTTAACATTAAGAAAAAGAATGAGCATCTAAAGCAAATGTTTTCGAAATACATGCACAATGAACACTTCGGGGACAGTAGTCAAGTATTTAACACGCCCCGGTTTCAAGGTAGTTTCAGTTTCATAGTTTATTGAAGTCTCAACAATACAGCAATATATACATTTCATGATAACATAACAATATAAAAGTATGTAAGAGTTATAAGAAGCTATAGTTAAAACACAATACTATTACAGCAAATGGATAATGCACTATATTGTGATAACAATATATATACATTTACATAATAAGAAACTAGAAACGAATGATTGTCATGGTATAAATGTATATTAAAGAGGGAAATAAGAATATGGAAAATTAACGCGCACTATCATGCGTAATTAAGAAATGGAAGAAAGATTTATTATCACCGCGGTCAGACCGGAGATGAACTGATTAGCATTAATTTATAGCTTTACATTAAAAAACAATGTACTAAAAGCTAAATGCATTTCTTTCATCAATAGGCAAGGCTTAAGTTTTCATGTCTTTGTTCACAAAGGTTTTGTCCGACTATAAACTGCACAAATTGCGTTATATCCCCTGGGATCAAATGGGATTCGATAATTTATAATGTCTTTATAAAGGATCGTTCACGCTGATACTTGTTTGACATGAAACCGAAGATGAACGTGTTTTAAAGCTGCGTTGATTTCATACGCGCAGACGCTATTCACATAATAGTACAAGACAATTTATCAAATTCTGTTTGTTAATGATGTGTCACATGATACTACATAGAAATTCTGCAAAAAGAGACGATCCCAGCGATTCAGCTTATATTGGCATGGACGCAAAAGATAAAACAAATCGTACTGCTTTGCATGTCGCCGTATCATAAAGCACAGGCACCATGTCTTTGTCGTTAACATGCGGGCTACAAGGTTTGACGAAAGTTCGTTAATATTTGAGCTTTTTTGTTAGTTTATATTAGAGATACTTGACCTAGTTTATAGTTAGTGGAGATTCGGAACTCTTTTCAAAATTCGTAATCGATTGAATGGCCATGGTAATAGCTACAATAACAAAAAGGGTATAAATACCCCGGCACCCATCCAACACGGCACCCGCTCAAAAATTGTTATAACTTTTTTGGATACACTTTGGATAACATTTAAATTAAAGTTTTCTACTATGGTGAGGAAATATATTTTTTGTTTTTATTCATGAACTATAGAATATAATATCTTATTCTATATTATTATTATTTTATTTTATTATTTATTCTGGTAGTCAAGAACTATGATGCCCTGAAATGTATATGTTGTCTCTGTTTTTTATAATAATTTATTTTTCATAAACGATATCAGAATAACATTGAAAATTAAATATTAAATGATATTTTAGTGAAAATATAAAAACTTTTTAATTAACGACGACTTTCAATTGACATTTTTCACCTTGAATAAGTGAACTTGGTATGTAGCAAAAACACACGCTGCTTAATATTATTTGCATTTCCTTTAAATTATGGTCAAAAGTCATCTACATTAATAAATGGTTTTAATGAGAATCAGATTGCAAAACCGTTTTATGTTATTATGTGCAAACTACTTAACGGAAATAAGTATGTACTTACAAAAATAAATAGTTTCATGCGACAACGTCGCATTACCAGTATGTTTGTGTAAGAACATACTAACAACCTTTTAGTTGTTTAAATACTTTTAATTGTGTAAACTAACCAATAAGTGGGTCAGCGACTCTTTATATCTACCGGTTCACTTGATTTAAATAAGAAACGATTTACTGCTGATTTACTGAAATAAATGTATTGACTAATTAAATGTATACTGCTTTCTCATTGGACAAAAATGTATGTTGACCACTAACAATCTGTAGGATTTGTAGTGGTCTTAATGATAAATAAATTTTGTAAACAACGCAATAACTGGTACAGCCACTGTTTATATCTAACGCTTCACCTGATTTTGCGGCTGACTGCTGATTTACTTAAATAAAGTTACAGCAGAGTCGAGGCATATTGCAATTCTGTAGGACGAAATATAATATCGGCCATTTTATGTTTAAATCATTGTAGGTCACAAATAAACTTATCATATTTTGACATAATGTCAACAGAATAAATAAAAACACCATTCAATGGTCATTCGCTAACGGGTTCTAAAAAAGCGTCTACCCCCACTAATATAAATGCAAAATATAATGTCAAATATAAGGGCGCACGATCCAAAATACGTCAAAACTCCGTACGGGACCCTCTTGTCACCGATCACACCTTTGTTCCTTTTCGGAACAATACTAATATTTTATGTATTTAAAATAAAGATGATATGCTGATCACGCAAACATGGATAGTTTAAAATTCAAAGTGTAATTCTATTCATATAATGATAATAACAATAGCTTGTTGTTAATTATAGGAAGTTTGTAGTACGCTCGTTTATATGGCGATTGAGAAAAAAATGAAAACATTTGAATATTTTGTGTACAGTTAATACAGATGGCAAATAATGATAAAGCTGTTATTACTGAACTTTGATATAAATATATATCATATACCGCTGTTTTTGCAGTGATATTATGTTGCAGAAACTAAGGGAATGTTATATACAATTCGTGTTCTATAAAACATTTATTGTAAGACTGCCAGAAACCATTTAAAGTGTACCTGTGCGAGTGTGTCAGTGTTATTGAAATTAAAAATAATATGAATAAAGAATGTTCCCTATTAAAATTAATAAATTCAAAGAAATGCTGTAGCTTTAAACTTATTGCATGTTGAGAGATAGGCTCTCAATTTTGTTATTACATGTAGAATAAATCTCAATGAAGGTCAGATAACCAAACGTAACAAAATAGGCAAGTCAGAGATAAACATGGTAGAAAACATATCAGCCCCTTTTTGGAAAAAAATGCCATGGAACTGAGAAAAGTGTTTTGTCGACATCGAATGCAAAATAATTGCTAAAATTCTATTTTGATATGGACAGATTTGTCGAAGGTTTTACACGGTATTACCAAACAAACCATGCTACCCTGTTTCATAGACTTTCGATTATAATAATAAATTATAATGATAAATTGTTGGTGATAGTTCTTTGAACACATGATTGGCATGTGCCCTTCTTTTTTAGATCCGTTGGTCATCATTAGTGTTCGGGTGTGTCCTGGTTTTCAGACATGGGGCAGAGGCGGGTAAGAACAGTTTATACGTTTTTGAAACATGTGTTTTTACGTGTTCAAGTGTCATCATGTTTCACAATGAACAATACATATATTTAAAAAAATCACGGCAGTGTTTGCATAAATAGTTCAGCACCAAGTCATTTTGATTACTTAAACTGGTCTTCAGATCTAATTGATTGTAACATTTATTATGCTTATTGAACATTTCAAAATGAACTTGGAAAAAAATCTAGTTTTAAAAGATTTGAACTAAATGTGTACTTTTAAGAATAAATTTGTGCAATATAATTTAGTTACTGATGTAACATTTTATTCTTTAAAATATTTAAAGGTTAATTACGAAATATAAACTTGCTATCGTTTGGAAATAATTACCATTTTGAAATTAATTTGACTTAACTTTTAATATTTGCTATTCGAGGGGTGAAAGCGAAAATGTTCTATCTTCTTCATTATTTAATGTCACTTAGAACCGTTTCGCATTCACCCCTCGTAGTATTCATGAGCATAATGTAGTTTTTTTCACAAAACTGGGCGATCATGTTGTCGTTGTCAATATATAGTACTTTAAAGTTTAAACACAGCAATAAAAAAAATACAATTGCAGATAACATTTAAAGTGTATAAGTAAACTATTGCAATAACTTTGTTTTTAAAGTATTATTTTCGCAAGACAACAGCTTAAATAACTTGCATTGTTCTATCGTGAAAACACAATTTAATTTGTTTAATTTAATGCTTTTACCAGCTTTATGGCCATCGGCCCTTAACCTTCTTACGTCCCTTATCACGTAATTGACCATTGCTCTTTATAAATACTGTATGATTATTTTATATCTACAGTTTCTGGAATTGAAAATGATTAATCTTTATTATAAGTACTCATTATTATTCAGTTAAAACAAAATAAATTAAGAAATTGGCTTTATAAAATAAGATGTCTGTGCTTGTTACCTTCTAAGAACTTACGAGAATTCGGGGCGGAATGTTTGTCCTTGTATAGCATATTCTTATTAATTTTATATTCAATGTCAACTCTTTGAGGTTATATCTTAAAATAATAATTTAACCGTGTTTGTTCAAGCTGTTGCGGGCACGACCTGCAGTGCTAACGGAAATGAATGTGCCGCCATTGCAAACTCGTTTTGTGACGTCACCAATACCGTCTGTAAATGTGTCGACATTGCCACTGAGGATGCTGCCACTAGTACATGCCCTCTCACAGGTAATACTTTATGTTTATGTTTAAGGAGTCTAGCCTTTAAATATGCCAGTTTTCAATGTTCAATTAAACTTAATGTAAAATTTCGATGCTTGGTCATCCCAATTTTGATATCATTATTTGTTTGCCGAAATGTTAAATCAATGACTGAAAATGCATCATTCATAAGGAATTCGGACGTAAATGACGTATTTTGCAATGTTTGAAGACTAAATCAACGTAACACAAAAAACGCACAATTATTTGGACTCATAGTTAAAAATTCACATATGAATTAATGTACCACTACAACAAGTCGACGCCATAGTATATGCCTATAACTGAAGAACTTACTGTCATTCGTAAGATCGCTAAATTCTATAAGGTAATGTGCTTGTCAGGAATTTAGTTGTGGATGGTGATTAAAATTGTATATCTATGAAAACAGTACATCAAATAAGGTTTGAGGAGGTACAAACATTTTGCTATGTTGATTTTCGAGATCTTTGTGTTTTGGGTGTCAAATCAGTCAACTATCCGTTTAAATCATAGAATATGTAAACATTGATAAATAAATACAGCAAAAATGCATATCAATGACTTTTTTATGTCTGCTCCCTATATAATGTGTTGGTATCATTTGGAAAGATGTTGGTTTCTTATGTCTTATATTATGCATATGAATTACCGAAACAAATTATTTTAGACGAAGCCATTGCAGTTTTTATTTTTATTTCAACGGAAATCGACATTTTTAAAAAAAACAGCATTATTTTCAAAACCACAAAATTTCATTTGTAATATTTGTTAAGTATAATTTTTACACGTTCCTTCTCTACAAATGATACCAATTAAATAAAGAATAGGGTCACCAGGCAAAACTTGGCGCGCAATATTAAAAATGCATTAAACGGATAGTTCTTACCAGAGTTGAAAAACAAAGTTGAGTAGTTCTTGTTAATATTATTGAATTACCAATCTTATGTCCGCCAATCATTAAACATAAGACTATAGAGATCTTAAAAAATGTGTTCAAATCTAAAACAATAAACATTTTAAGTAAAACATATGGGGGAAAACTAGAAACATCGTGTTCTGAATATTAAGTAGTTGTTAAATCTACATTTTTGCCTCAAATTTCCTTTAAATGAAGAATAAAACAAAAATAACGCACACACACACACAATAAATTTTACCTCTAAACTATGACAAAACGGCAATTTTTGAAATAACAACAACAATTGCAAAGTTGACCTGCATCTTTTTGCATATAATTAAGTAATTTAAGTTTTATTCAATTTATATGTTGCCGTCTGAATACAACTGAAAATGGAGCGCAAAAATGGTCATAATTGTTGGCAGGAGTTAAATTCGTGTCTATCTAGATTCGGAGGGATATGGAATGTTCGAATATGGTACGAAATGGGTAGGATATATTAGTTTAAAATGAAATCAACAATGTATGCGTAAAAGGTATATTTCATGTGTTTCCGGTGCGGTTAAAAAAGTCCAATCGTTTTCTCGTCCAAAAGTCGAGAGTACATGCAAGGTTGAAAAGCTACGCAGCATGCCAGACAGTCCAATTTAACAACCGTACCCGAAACACATTATACACATTGATCCTTTTTATTACATACTTTTACCTTTCAAATGATATTAAATTTGACATTTAACTACAGTTTCTCTACATTTGACAAACATTCGTTTTGGTCATGAATTACTGACGTCATGGCACTCAATAGTTTGAAATCACAGTCGATGTCAAACTATTCGTAAGAGAATTGAATAAACTCATAAATTAAACTATAAAAAAACATATTTCACCTCGTGAACACCTTAAGTGACGTACAGGTTTTGTTGCAGGTGACTCATATTCCCATGGAGTGGAGGATCGATTTATGAAGCACCGGTCAAATGACCGAAAAAAAACGTAATGCAATAAAATATGCTAAATGTTGGTATTATTATTGATTTTGTTAAGTCGAACAATATGTTTTGCAGCTTGTCCAAATGGTGACAGTGACTGCTCTGATGCAAATTCTGAATGTTCCACAACATCCAGTACCTGTACCTGTACGTCTGCATACTATCTCGACGGCGCTGACGATGCAAACCTCTGTGTTGGCAAACGTACGTATCCGTATATCAATTTGCCTAAGAACGGGAATATGTTTTTAGTTTGTTTGAATAAAGTACATATAAACCTTGATTTAAATGTCCATTCTATGAAGCCAATGCTAATATAAGTGCTGCGTGAGGAAATATTTTGAACACAATTGTTTCATGGAAACAAGTTCAATCAATTAACTACAAAGACAACTAAATGTTTTGTAAAGATCTCATTAAAATGACTGCATATCTTTTTATTACGAGATAGTATCTCCTCATTTTGAATTAGTATATACAAACTGGTGTGGACGTTGTTTTTGCTTATTACGAGGTCAGGTATGCATTTTATCTTTTAGCACACAAATACTTACATTTTCAGCCGTCGGGGAAACTTGTACAGCGTCCGGCTCCGAATGCACCACGATTACAAATGGATTCTGCGACACTTCTGGGGCGGCATCCGTGTGTGCGTGTGGAACGGTCTACTCATTGGCTAATTGTATTGGAGCTGGTGAGAATCTTCTGGTTGTGTACTATATTGGGCAAAAATAACAACCATGTATATATAATGTTTTGTACTTGATACCTAGCACTTTATGACTACATTTATGAACTTGTTCATGTGTGTATATACAGTGTGGGTATACCACGTGATAGATTACGTCATAAATGCTAGGTCGAAAGGCGAAAGTTTGCTTAAAGTTAATTCTTAAATTAAAGATAACTTTTCTTTTGCTACACCATTTTAAATGAAACAAAGAGCAGTCTATGTCGCCTAAAGAGACCCGCCTTCGTTTAATTAACGGAGTTTGATAAAGTGATTAATTTCATTAAACACTTCGACAAACCTGTTTCAAAAATAATATTTTGACAGTGCTCCGTCAGACGACCGTTTCGTGAAAAGATTTGTCGAAGTTTTAAGAAACTAATCTCTCAATCAAACTCTGGTAAATGACCAAAGGCGCGCTCCCTAAGCGGCGTAGACTGTGCTATGTTTCATTAAAAATAGTGAAGAAATAGGAAAGTTATGTTTGTTTAAAGTCTTCATTCGAAGCAAAATGTTGCCTTCCGACGTAGCACATATGACGCAATTTATCACGTGGTATACACACTTATATATGAACAGCCATTTAATGGATTCATTTATAACCTTGCGGTCTGTCTGCGTGTGTAAATATATATAAAGTTTCCTTCATGGCTTCATTTATACCTTGTTAAGTGTTTATATGGATCAAGTTTCTAAGGTAATCCTCAAAATGGATAACGATTCATGCTACTGATTGCCATGAAAAGCTTATTATTCTTGTCATCATACATATTGACATCCCACAAAATATCACAATACTGCTTTTTTAATTCAGTTTCCATGCAGTATTATTTTATCTTATGCATTTTAGATTGTTCCACCAACGGAGATTCCGACTGTACAGGGGTGGACCCCAACTCTGTGTGCGTAGGATCTGCGGCTTGTGGCTGTAAGGCTACCTATGGCATTCATGCAGCCGGAACTAGCGGCCTTTGTCAGCCAGGTACCAAATTTTTTTTCGATACAGCCAATCAGATTGGGTACGATATTAAAATTCCTACTTAAAAATTGTAATTTTAAGTTGTCACATCAGCAGGTGTGTGTGTGCGCGTGTGCGTGTGTGCGTGTGTGTGTGTGTGGGTGGAAATTATAATAATCATTACTACGAACTGCCACTCATTTGTTGTTTACGTCATCGTTATTAACTAAAGATTGACTTGTCGAGAAGATAAATGGTCACATTTAAGATTAGCAGTACTTTTGGGCGACTGTTTAAACTATTCTCGTTTTATCTAATTATATCTGCACATTATAAAATATGTCACCCTGTTGCAAAAGTTAAGAACGATGCATTTATCGAATACCTTTACGAAACTGTGGGTTATCTCATGTTTCATGCTGGATATCAGGTATAAAAATATTTTGTAATTTATTTTCCTCTGTTAACCGGTTTAAACTTCAAGAAGCCAGTGCATTTGTTGAGAGTGCCAAGGCAGAACAGAAGTGTTTTGATAAATTATTGCTTTGACGTTTCATGCACACAGCAGAATTTTATTACACGTCAACTTTACATCTTTTTGGTCACATATACATATACATCTACAGAATAATAATATATCAACATTACAATCATATTTTGCAATGAAAGATGAACTGGAATAGAACCAGTGCAAATCATTAACTAAAGTACAACAAATTACTCTTACAAATATACTAATATTACTTTAGATCATCATATACATTTAAGAACAATCTCATTACAATCTATGAATTACTTACATACACACATCTAATTTTGTATGTTAGATATATGAAAAAGGTAAACTATGACTGAACTGTTAACATGTTGATAAGAAGGAACCGTTGTTTCCTGAAAATTCTGTAGTTTGATTTCAGTCAGATCGATGGGATGTAAATTTTTTCTGATTTAATCAAGGTGTTGGTGCTACATGTACGGCGTCTGGAAGTGAATGTCAGTACCTGACGGGAGGATATTGTGACACAACAGCAACTCCAGTCTGTGCATGCGCCGATATTATGATGGTGCAGAACACAATTTTCTGTGAAGCTAAAAGTAATTGCCCTTTTTTACATCTACAATATATTTTTGATATCTCTTAGAGAAACTTCAGTGGTATTTAACCAATGGGTCACCCAAACTGAACTTTTAAGGATATATATACTATCCATATGGTTACTTTATCAAAAAAATGAATGTTTCATAACGCGAAACTTATTTACTCGTATAAACTAGAATATTCAACATGACCTTTTTCTGAAGTTAATGTACTTAATACAAAAATAAAAAATCGGATGAAAGTTATAAAAGTGTTGTTGAATGGGATTGTATGTTATTAAGAAAAGAAGTATCGCTCAAACTCTGTTTAAAATAAACTCCTATACTCATCCTAATGAGATTCAAGTTGTTTTTAATATTAATGTTAACTTGAAATTTAATGCCAGGTTGTGCTGCGGATTCCACCTGTACAACAGCTGATGCTAACTCGGAGTGCGTAAAGGGATTGTGTGCGTGCAAATCAACCTACGAACTCGATGGAACATCAAAATCGTGTGTTGCAACAGGTAATACGCTTTATTTCTATTCTTTGCGTTCAAGTTTTAAATTTCAAGTTGTATTTACATCCGTCTATATGGGTATGACAGATAAAAACATGGCAAACGTAACAAAGAAAATAAAGACTTCGCTAATAAACCTAGAAATTATACATAAGTTTTTAATGCAAGAAAAGTATTGATTGAAACATTTCTTTTCATCAATTTATTACGCGTTTATTACGAATGCTAAAAACACTGGAATATAACGAACGAAGAATATTTATGTCCAAATTCATAATATATGATAAGCTTAAGTTATCATTACTCGCAAAAATATACCAGTAGCTACTCAAACTGTTTTATGTCACATTCCTTCCATATTTATTATCATTTTTAAAGTTATTTTGTTCATCTTTTTCATGTAGGCGGCAGCAATGCGATTACCGCATCGATCGCTGTCATGCTGATGAGCCTGCTAGTCAGTGTTCTGCAGCATTAAAATGCTACACAGTTTCCTTCTCCAGTGTACTGAACATGGACAACGTATATGGACTGCGGATTACATGATTAACGGACTATCTGAGGACACACTTTTCAAACAGATATATTTACATTTCATAAAATGTGGTAACTAAAATCAAGCGTGTCTTAGTTCAAAAGTAAGTGGGATTCCTGCGTGAGAAAAGATGTCATTTGATGATTCTGGTCAACATCTGTAAACTAAAACATTTTTGTTTGTTTTCTATTTACATTTCAAATGGTATTAGTGTATTTATTCAACAGCTCATCCGCTGTAAAGCGTCGTAAGAAGACGCATCATACATATGACATATATGATCGTAAGGAAACCGCTTTGTTAAAACCTTTATTGAAAAGTTTCGATTAAGTGAAACAAATTGAAACAAAGACATCCAACTGCCCTCTCATTTCAACACAAATAATTAGATCTTCACTTCTTTATTTCTGACACCCTACATAGCAAAACATCTGCTTCATTATCAAAAGGCTAAGGAATGTCATGGTATTTCAAGTCTGAAGAGTACTACACTTTCATTGTTCAGGTTTGGTCGAGCTCAGGTTAACACCGATGTTCCCGAATCGTGGATGGTGTTTCTTCTTTATTCCTGTGTGCGGTGTGTGTGTGTGTATCAACAGTTTTGTTATAAACTTATTCTAAAATGTGGTTGTTGTTTCAAATGATAACATGTGAAATTGACAAGGTCAAAGTTTATTTTGTACAATTATTCATTTTAAATTTGAAAGTTTGTGATAACTTTTAAGGATTGCATGCTGAATTACCAGTATGTATCTGATTTCTTATCTTTGATCCAAACAAATAAAAAACACAGAATATATTCCATTATGCATATCAATATGTTGTTTGTTAAAGCTAACAATGAAAATGAACCAACCAATATCAGTTGTTTTTATTCCTTGTTTATTCTTTAGATTTCACTGTACTGCAAATAAGCTCAAACTCAACGGCAGAATGTCAACATTAAACTGCATCAAACAAGCGATAAAATACCACTGTTGAAACATTTTCAAACTTGTTATATCAGCACAAAATCAATAACTAAATAAGTACTGACATTTTGGTGCACTAAAGAGCTAGAGCATACTTATTTATTTTGTCAAAACAATATTCGGTCTATAAATCAGGATTAAATTGTAGTTAACAGCGTTGTTAACGTCAAAGTTGTTAACTCTGAAATCTAAACTGCTCTGGAAGTTAAATTACTACACCTGTGATCTGCAGTATTTGCAACTAGATTTGAAAAAACTATTTCAGCAGTACCTGCTTTATTTAAGCATATAAGCTTATCGTGAAACGCGCACTTTAAAAGTGAACAACAAAGTTAACAAAGCTCTTAATAATCGGCCAAATTATCATGTTTGTTTCGTTGGCTAAATTATGGACAACCATTAAGTTCATTATGATATCGGCAGATTCTCTTAAAGGTAGAAATAATCTCAATGGGCAAACATTCATCGGCATTCGTACAGAAAGCCACACTTCCAATGGAAAGGGATAATAGTATAACAAATCACGTCTGAAATACAATCTGGCAGTTCCTTGAAGACAGTACGTAGAATATGAAGTTTAAAAAACGAATCAGTGACCTTCTTAGGTAATCGGAAATATATCATGCAATTAATGTCCATAGTCAATTGAAACAGTCATCCTGATGTCAGTGTAAATATGGCTCTTTATTCTTACAAAGAAATAATTAGATGTTAAACATAAAGAGTTCTGGTTTATAAAGGCACATCAGATGGGTCATGAAATTAAAATTGTTGTATTTAAACATGAAATAAACTTCAAAACATGGGTGTCATGAAATTTATAAGATAATAAACAAAGTAATGGTAATACTTATTACTGAATTACTAGTACATACAAGTAAAATAAACGAAGGTCAGATTCACAGAGTGACCGCAGAACGACAGTAAAAATAATTCTTCTACTTCATATCAAATTTTGGAGGTAACCAAATCAGGGAGGTTAAGACTTTACCCTTATTAGAAACATTAGTCTACTAACCTCGTCTAGTGGCGTTTGATAGTTAACATACAACAATGAGCAAATATGAGAAGGCAACCTTGACCGAATGAGAGCCATTGAAACATATTTGACATAAATCTTTTTTCATCAGTGTCAAGAATGGAAAAAATGAACACATGGTCAGGAACCATCATCCAGCTAGTGGTTAGATTCTACAAATAACATATTATGAGATAAACAGGTGTTAATGGAGAACAATACTTTTCACAGTACGACTGTAACCTTAAAGGCACTCTCTCCTTGACAGGAGAATACACGATTTGTTTTAACGGAGCTAAATCGGAGCACAAACTTGTCTATGTTCGGGGATCGGTACTAGTACGTTAGCGCACTAGTATCACATCGTTAAGAACGGTAGTAGATCGTCAGGACATCGTCAAAAAATCGGCGAAAATAACGGCCGCCGATGGTATGAAGTTTTGAAAATGTTTTCAGAATCTAAGTGTTCTCAGGCTTGGTCTGATATTTACAACGTAAAAATGACAATGTAAAGAAGTATCCAATATCGTTCCAAGGCAAAGGAAAATTAGAAAACGAACACTTAAAATTAAACATTAAAATCAATAAAACGTTTAGCCTATCATTCATCTTTGACTTCAAATTCCTTAATCTTAAGAACGAATTGGAATAAAAAATATAAAACCGCTATCGTTCCCAACTAGGCCGTGAAACAGGTACGGCGCCTATTTCCAACTGTGGAAAAAGGTTCTACAATATCTCAATGGGTCCATAATTTGTAGAAAGCTCGACGTGATACACACATTGTATGACCGAATGTTTACAGTATTAGCTACTTGTGCTATACTAAAGTCAATCATATTGATACAGAAACAATTTGTGTCAATATTATTTCATATCTTCTAAGTACTGAACATAATAAAGTTGTATGTATGTTTTTCTATTAAGAACTGAAATTTCCATGAAAAAAGTGAGCTCGAGTTGGACCTACAGTCTGGGGTGTTCTGAACATACCGTAAAGCGTACCGCACCCGAGGGTAGGTCACTTCTTCAATTAGTGAATTTCAATTCACGCTAAATGCAACATCTAATTTGGGGTCACAATGAACAAGGTCATTTGAAGACCTAAAGAATGCCCTCGCTATTTTAATTCAGACACAAGGAAAGCATTACAGGGTTGCAAGTGACATTAGCCGCAGTTTGTCAAATATTGAACGTCGTTATTCCCATATTTCCTACAAGGTCATAATTGGATGTGCGTATTGAACTGATTGTCCAAGTATAATAGTAACTCTGACTCAACTAAATGCAAGGTCACTTAAAACACAGTATGTAGGACACATTTAAATGCCTCCTGTTTTCTTTTGAACTCAAACCATTCCGAAACATTACCATATTAACTAATTCCATATACTTTTACCATCTTTTAAGATTTCAAGGGAAGACATTTTGTCAAATATATATGACGTGCTTGTATTAGTGCCTTCCCGTGTCGCAAAATGTTGATATGTATGCTTTGTATTTTTGGCCCGTCGCAATAAACACATGACCTGAACAAAACCACGCCTACTAAACAACAGCTCCACCACTTCTAAGCGGTCCAAAGAAAACGAGCCGACAGTTCCGTGGTGGAGCTGTGCCTTCTGTTTATTTGTGCGCACGTTAGTTTGACTTATATTTTAAGTGATATTTTTTATTGAATAGATATATTGCGAAAAGCGGAGAATGTGGTACCGTGTAAGAAATCTACAACATCTTTGCGACGGATGTATGCATTTTGAGATATGCGAGCCTTTTAACTACACTTTAGTGTTAACGTTCTAGTGTATACAGATAACTGATGCGTGTAGTACTTATGCTGGAACACATCCAAACTTACAACCCTTCTAATAAAAGGAAACATACACATATTTATCAAAATGGTTGCACTCTTGCTCTAGTTATGGCGCTTTTGTGCATTGGTTGCGCTGGAGTTAAAATTAGAATTTCGTTTTGCATCAATCTATATTGTGCCCCTTTACAGCTAAAATGTCACTTTTACGTTATTCAGCATACAATATATATATATATATATTACCATAAAAGTTCCCAACATTATAGTGGACAATTGTTTAAGCATCCATCAAAATAAGCAGAAACAGACGAAGAGAATGAGAACCGCATAGAGGCTGTTAAACCGGGAGTTTTGACATTTCCCGAGAGGATTACGGCAAAACAAAAAAGGTAAGTGCTGTTCAACCTTTTCCAAAATGAAAATCGCATACAATTGTTCTGTTCGTTTCAAACACTAGTTTGGTGTTTATGTAGTTTGTCACAAATATCAAATTTTCAAAAAAAAAGTTTAAAAACAAATGTTCAGTAATAAACATTTTTTACCTCCTCTTTATATATTGTTGTCTATTTTGAAACCATGACAAAACATTGTTTTCTATACCAATACGTTTTTGTTCATGTTATATAGGGTGCATTTTGGCAACTGCCAACCGAAATATATTTCAAAATATTTCAAAGCAAATAATTTTGCATATTAACAAATCATGCCAATAGTATAATGAAACAAACAGGGATAAGACCATTAGTCAAACATAAAAGTTTGAGGGCAAAAGGCAATGACCCAAACAAAAATGACCACAGGACAAACATATAATCAAATAAAACAGACAATACAGTCGTCAAAATAGCTTTTCAGATAAATGATGGGATCACCGCCTATGAGCGGTCAGTGAAACAAGAGTTCACTGAAGACAATGTCGAATCTCCAACAAAAAAAATATATTTATTGTGTCAGGTTTTACATTGGTGATTTTGTAGTTGTGGTGCAATATTGACAGTTTCTCGTTCTAATGCCAGTGAAAAAAGTTAAACAAAAGTTGGTGTTGTTAAAGCTTTTAGCAATGATGGCCGCATAAATTATTTTGTTTGTTTTGAAACGCATCTTTTAGCGTTCCATTTTACTCCTCGTTAAATAAGACCACACGAAATAAAACCACATACTGGGGTGGTATTCAATAAAAATCTTAAAAGATTAAACTTAAAATTGGCCTTATCCTTAAATGGCGAATTTAAGATCAAATCTTAAGGTTGAAGTAAACTTAAGATGTTCCTTATCCTTACCTTTCGTAAGAATAACTTATCCTTAAGATTTATTATAAGGTTGACGTTAAATCGGTTATCAAGCACGGCTGGCTGAGTATTTCTATTTATGGAACGTTCGGTAGTTTCCAAATTCTTAATATAGTAACGGAAGTCGAGTGCGCGAACGTTATAGACAGCATACATCATGGCGGAAAATAAAACAAGAAGTCCTAATTTTACGCAGCAAGATTGCATTTTATTAGCTAGAGTTATGGGGGAAGTGTCAGCTTTTGACCCAGGCAAAACAAACCACGATTTGCAGAAACACAAGTACACTTCAAGTAAGAAAACCTTTGTATTAAGCTATATTAAGAATGCACGTGTTCATATATAAAACGTACACGTGCTTTGTGTGTGCACGTGTACATGCAACATTGGCTTAAAATTAGATAACATGGTGTTTTTAATTTCAGACAAACACTTATGCAACATTTGTGTACATGTAGCACTGCTGACATAAACGTCATGTACATGCAAGTTCATGTAGTTTTGAACTTTTCCAGGAATTACCTCAGAAACAAAGAAGGATTTGTGGATCAAGATCAATGATGCCTACAATGAGGAATCACAGCACCCCAGAACAGCGGCAGAAGTGGGACAACCTTGTTCAAACCCATCGGGCAAAGTATAAGAGAGAATTGGGTATATATATCTTAAAATAAAAATTTAACAGTATACTGATTCTAATTGGTAAAAAATGTATCTTTAGCCAAATGCTTTTGCTTTAAAAAACGTGAAGCAACAATTATGTTTTTAAAGTTTATAACCACAATAATCACACACATATATGTAGGTGCAGTTTTAACAAACAATTGTTTTTAACAACTCGAACACTTCTGTGAATATTCAAAATTAGATTAATCTTTTGGTACAAGCGATTATTATATAAATATAGTTACAAGCTAAATAATTGCATATAATCAATTTAATGGAGTTGTTACACCATTATTATTCAGGTTCTGGAACAAATCCTGTGAAACTGTCTGAGGTGACAGAACGAGTTATGGCAGTTGTTGGGGAAAATTCACCCAACATTGTAGGATTAGGCAGTGGGCTGGACAGCACCATACTTCAAATGCAAAGGTATTTCATTTACTAAATGTAAACCATTCTTTTATCTACAGACTGTTTAAAATTGAATTGTATTTAAAACACTTGTATCACTTTTAAATTGCTTTTAATTGCTTTCAGTTCGAATTGCAGTGCAGTGGAGACACCTTCACAGCCTTCGCATACCATTGAGTAAGAACAAAAATTGTATACATAATTATGACATATGAATTTCATTAAATACCGTATTTAATAACAAACATAAGTCAAACATTATTACACCAAAGGCTTTCTCTGAGTGTAAATAATTTCTTATTTCTTAATGTCAGACTGTACGAGGAGCCACTACAGCCGGTACAGGATATTTCCACAAGTTACATTGTCAACTGTTCTGAAAGTTGTAGCAGCAACAACACTAACAACAACGGCTGCAGTCACTGCAGCACCTGCATGGAAATCATGGCCCTGAAAAAGAGGAAACTCCAGCTTGAAGTCCAGCTTTTGGAAAAAAGACTTTAAACTGATCATAGATGTTAATCAAAATATGTTATTTTCCTGAAGCTACATAATGGCATTTACTGGTGAAATTGTGTTTAATTTTGTTTGAATTTTCATAATAAATTGGCATTTGTTGGTGGTATTTGTATAATTTTGTTAAAGTTTTCATAATAAAATATTTTGATGTCAATATGTGTGTTAAACTAGAATGGGCTTTTGAGAAAAGCGCATGTCTCCCCCGAAGGCTTAGTAAGACTTAGAGGTGTAAAGTACTGATACATCTGGCTGGAAAGCAGGGTGTGAGAATTCAATAGGGATTTCCACACAATAAGCCCTAGTTAATGATCTGAAAACTATTTTTCATCTTTCAAGCACTTGACCTTGACATGTGACCCCAAAATCAATAGGGATCTTCTACACCTCATGACCAACCTTCCTACCAAGTTTGGTGAACCTAGGTCAAACCGTTCTCAAGATATTGAGCGGCATTGGTTTTAACTTTGGGGGTCGGCGTGACCTTTGACCTAGTGACCCGAAAAACAATACATGTCTTCTACACCTCATGACCAACCTCCCTACCAAGTTTGGTGAACCTAGGTCAAACCGTTCTCAAGATATTGAGCAGAAATGTTTTTTACATTGGGGGTCGCCGCGACCTTGACCTTTGACCTAGTGACCCCAAAATCAATAGGGATCTTCTACACCTCATGACCAACCTCCCTACCAAGTTTGGTGAACCTAGGTCAAACCGTTCTCAAGATATTGAGCGGAAATGTTTTTTACATTGGGGGTCGCCGCGACCTTGACCTTTGACCTAGTGACCCCAAAATCAATAGGGATCTTCTACACCTCATGACCAACCTCCCTACCAAGTTTGGTGAACCTAGGTCAAACCGTTCTCAAGATATTGAGCGGAAATGTTTTTTACATTGGGGGTCGCCGCGACCTTGACCTTTGACCTAGTGACCCCAAAAACAATAGGGATCTTCTACACCTCATGACCAACCTCCCTACCAAGTTTGGTGAACCTAGGTCAAACCGTTCTCAAGATATTGAGCGGAAATGTTTTTTACATTGGGGGTCGCCGCGACCTTGACCTTTGACCTAGTGACCCCAAAAACAATAGGGATCTTCTACACCTCATGACCAACCTCCCTACCAAGTTTGGTGAACCTAGGTCAAACCGTTCTCAAGATATTGAGCGGAAATGTTTTTTACATTGGGGGTCGCCGCGACCTTGACCTTTGACCTAGTGACCCCAAAAACAATAGGGATCCTCTACACCTCATGACCAACCTCCCTACCAAGTTTGGTGAACCTAGGTCATGCGGTTTTCCAGTTATCGATCGGAAACGAAGTGTGACGTACGGACGGACTGACGGACTGACGGACTACCGGACTGACGGACAGGGCAAAAACAATATGTCTCCCCCAGAGAGGGGGAGACATAATAAGCCTCCCTTAGTACTACTAATTGTCTGAGTAAACTTTTAACTTGGCCTTAAATTTTTTGAGCAAGTTCTGACCATTTCTGATTTACACAATGACTTCATAATGGTTCAACTTTCCTAAACTAAGCTTACTGGATTTAAATGAAATATATGCATTGTACTTTGACCAATACTTCTTGTAGTTTAAACATTGATTGGATATAAACAGATGAGAAACTGACCACGGTTGTTTGCTAAAATATAAGTCTTTAGATAATGTAGTATACATTTAAATATTTAAAACATTAAATTCATATATATGTATATTTTAACTTTCGAAAGAAGGTATGCATGAGTGCCACAGAGGAAACAAAAATCACACATACATACGTGGTTTTGTGTAATAAGACACGAGTATGATTTTGAAATAAAAGAGCAAGAGTTATGAACCTTTAAGTAGATATTAATATCTGCTGTGTAAAGTGTGTACCAAATTGTATTGAAGTATATTTTACAAGGTGTTAGAAATTACCAAGGTGTTGCATTTCAATGACACAGCCTATGACATAATCAAGGCAAGGCTTTTAAAATAACTAGGTTCTTTCAACAACAGCAAAAACAAGAATCATTACTGAAATATGTTGCTGCAACATGATCCCTGAATCTATTCCCCGCCACATTTGGAGGTTGCTGCACTCCCTGTGCCAGTTGATCATCTGCATTATCATCCTCGTCATCAGAATCATCATCACCGTTAATAGGGATTGCTCTCTCTTTGCAGATGTTGTGCAGAACACAACATGCTACAATCACCCTGAAAGAATATATTGCAATTAGCAAGTCTTGTATATGGTTTCTTACTGCAATATAGTTTTATATGTTTAACATTTTTACAATGGAAATGAATGCATTATAATGTGTTCCCACTGACATAAGGAGAGTTGACAAAAGACAATGACAAGAAACTCAATAAAATGATAGTGAATATATTATGGTAAAGAGTGACATATGCTTTCATATATTTCTAGTCTAATGAAATATAATATACTTCAGGTAACTTGTTTTTCATCATTATGCTATCATCTTATCATTTAATAGGGCGTGAACTTTTTGACAACTATCTCTTTAAATGTCTGCCAAGGCAGCCCTGGTTTGATTCCCAGCCTGGGTATATGCAAGTTTGGTTTGTAGTCACCAAATAGGACAAGTAGGTTTTCTCCATGCCCTGGTTTCCCCTAGAAACTTACTTGCAAACTTTTTGTGGCTCCAAATTTATTCCTCCATGGAGGACACCAAACCTTTTCTTAAGTTGTCCAATAGATCTCTCCACAAGAGCTCGTGTGATTTTGTGACTTCTGCAATATAAAAAATGTACACATCAAATCTATGTCATAAGTTGCATCTATGTATCATTGTTCTTTACATACACTTATCAATTGCGAAAATATTTCATCTCACAAAATCATCATATACAATCCTGTTACCGCATGCATGCAATATATTGGAAATACTGTATACTGAAAGTAAGAAATACACTGAAGATATGATGTTTATTTATGAACATACATTTATTCCAAGGAAGTTTCTATATGCTTGTCTACAATTAAAATAACATTAAATGCATACATGTGGCTGAATTCACCATTGATTAACTACTAAGCATATATTGCTAATTAGCATTAACAAGAGATGTTTGTCAAACATTATGCCCCCTGAGCGCCAAGTTGCCAGAAATATTTGGACAATTGAATGAAATATGCATGGACTGAAATGACAGCTGATTTGTCATTGGATGCATATGAGGCAGGTCATCTACTGGTCATACCTAATCTTCATGTCAAGTTTGATGACCATAGGTCCGGGAATTGTTGAGTTATCACTCGGACAAGCTTTGGTCTTCCAACAGACCGACCGACATGTGCAAAGCAATTATATAACCCCTCTGCTTCGAAGGGGGGCATAATTAAACTAGATGTTCACTGAAAACTGATACTTCAACTCATGCATTTAGTGACATATAAATTTCTACTGTCTACTATATAAGAAAATAAAATATGGACAATCAGAAAACCTTTTTTCAGCTTACAGTCACACTGACCTTGACCTTTGACCCACTGACCTCAAAATCAATAGGGTTCATCTGCTGGTCATGACCAATAAGCCTACCTAGTATGAGGTCCCTGGGTCAAAGCGTTCTCAAGTTATTGATCGGAAACCGTTTTTCATGTTAAGGTCACACTGACCTTGACCTTTGACCTCAAAATCAATAGGGTTCATCTGCTGG
The DNA here is from genome assembly GCF_026914265.1 of Mya arenaria. Lineage (NCBI taxonomy): Eukaryota > Metazoa > Mollusca > Bivalvia > Myida > Myidae > Mya > Mya arenaria. The sequence goes on from NC_069125.1 coordinate 35,060,318, forward strand.
TCATGACCAATACACCTACCAAGTATGAGGTTCCTGGGTCAAAGCGTTCTCAAGTTATTGATCGGAAACCGTTTTTCATGTAAAGGTCACACTGACCTTGACCTTTGACCCACTGACCTCAAAATCAATAGGGTTCATCTGCTGGTCATGACCAATAAGCCTACCTAGTATGAGGTCCCTGGGTCAAAGCGTTCTCAAGTTATTGATCGGAAACCGTTTTTCATGTTAAGGTCACACTGACCTTGACCTTTGACCCACTGACCTCAAAATCAATAGGGTTCATCTGCTGGTCATGACCAATACACCTACCAAGTATAAGGTTCCTGGGTCAAAGCGTTCTCAAGTTATTGATCGGAAACCGTTTTTCATGTAAAGGTCACACTGACCTTGACCTTTGACCCACTGACCTCAAAATCAATAGGGTTCATCTGCTGGTGATGACCAATACACATACCAAGTATGAGGTCCCTCGGTCAAAGCGTTCTCAAGTTATTGATCGGAAACCATTTGGTATTCCGACCGACCGACCGACAGACAGACAGACCGACCGACCGACCGACATGTGCAAAACAATATACCCCACTTTTTTCAAAAGGGGGCATAAAAATCATATTTATAACCCAAATGTTACATATAACACAAGAGGGATGAAATGTTACTTTGGGAATAATACCCTGAAATCATACCGGTTGTAGCCTTCTTCTGTTGCATTCTGTGGTGCCAGGTAGGGGGTTAGCAGCCATCTCTTAGCTGGATATCCACTATCTCCCAACAAGTAGTATCCATTTGCATGCCCCCCTTCAAACAATTCAAATAAACCGCTTTCACGGAGCACCCTGCTATCATGGACCGATCCTGGCCATCTCGCAACTACATCTATAATTCTATGAAAAGGATCGAACACTACTTGAACATTTATGCTATGAACACCCTTTCTGTTCACAAACACTTCTTCATGTTCATGAGGAGCCTTAATTCCAATATGGGTCCCATCGATCACTCCAATAACATTCGGGAATCGGGCGATTCCCTGAAACTGTAATGAGTTTCGCCTGAACTGATCATCCATTGTTGGGAATCTAATAAATTGTCTCACAATATCTGGCGATGATAAGACATCAATGACTCTAGTCAAAACTCTAGAAACAGTTGGTTGGCTTACTTTGTGTAAGTCACTGTCATTTAATTGTATAGGCCCAGTTGCTTAGTACCTTAATGTGATTAATATTTTCTGCCGGGCACTTATGGCATTATTTCTATTCACTTTTGGGGTGATTCCATTCCCGATTAACTGTTCAAGATATAAGATGCCATTCATGTCAAATCTGTACCGCTGAATAATTTCCATTTCTGTCAAATCATTCAAATTTGGAGCACGATCCATGGCCTGAAATAGAAACAAATCATCTTGTCGTCAGTGATGGCTTATAGATATCACTAAATAATGGTCCAAAATTTGGTTAGGAATAAACCATTTAATGCATTAACAAAATAACAATGTTATTGTACTGAATTACTCTGTAGTTCATAAATTAATTGCCTGTGTATTATATATTTTACAAGTTCAGAAAAAGCTAATAAATAATAAGAAAAATATCTGCAATAAAGTATGATTATATAGCTAGTACTGAACAAATTATTAGAGATGTTCAAGGATGAGTGTATTTAATCGTTTTTTTATAGATCGCGAAAACATGTTACTCTACAGTTTTATCTGAACAAAAGGTCTTATATCATTAAGTGATCAAAATATTTGAATCACTGTTAAAAGATATACTGAATGATACATTCAATAGGGCAATCAGATACTAGTAGAAGTAAAAAACAATATAAACAGAGCAATACAACCTTTGACGGGTACGATCGTTGGAGGTACGAAACATATGGAGTGTATCAATAAATACCGTAAATTAAGCGTACCTGTACTGGCTGAAGCGTTGTAGGTTGAAGTTAAATGGTCCGTACCGCACGCGTCGAATACAACGCGTAACAAAACAAGCAAAACTGATTAAAATGTGCTCGTTCTTAAGTTAAGATTTGTTGTAAGGTAGGTTGTATGCTTCCTTAATTTATAAGGACGAATCTAAGGTTAAGGCCGTAGTTAAGAACGACTTAAGTATTTCCTTGCATCTTAAGTTAAAAGTTAAGGAAATCTTGCCATTTAAGGAAATCTTACATTATCCTTAGATTAAGATCGACTTAAGGTTTATATTGAATACCACCCCTGGGATAATTAAAAAACATACACGAACAAGTGTTTGTTATAGAATCAAACTGTTTTTACCATTTGCATATAATTTCATATAATCCCCAACAACATATTCCATAGTCCATTGAAATAAAGATATCACTTCTCCTACATCATCTTTGCGGCTACATTTGACCTACTGTCTACCATAATGTACTGGCGGCCAATATGACCACCGTAACTTTGCAGGTCGAGGGGAAAAGCATGGCATATATTGCACATAGACCTTTATAAAAATTGAATGGGCAGTAGTGTAAAGCTGATGGTGAGGACACATATAATAATGCTGCAGTGTTATGCATAAATGGAAGGGGCAAGTAGTGTCAAACTGCAGAGTTTTATCATGAGCAGACGGAGGAAACCATTACTAATCAAACGGCAGTTCTACATAGGGTTTTCATCAATATTTACAAATATATATTTACATAGTAATGTGTAGAGACTGGGCGGTTAACTAGTGTCCAGCTGTAGTTTTATGTAATATTGGACACGACAACAGTTATCAAGCTGCATTTAAATGTAGAGGTGTAGCTCTACTTCTAATTAAATATAATCGGACAATTAGTGTCATGCTAAGCTTCTATAATGATATGGAGGGGACGAAAATGTTAAAAAGGTTCTACATACACAAAGAAGCTTTTTGTGTTAAGCTGTTATTCTTTGTAGACGTCAAGGGAACAACCCATATCAAGCTGCAAATTTATGTTGAGATGATCAGTCAACTTCTTCTAGGCTGCAGTTTTATGTCGAGATAGACAGGCAACTCTTTCCAGGCTGCAGTTCAATGTCGAGATGGAAAGGAAAGTACTTCAAGGCTATACCACTTGTTATATTCATCAGATAGAGTGAAAAACAATTGTCAAGATGCAGACATGTGGAGAGTCAATGGTCATCTAATTTATTTTAGACAGCAGTTCTATGAAGAAAGCGTACAACTGTATAGAATTGAAGTGAACAACATTTGTCACGCTGCTATTTTACGTAGAGCATATGAACAAGAATCACAATCATAATCTATGTTAACTTGACATGGGCAATGAGTTTCAACCTATATTTCTATGTAATATATGGACTCGACAATAAGGGTAACCAATCAGTTTTTTTTAAGGAGGGAGAAGGTAATAAGAGCCATAGTCAAGTTGACATGGACTGAACAGCTTACGTCAAGCAGCAGTTCTGTATATAGAAGGAGCGATCAATAATGTCGGGTTGCAGTATTATGTAGAGATGTAAGGATTCTTTTTACAAGGTCGCCGTAGTATGTAGAGAAGACAACTAATGCACTTTGCAGGTCAATATTGCGATTGAGTAGTCAACTAGTGTCAGGCTACAGTTATATGTTGAGATTGAGTTGACAACTAGTTACAGGCAGCAATTTTATAAAACAATGTAGTGCACAACAAGGTCAAGCTGCTGAGATGAAGTAGATGGAGTTGACAACTAGTGTCCGACTGTAGTTCTATGTTGAGATGGAGTAGACATCTAGTGTCAGGCTGCAGTGGTTCTATGCAGATATGGAGAGGATCACTGGGTTCAAGGTTCAGTTCTATTTTGAATGGAGTGGATCACTGATGTCAGGTTGCAGTTAAGTAAATTAGATGGAGTGGACAACAAGTTTGAGGCTGCAATTCTATGTAGTTATGGAGTTGGCAAGAGTGTTAGGCTGCAGTTTTAAAATAAGATTGAGTTGACAACTAGTATCAGACATAGCACTACATAGAGATGGAGTAGACAACTAGTGTCAGACATAGCACTACATAGAGATGGAGTGGACAACTAGTTTCAGACATAGCACTACATAGAGATGGAGTGGACAACTAGTGTCAGACATAGCACTACATAGAAATGGAGTGGACAACTAGTGACAGACATAGCACTACATAGAGATAGAATGGACACCTAGTGTCAGACATAGCACTACATAGAGATGGAGTAGACAACTAGTGTCAGACATAGCACTACATAGAGATGGAGTGGACAACTAGTGTCAGACATAGCACTACATAGAGATGGAGTAGACAACTAGTGTCAGGCTGAAGTTCTATGTAGAAATGGAGTGGACAACTAGTATCAGACATAGCACTACATTGAGATAGAGTGGACAACTAGTATCAGACATAGCACTACATAGAGATGGAGTGGACAACTAGTATCAGACATAGCACTACATAGAGATGGAGTGGACAACTAGTATCAGACATAGCACTACATAGAGATGGAGTGGACAACTAGTATCAGACATAGCACTACATAGAGATGGAGTGGACACCTAGTGTCAGACATAGCACTACATAGAGATGGAGTAGACAACTAGTGTCAGACATAGCACTACATAGAGATGGAGTGGACAACTAGTGTCAGACATAGCACTACATAGAGATGGAGTAGACAACTAGTGTCAGGCTGAAGTTCTATGTAGAAATGGAGTGGACAACTAGTATCAGACATAGCACTACATTGAGATAGAGTGGACAACTAGTATCAGACATAGCACTAGATAGAGATGGAGTGGACAACTAGTATCAGACATAGCACTACATAGAGATTGAGTAGACAACTAGTGTCAGACATAGCACAACATAGAGATGGAGTGGACAACTAGTGTCAGACATAGCACTATATAGAGATTGAGTGGACAACTAGTGTCAGGCTGAAGTTCTATGCAGAAATGGAGTGGACAACTAGTGTCCAGCTGCAGTTACATGAACATATGAAGTTGATGAATAGTGTCAGGCTGCAGTTATATCTAGAAATTGAATGGACAAGTGCCCGAAATGTTGCGGCGTAGACAATTAGTTTCTGGCAGAAGTTCTAGTTCTATGTTGAGATTGAGCTGATAACTAGAGTCATGTTGCAGTTTTATGTTCAGAAGGAGTGGACATCTAGTGTCAATCTGTAGTTCTATGTTGAGACGGATTGGAAAACTAGTTTCAGGTTGCAGTTCTATGTAGGGTAAGGGCGTGATATGACAAAGATGACGGTTGCGATAATATGATTGGTCGACTGAATCATATCGCTTGAATGTGAAAGCACACGCTCGTTTTTATAATTTCAATATATATGAATGAGAGTAGGCGTTCTTTATGTATTGTTGAATCTTGTTAAGTTCGACTTAAAAGGAATTATTTTTGAGTGAGTAAAGTGTTGAATTTCGATTTTTTTATTGTTTTAGATTGGTGCAAAAATGATATTTGTTTGTGTCATTTCATCATGAGATGATGATGATGTTGACAATGATGCTGACAGTGGTGGTTTTGCAGATGCTGCTGATGATAATGGTGAGAAATTTAATTATGAAATAATTTAAGGAAAATACTTCTTTTGTGTCGATGATTATAATGATGTCAACGGTGTTGTTGTTGCTACTGCTAGAGATGATTAGGAAATAAAAGAATAGAGTTGACTCTTTGCGTTTAACCAAATGAGCATTTTGAAAATAAAGCCAAACGACTGCAGTTACTGCTGTTGCTGTTTTTGTTGCCACTGCTGCTGCAGCTGCATCTGCTGCTTAAATTGAAAGATAAGTACAATCGATTTTAGATTAAGTTGATTTTGAAAAATATGTAGACTCATTTTTCAATGTAAACCCAGATTAAACCCAAATAATACTCAAACGTTAAACAACGTACCACAGACTCACATAACCCACTCATTGAAACCTAGGTTAACCAAAAGTATACTCAAATGTTTACCCACATACCACTGACTCATTTACCATACTGATTGAAACCCAGAGTAAGCCTAGATAAACCTGAAGCTTATTCAAACGATTGCAGACATACCACTGACTCAATGACCAAACTGATTGAAACCCAGAATTAACTTAATAGTTTGTCAAAACTCAAAACAGACGTTTTATTGATCCTATTTGAATGACACACAACGTTAAACCATCATCAGACCCAAAACGTCAAAACAACATCAGCCTACAGCCTGAAAACAACGTCAAACCCACAACGTCCAAACAACATCAAACACACAACGTCTGTTCAATTTAAGACTTTCAACGTGAAAAAAACAGACATACAACGTCAGATCAAAAACAGACACATTACATCTGCCCAACTTCATTCCCTTAACGTCAATAAAACATTAGAACCACAGCGTCAAAATAACATACGACCCACAATGTCAAAACAACATAAGACACACAACATCAAAATAACATGAGACATACAACATTGAAACAGCAACTGACATACAACGTCAAGAAAAACCCAGACACATAACGTCCCAACAAGAAAACAGGCAAAAAAGGGCAAATCGACAAAATCACACAGCGTCAAAACCAGAACAGTCACAGATGAATTATTAGTAGGTAATTCTAGAAACTGAATAACCAGTAACGCCGTTACTATGGCGTTGTGACAGTGTTGCATCTACCATTGCTGTCAAAGACACTATCCCAATCTCACCGAGGATATTGTTGTCATACGTTGACTTTTTGATTCCGTAGGATCTCTCGTCTCGTCCAGAATGTATTCATGGAACAATTTTAACTTTTATTTTTGTCGACCGTTAAAAGAGAAATAAAAATCGCTCGAGACACTTACTTCACACTATTTTAAGGTTTGCTTAACCTTAATACATGAAATGGATGAGGCTTTATTATCAATTTTTATTTAAATACATTTAGTGTACACCGACGATAAAAAAATACAATGGGAGAAAACTGTGAACATTTGCTGGTATGTTCTTATCAGAACTTATCTCCCCTGTCAAATACCAACAATGAGTTACTTTCGGTGCATAAAAGAACTGCGTTTGGTTTGCTTGTATATGAATTCATGTTCTCAATGGTTTCGTATATTGAAAAGTATGAATCCATGTTCAAGGATGTCGGTAAACGCTTAAGAACATGCGTAAGTGTATGGTTGAGTTTAACCCAACCCAACGCATATGTGCGTGCTTTAATAAGCATGTCAATTTTGTATGCTTACAGTAAGCAAGATAAAAGGATGTGTTTTTGTCAATGGTCTGTACTACCTTCATAGGCCTGTATTCATAAAACATCTTAAGTCATATCTTAGCTTTTGTCGATTTCCTAAGATATTTGTAGTCAGATTTAAAGAAAAATTCGAGTGACTTTAACATAAAAGTATGTTCATACATTGAATTAATGAAGATAAAGTATTTAAGATGTAATTAAGTTATTAAATCATTAGACAAGTGGAATACTTAACTTAAAAAATGACTAAAGCAAATAAATGACTTGAGATGTTTTAATCAATATCGGCCCTGACGTGTCAATCACCTACATACGCAGTATTTGCTAAACACCTGCATCGATGATCTCTGCTTAAACATACATTTCATCTTAATACATGCTCTTATATGTTTTGCCCTTTTTATTATCAGAATTGTAATAAGAAATATAAACCAATTTATGATAGAAACAGGGCTCGGCGATGTAGTGGGGTTACAACGTCAACGAGCACGAAATTGTCGGCGATCGGCCGTAACCAAGATCGCGGCGGTCATCCCTCCGGTCATTGTAATGTATTACTATCCCATTTGAGTGAGTGAGTGAGTGAGTGAGTGAGTGAGTGAGTGAGTGAGTGAGTGAGTGAGTGAGTGAGTGAGTGAGTGAGTGAGTGAGCGAGCGAGCGAGTGAGCGAATGAATGAATGAATGAATGAATGAATGAATGAATGAATGAATGAATGAATGAATGAATGAATGAATGAATGAATGAATGAATGAATGAATGAACGAGATTTGACGAGATTTACCGAGACATAATTTTATATTAAGTACGCAACTGGCCGATTCTTTCAAAGAGAATAGTGAAAATAGGTGATTGGATCATATGCGAGTCTTTCATGTACATTAATTGTTGGGAGGACCGTCATAAATCAAACAAATGCATAATTATTCTTTTTTTAAGTGTGCCATTAAATGATATTTTTTTAATAACCTACGTCACACTCCGTCTTTTTGTCAACCATTTCTCCGTGGAACCAGCTACTGGGCCAACTTGCCGCGACAACCTCCTTAGAACATTTCAAATCCAGGGTAGTGCAGTATACAAAGTAAAATCTGGTCTTGCTCGCATATCAACACAACCATGTACAGTCATATTGTATATGTTCCATATCCATGCAATATGGTGAAAGTACAAGCACTGTGTCAACTTCCACCATTGCTATTTTGAATGTTTACATGATTTTTAATAACTTGATAGTGATGACGAAACATATCTGAACAATGGACGTCAGGTTCTTTAAATCATTCTCTTAATCCTTCATTCACTCAGTAAATGAAACGGTACAGTACGACATTGTGGCACACAGACAAATTTAGACAGTACATAATAAGTACTGTAATGTTCTTTTTGTGAAATAGGTCGTTCAGAATATTCAAAATTGCAGCGCCCATCGGCTTTTAACAGCTAAATATTTCTCACACACGTAGATAATTCATATCAAATAATAAATAATTGGGTTTTTTTGCGGTGTAAGATCTTAATATATTTTACCGAGTGAGCACCACAATATATATTTCATGTTTCATGTTTTCATTAGATGAAAACCATGTCATATTTTCATTACGTTATGTATACAAACAACGTTTGGTATCTAGACTACTGATATTATGCTTATTGATCAAACCATTTTCGAACGGGGTTGTTCTTTTATCGAGCAAAAATAATAAATTATTTCACTTGCTTTGAATAACTATGTTTGTTTTTAACTCAAAACTCAAAATGTCAGTTTGCATACAAATACAAGGACGTATAAAAGACAGAACACATGTCAATGGCAATAAAAAAAAGAAATGCATTAAAATTAATACATTGCTGAATGCTCTTTATCTTATTATAAAAGGTTCAAAAGCACGGTCTCTGTCTTCTGTCTGTTTTGAAGCATTTTGCGTTGATGGTTGCTAAAAGGCAGTTCACTTTTAGTATTCAGAACGTCGATAGCGAACATTTCTGAATAACGTAATTTTGAAATATAAAACAAATGGCTTTCTGCTTACTTGGAATCATTTGATGTTGTAAAGGTCCCATGGAGAATAGATAAACAAGTAACCCAAGTGGTGGCATTTATTTTTTGTTTAGTCGGACATATTCTCTTTAAAACAACAGATTATCAGACGACATAAGGTGCCCTCTTAGGACTGAAATAGAAATATACACATCAAGAATAGAAGACACGTTGTTGTTTTTTCACCTGATTTTTGGAAACGTGCTAGAGATTGTTCAAATGGAAGGGTTTTAAAATAAAGCATGTTTTGAGAATGGCTTGGAAAACGCGTGCATGCAAAATCATACTCATAATGCAACTAAAACTTCAGGGGAAAAGCTAGTAACAAAATTCCTATTTTAAGGCACAAGGCCTTACAGAAATTTTGTGAGATGTTGCCAATATTATATAGAAACGTTAGAAAACATTGCTGTTATGGAATATTCATATTTTTTTACATATTGCATTCATTGGTTTCATTTCTTACTAACAATTTTGTAAAGAATATCCGTAAATTAAGAATGCACATGCATATCTTTTCTTGACATAAAAAGTAAAAAGCATGTTATTTTTAGAAATAATCTTTTGACAGGAGCACACTAATTATTAAGTTATTCGAGCGTTAGAGAATATTGCTGTTATGCAATACATCGTATTATTTTTTCATATTACATTCTATGGGTTCAATTTTTATTACAAATATTGTAAAGAACATCCTGAAATTAAGAACGCACATGCATATCTTTGTTTGACATGAACAGTAAAAAGCATGTTTTTTATGAATAATCATTTGACAGGAGCACACTATTTATTAAGTTATTCGAAACATATAAACATTAAATGCAAGTTACCATCGGTTTATTGCACATAAAAAGATCTTACCTCTGACACTATTTTAGTCAATCTTTCAGAAATTAATTTAATGTTATCCAGCTTATTAAAACGTGTGTATATTTCGACGGTAAAGAAATATATTTTAAAATTCTTTGCCGTCAAATTATTAAGTTTTCATGGAGTCATTTCCAGTATCCATAGGTGAGTTCTTAAAACAATATTCCAATAGCTCAAAACAAAACTTTATCACATATTTAAACGCATAAGTATCAAACTGTTTATTGCAATCGTAAATTCGTCTTAAACCAAACGCTTTATCCAAGAGAGTGCGCGTTGTCCTCATATCGATAGTTGATTACTCTTAACCAATCAAACTGCGTCTACGTCGATACGTGATTATAAAGTCTGTTATTACCATATTTGGTCACATCTGTTTTTAGATTTTGCAAAATATGTTCTCCATACCTTAAATATTTAATGAACGTCAGAGAAAACATGTTTGCAACAGGAACGGTTTTGAGCTCGCATGTTTTATTGTAATCGGTTTAAACCAGTTCGGTCTACGAATATCCGTGATCATCCGTGAGATATGGCCAAACCCTATGGCGTACCAAGTGACTCAAAAGTTAACAACTGTCAAACATATAGCTACAGCTGTAAATGTATGGTTGCAGCTGTATTTTATAGCTACATCATTATTTTAAATTACAGTTACGGTCTAACTGTAATTAATAGCTTTTTCTATATATAAAATAAAAGAACAGCCAAAGAATACAACTTGCATATAGATACAATATATACAATATACAATCTAGAATAGAATATAAACGATTTTTAAACATTTTAAAATTTGCTGTTTTTTGCGTCTGATTCCAAATTTGAGACTATTGGTGATCTTTGCTCCAGACTTCTTCATTTAGTTAGATCTTTTGCATCTATGGTTTTCAAGGCGTTTGTAACGTTCAGTTACATGAGCGTTAATTATATGAAACGTCTATTTTTGCAAGTCCAAGTATATCGATTTTGTTTATATATATTTATATCTTCACTTTTGATATGGTCATTACTACTCATAAGTGATTTCTATTCTGACCTTCAATCGTTAAGTGTGGCCAACGTTGAAAACACTTTAAACATTTAATGCGCATGTTTCATATAAAATTAAAATCAACACTTCAAGGACATAAGTCATCTATCTAACGATAAACCACGGTTTAAAAGCATGTCTTAAGCCTTCGTGTCTTTGTTCATGAAAGTTTTGTCCAAGTATAAACTGCAGAGCTTGCATTATCACCGGTGTGAAAAAAAAATCGATGACTAATTTTTTTATGAAACATCACTCACGCTGATAATTGTTTGACATAACCCGAAAAATGATCTGCATTGCAAACATTTTGCAAAGCTGCGTTCATTTCAGACGCGCAGACATTATTTACATAATAGTCAAAAAATGTTATTTCACATTGTGCTATATAGAATTTCTACTTTCAAAGAGAGACCATCCCAGCGATTCAGCTTATATTTGCACATGGACGCCACAGATAATGCAATAACACTTATACAAACAGAACATGCACCATGTGTTTGCTGTAAACAAGTGAGTTGCAATATGCGACGAAAGTTCGTTAATATTTGGAAGCTCATGTTAGTTTTTTTTCGAGAGACTTGACCTAGTTTAGAGTTAGGCAAGATTCGGAACTCTTTTCAAGTTTCGTAATCGATTGAATAGCCATGGCAATAGCTACAATAACCAAAAGGGTATAAATACCCCGGCACCCATCCAACAAGGCACCCGCTTCAAAAATTATTATAACTTTTTTGGATACACTTTGGATAACATTAAAATTTCAAATTTTCTACCATGGTGAGGAAATATTTTATTTTGTTTTAATTCATGAAATGTTTGTTATAATTAATTTTCTCTAAACTGACTAAAAGGTGTTACCATGCGTTGCAGTTATGAGGTTTAGATAACATGCTAAAACATAGAGTTTGCCAAGAGTTCATAAACAAAAAAGAGTGTTTAAATAAAACTAACTAAAATTATAACTAAAATTATAAACATCATCTTAAAAAAATCGTAACATATTGGCGTAAATAGAAAGTAATTAATATATTGTATGTTTTAGATACTTTAATACAAAAGTGTTTTTTTCTGAACAAAATCCATTATTATTAAATGCCTTTTAAAATTTGGAGTTTAAGTTTGTTTTCGATATTTATTTATCAGAATGATTGTAACCGATTGTAAGCGAAACTTTGATTTCATACGTCTTATTACCTTGAATTGATTTTATTTCATTTTTAAACACAAAACAGATTTCTTTGAAATAAAAATGCAAGAAATATCACTAAGAATTTTTTTACTTTTCATTACTGCGTATTTGAAATAAATAATATTTACAATGAAAATGAAGCCTTATCTACATTAATAAATGGTTTAAATTCAACTCATGTTGCAAAACCGTTTTATTTTAGTATGTGCATATTAATTAACGGTTAATGAAAATCATTATGTACTTACAAAAATAAATAGTTTATGTTACCATTATGTTTGTGTTAGGACATACTAACTACCTTTTTGTTGTTTAAATACTTATAACTGCGTACACTAACCAATAAGTGGGTCAGTGATTCTTTATATCTACCGGTTCACTTGACTTAAATAAAAAACGACTGACTGCTGATTACTAAAATAAATGAAAAATGAAGTATACTGCCTTCTCATTGGACAAAAATGTTTGTTGACAACTAACAATCTGTAAGATTTGTAGTAGTCTTAATGATGATTTTTAAACAACGCAATAACTGGTACAGCCACTGTTTTTTACTAACGCTTCACCTGATTTTGCGGCTGACTGCTGATTTACTTAAATAAAGTTACAGCAGACTTGAGACATATTGCAATTCTGTAGGACGAAATATAATATCGGCCATTTTATGTTTAAATCATTGTATGTCACAAATAACATATCATATTAATTTTGAAAATAATGTCAACAGAATAAATAAAAACACCAGTCAATGGTCATTCGCTGTAATATAAATGCGAAATATAACGGCAAAAATAAGGGCGCACGATCTAAAATACGTAAAAACTACCAACGGGACCTTCTTTTCACCGATCACACCTTTGTTCCTTTTCGGAGCAATACTTATTTGATGTATTGAACAGTGAATGGTTTGCTGATCACGCAACCTGGATAGTTTAAAGATGCACTCTTCTCCCACATAAGATTTACCACAATTAATACTATTGTTTTTTTATTCCAAAAATAATGAATAAATATCGAAAACAATGGTTCTAATGAAGGATACCTATTTTAATCTAAAAGAAATGTGCATAAAACACAGTATTTTGACCATTTGAGATTATAGTAGATCACAGTTAATCCTTTAGCATTCACCAATTATTTCATATTTTTGCGTTTTCAGCTATTACATAAACGGTTACAATCGTGTTGTCAGTAATTAATAGTTTCCATAAATGCATTATTTAGTAAGTAGTTGAAGGTTTATCAGTCAATATATGTGTTTGTTATACATGTGTTTGCATTGGTATTGAATAAGAGTGTCACTTTAAAATTCAAGGTAAAATTCAATTCCGAAAAAGACCGTAGAAATATCTTTATCTTATTTATAGGAAGTTTGAAATACGCTCGTTTATATGGCGACTGTGAAAGACTTAGGAATATGATCATTTTGTGTTCAGTTAATTCAGATGGCAAATAATAAAGCTAATAATAAATGATAAAGCTGTTATTAGTGAACCATGATATAAAAGTATATTGAATACCGCTTTCTTTGCGCAAGTGATAATAAGTTGCGGAAACTTGTATTACGGGAATCTTATATACAATCCGTGTTTTATCAAACAGTTATTATAAGACTGTCGGAAACCATTGAAATTGTACATTTGCACGGATGTACAACTGCTATGGAAAAATAAGATTAAAGAATGTTTCTTTTTAAATTAATATTTTCAAAAAAAATGCTCTAGCTTTTAAACTAATTGCATGTTGAAAGATATGCACTCATTTTAATAGTAGAATAAATCTCAATGAAAATCAAATTACCTGATGTGAAAAATAGGCAAGTCAGAGATAAACATGATAGAAAACATATCAGCCCCTTTTTGGAATTGAGTCGCAAAAGTATTTTGGCGACACCGGATGAAAAATAATTGCTAACATTCTATTTCGATATTGACAGATTTGTCGAAGGTTTTACTTGGTATTACCAAACAAGCCATGCCACTCTGTTTCTTTCGATCATAATGATAAATTGTTGGTGATAGTACTTTGAAGATATGATTGGCATGTGGCGTTCTATTTTTAGATCCGTTGGTCATTACTAGTGTTCGGGTGTGTTCTGGTTTTCAGACATAGGGTAGAGACAGGTAAGATCAATTTATACGTTTTTAAAACATGCGCTTAACGTGTTAAGGTGTTATCATTTTTCTCAACAAACAACAAATATAATTCACGGAAATGTCTACATAAACAGTTCAGCACCTAGTCGTTGTGAGTACTTAAACTTGTCTTCAGATCTAATTGAGTATGACATATAGTATGCTTAATGAACATTTGAAACTGTACTTGGAAAAATGGAGTTTCAAAACATTTGAACTACATGTGTACTTTTAAGAATCAATTCGTGCAATAAATTTTACGGTTGTTAAGTTGCTATCGCTGGAACTAATTACCATTTTGAAATTAATTTGACTTAACTGTTAATGTTTGCTAGTATTCATGAGCATTATATAGTTTTTTCAACAAAATTTGACGATCCAGTTGTCAGTACATGGTACTTTATAGTTTAAACACACCAATAACAATAAATATAATTGCAGATAACATTTAAAGTGCATAAGTAAACTATTGCAATAACTTTGTTTTTTAAAGTATTATTTTCGCAAGACAACAGCTTAAATAACTTGCATTGTTCTATCGTGAAAACACAATTTAGTTTATTGATTTAATGCTTTTAACAGCTTTATGGCCTTCTGGTTTTAACCTGCTTACGTCCCTTATCACATAATTGAGCATTGCTCTTTACACTGTATGATTATTTTATATCTACAGTTTCTGGAATTTATAATGATTTATATTTATTATAATCACTAATTTTTATTTAGTAAAATCAAAATTCATTATAAAATTGGCTTAATAAAATAAGATGACTGTGCTTGTTACCTTTTAAGAACTTTTGAACATTCGGAGCGGGATGCAAGTCCTTGTTAAGCATATTCTTATGACTTTTTGTATTCAATGTCAACTCTCTGAGATTATATCTTAATATAATAATTCAACCGTGTTTGTTCAAGCTGTTGGGGGCACGACCTGCTCTCTTGGCGGGAATGAATGTTCCGGCATTGCAAACTCGTTCTGTGACGTCCCAAATCTCGTCTGTAAATGTGTTGACATTGCAACAGAGGATACTGGCGCTAGTACATGCCCTCTCACAGGTAATACTTTATGTTTATGTTTAAGGAATACGGCCCACAAATATGGTAGTTCTCTGCTAGTTCCATTAACTTAAATGTTAAATTTCGATGTTTGGTGACTCCAATTTTGGATATCATTATTTGTTTGCGGAAATGTTAAATGAATGACCGAAAATTCATAAGTCATAAAGTTGTTATAGTTAGTATATTGGCTCTTTAATACAACTAAGATCGGACGTAAATGACGTATTTTACAATGTCTGAAGACTAAAATAACGTGGCACAAAAAACGCAAATTATTTGAACTCATAGTTCAAATTTCAAATATGTGGGTAGAATACCTTAAAGTGATTTTTTTGTTAAAATGGCAATTAATGCTACACTTCAACACATCGACGGCCTAGTTTATGCCATTAACTGAAGAACTTTCTGTCATTTGAAGATCGCTAAATTCTATAATGTACCTTTTAAGGTATTTAGTTGTGAAAGGCGATTAAACTTTTGTTCATGGAAGTAGCACAAATAAAAGATTTTTAAGGAGTTATTAATATGTTGCTATGTTTGCATGCCTGGAAGTGCAGCTTGATTTAATCCAAATTTTGGGAAATGTATAAGGTCTGATTTTGAGATATTGATGGTTTTTGACTGTCGATGGATAATTTTGAATTTTGGAGTCTGGTCTATTTTGATTCTGTGCAGTTTGTATATTGAAATATGCTTATAACCATCAACAATTTACGTTTATATAAAACTGCTTCACAACACTACTGCATTCCAGTTATAGTTTTATCCCCTTTCATATATTTCCGAACTATAAATAAATCAAAGTATAGTTAACAAAAAGTGTTCATCCCTTTTTCATTCATGGATTTTGCTTTTTTTAAAAGGGACTTTGCTGATTTTAACATTGGATCATTATAGTGACATAAAGCCGATTGCACTGTACAGTCTAGGGAAGCAGGCATATCGTTTCGTGATTATATCGTTAATTGATTGCAAAAAGCTCAAAATGGTTTTCATGTTCGTCCACTTTGCCGTGTTTTTGTGCTTCAAAAACATAATGGTCATAAACCGTGCAAAGATGTTAAAATATTTTGTAGGCTAGTAATTCTAAATATGTTTTAAACACGGCACACAACTTTCGTAACAGTTGGTAAAACGGAAAAAAATGCTACCTACTAAAATCCAGCATTCTCATATTAAGGCGACTTTCGATAGCAAATGCAAATTGTCACACAAACTAGATAGAATTGGCTGACTTTGGTCAAAACAGGGCGAGCTTTGGCCTACATTCTTGTCAATTGTCAAGTACATGTATTGTTACTACGATTGGTCCGGTATCGTGTCAAATACGTAATTGTTATATACGTAATATAATTATGTATATAACAAAATAGAAATAGCCACTTTGAAAACTTTTACCTTTCCATATTGCATTATTTCAGTCTGTAGTTCAGACCCTACTTTATGCACAGACGCCAACTCTGAATGTTTGAGTTCTACGGCATGTGCATGCAAAACGCTCTACGAACTAAGTGGCGGCGACAATGCTAACGCATGTACGGCTAAAGGTATGTGAACAATTAATGCAGAGAAAGCTCATTATCACATAAAAACACTAAGTAAGCTGAATTCACAGTGTTTTAATCACGCACATTACTTTTAAAATTATTCAGAAAGATGAATATCTAGGCTCACCAAACTGTCATTATCACTTAAAGGGACTAGACACCAGATGGTCCCCAAATCGGCACATACATTATTTCCACAAAACAACCCTAGAATTGTCAATACAAGCTAGTATGAGGCCGATAATACATCATACATGATCAAAATAATAATTTGTCGCTGTCTCAGCTGAGTATACATTTAACGACCCTTTTTTTAATTAACTGGGATTTACGTGGAAGACAACCCCAGTGAATTTTGCTTAGGAACAATACGGAAAAGCTGCAAAAGCTGCAAAAGATACATTTGTCGTAGCTGATGTAATACATCAGTAAGTAAGATTCAATGCATTGTACACAACAATATCAATTTTTGCAAGTTTTTGAGAGTTCTCTTTTTTCAAGCAATTGTATCATCTGGTGTCTAGTCCCTTTAAGGTATCATCAGGCACCGAAATATCATCAGTTAGTATGAACTATAAACTGTTTATTCTTTTCGAAAATTTGTCTCCTTTGACAAGGTTATAAGATATTTTAAACCCGACGTGCGTTTGTACGCGTACGCGTAGCTACACGTACAGGTAAAAGTTGCGCATCAGTTTAGAATTCCTTGCAAAATTTCATTTGAAACCCCTGTATCATTTTCTCGTTCCGTTGTACATGTTAATGGCAACGTGTACATAATATACATACCTGGATGGCAGAGTGCACAAAGGGGGTTACACATGTATACGTATGGGTACAAGTAACATTTTGCAACTTCTCTACTACGTCATATATCACGTGTATGTTGATTTTCATTCATAGTTTGTACCGCTGGAGGCAGCGAATGTTCGGGTACAGGCCAGGTGTGTGACACCACACTGACTAGCCCCGTATGCGCCTGTGATAATGGATATACCGCGACAGCCGGTGCCTGTGTTGCAAACGGTAATTATGACAACTAACACAAAATACTATCAATCGATGCTTCAAACTTAAATCTTATTATAATGTCTTTTAGTCGGGAAAAGAAATTTGAACGCATTATGCTGATGCAGATTTTTGGTTTATGTAAATATTTGTAAACATTAGTGACACAGGTACACGCTCTGACTTCGAGTGTATTGCTTTCACAAGAAGTTTGATACTTTCTTGAATATATCTTAATTTGATATGATATTTTCAGTTGTTGGAGGCACCTGTGCAGCATCTGGCTATGAATGCTCAGCCCTTAGCGGTGGATACTGCAAAACAGGCACTGGCTGTGCATGCAGCGCTATCTACGACCTTTCAGGGACTTCATGCACTGCTAAAAGTATGTTTGAAATACATGTATGAAGAGTGTTTTATTCTCTTCATAAAGCATTTATGTCGCATGCGGGCAAAATAAGACATTTAGGAGCATGTGGTCCGGCGTCGTTGTCCGTGTCCTCGTCCTTTTATCTAGTGTATTTCTCAAGGAATTTATACCAACTGTTGATACAATATATATTGTTATGCTTGAAGGGTTCGAAAAACAGACAGATCTCAATTTTTGATACATATTTGTGTTCCTTGAACTGTCAACCATTTACCAAATTCACTTTGTCAGCTCTTTAACATGAAAATATTATTGTTTGGCATTATATCTTGACAATTGGTGATGGAGAGCCATATCAAATTATTTAATCTAAACTATGGCCGTTGCATATCATCAATTTCAAATTATGTGCTAATTAATTTAAAATATTTTTGATATAATATTGTATAAGCTTTGTTGACCAAGTTCGATAATTCAGTTAAAGCCGGAATCCGTGTTCTTGCTGTCTGCATCCGTCGTTCGCTTCCGAATGTTAACACGGAAACAAAACTCCATATGTCCACAAAACGAATACAAAACTTCACACTTCTAAGCAAAACTATCATTGAATAATTCTGAGTCAAAGTCTCAATTCATCAAGTAGGCATGAAAAGTATTGTGACTTACATTTGTTTCTCATAATAATTTGATTCCAAATTAATATTTAAAGGTTAATACACGGCGTAGCCGGGCCGTTGAGTGATAATTGGCCCGAGTGACCCATAATGGCCCGAGACGTAGTCGAGAGAGATTATGAGAACGAGGGCCAATTTTCACTCAACGGCCCGGCTACGCCGTGTATTAACCTCTTGAATACATCTATTTGCTTTTCTTATTTTGAAAGTTTAAAGTTTGCTTTTTAAAGTTTACCTGCAATCCAGTTGTGCATTCTCATTTCGCACTGGCTTGACTACGATGAGTTAACTCACTCTCAAATTTAATTATTTTTTTATTATTTAGTTTTTGAGAGTGGGAAAAACAGGCAAACAACATTTTGTTGTCATTTTTATGTTCCCATTTCAATTGATCACCTCAAACAATCCACAACGTCTATCCGAAAATTTCTGTACGAATCACTGACATCTGTCTGTTCATGTCATGAATAACTGAATTCAATTCAAATAACATGAACACTTAGCAATTAGAACGAATGTTTGTACTTAAATAAACCAATACCTCGTATTATTGGTGTCAATATGTATGAACAGTTGCTTTTTTTCAATTCAGTTTTGCCGCTTCCTTTGTTTTGTTTTTTGAATGTCAACGCAGAATGAAAAACGCCGCCCTAACGGTCCACAGTGGTCATCAAACACTAGCATATCTTCCTGAACTGCGTTTGCGTTTGTCTCCTTTAGGATTTTTATAATAAATATGTTCAAGCAGATCAACAAAATTTGATTATTTAGTCAAGACATTATTTTACAGTCGCCAAAATTGAATTTAAGGCGAAAATTGATTTCACGTGCGAAAGTTCTACGGGCCGCAAATAAATAATCGAAAATCGGCCCGGGCCGCAAAACTAATAATCGCTGACTCATGCAAATAACCGCGAAATCCCTGTACAAATGTTTTACTATATATAGTAACATATATATTAATATACAATACACCTTAAAAGTTTTGAAGCTATATTCCAAAAAATGACTGGCAAATATATTAACATTTGACCAAAACGTCATGTTGATGCACTAACCATACGTTTACCATAAAAAGTTTAAAATTGATCGATTTGCTTTATAATTGCTAAATTTAGTTTATGTTTTATGATACTACTACGTGACAGATTTGTTTTCATTTTTCGAATTTCTTACTCTGTAGATTATGTTTTTAATCTGCCGATGAGAATTTCATTCCAAGTTGCATCAACGTTGGTTGCAATGTTTTGAGATATAATACATTCTAAGTTAGATAAACCTGCCAAAGATAACACAATGAACACCGCAGTTAAGACTCTTGAATTATTCAAATTTGACAAAATACACATCGTAACATTGTTTATGTTCAACAATATTCTTGTAATTTCAGGCTGTTCTGCAGCAGCAGACTGCACAGGAATTGACCCGAACTCTGATTGCAGTGGAGGTTCTTGTGACTGTGCCGCAACCTATGCAATTTTCAACACCGGCACCAGCGACATGTGTCAACCTGGTAATCGATTCTGTCAAACTTTCTTTGCACTATTTTTGTTATGATGCCTTCTGGTCTGTTATTGACCACCGTTGAACGTTTGATAAACGTCCCCCACAAAAGATGTTAATTTGTAAGAGTTTTTCTCTCTCGCTTATTTTTTTTCTCCCTCACCTATTTAAGCCTACGCGAATTTAGTTAAGGAAAGTCTGTGCTACACTATATATATATATATATATATATATATATATATATATATATATATATATATATATATATATATATATATATATAACGAGTCTGGCTCAGTCATTAATTAAAACGTTTTGTATAATAATCTTTTTATTCTTATAATTTTCCAGAAATAAGCCTTTCATGTTAATTATGCAAAATTAACAGATTCTTAAGAAATGTAATGATATCGGAAAGTGTTTGATACTGCTTATACCGCTTGGAAATAGTATGCTTAGTATCAGCGCCGTAGCCACACTCAGGCATAACGAGGCTGTAGCCTCAGTTAAAATGTGCATAGCAAACAAAACATATAAAAAAGAAGAATAAAATACAATACAAATATAATGACATCAACTTCTTGATGCAAGGAAAGACCACAATAATACAATGCAGTATGCAAAATGCCGTAGCAAAAGACACTGAGGCAAGTCGGGGCATTTAGCACTGCTGGGACTCCGTACAATTGATCCGTCAAAAGACGTATTAGTTCACACGTTGAGCACATGCTTTTCTGATAACATAAGCGAAATGATATGTTTTTATTGATATAATTGAATTTGTTGTTAAACTCTCATGACGAGGAATTCCTCTCAGAGGGAGATGGTTAAAATACCAAAATCGTTGCGCGGAAAACGAATCTGTCATATTTAAGTGTGCTTCAAAACACACCCCCTATACTCTCGGAAACGAGATGGTTATCAAGAACAGATTCCATTAACACCCTGTTAGTTCATTATGAAAATATAAACGACACACTAAGTCATATTGTTAAAGAATCATCTGGTAAGTCAGCTTCTGATGCGTCAAATTATGCGAGGTCAATGGACAGCTTCAAGTTCATTGTAGTGGCATTTTGGACTCAATATAATGCCATTTATCAGACCACTGTCTGTGAACTTGCAAGCTAACGAGTGTGACATGCTATGGAGTAATTTTGTGAAGCTTACAGGCTTGCTGATATCTTTAAAACTGTAAGAGTCAAACCCCACTTTTTTAGAAGATTTGTGACAGGTCAGTAAAAAAGCCGTATAATAATGTAGTAATGTGGCAATGTTACTACGGATCCTTGGAACACAAATCACATGGCAAATACCGGGGGAAATACATGAGAGATGAAACATTATCAGCTCAATTCATTTTAGACCACGTAATACAGCACCTTACTTCTCGTTTTCCTGAACAATAGAAAAAACGTTTTTGAGGCAACTAATCTGTTTCCTGGAAATCATGACCAGCTTACGTGTGACATCAAAGGAAAAAAAGCAATCAAACATTTTCAAACGACCTCTCTATGATAAGCCAATTTGAAACCGAAATGATAATCTGAAGACATTCTGATGAAAAAACTAAAAATTAATCTGTGTCTCTCATAGAAAGGTTTAAATTGTAAGACGAAAACTACTTCTCCGACATGAATGCATTTTTCATTTAATTTAAAGCTTACCTGTTCATTGTTGTGTCCTGTTCGTGCGAACTGCGAATGCAGTTTCAGCGCTTTAAGACTTAGACCTGACATTCCACGATTGCAGGAATCTTTCGGCTATTGATTCAGAAAGCAAAATTATTTCAGAATCTATATCTGGTGTATCTTGTTTCAGTGATTGAATTCTTCATTTGCCCTGCAATTATCAGAAATCGAACATAAATTTTACTCTACTGTATACCGGTGAGGTTGTTCCTGGATCCTAATTCCAATATATATTTATAAGTATATGAAAATATTTTCTTCTCGCTCGTTTAAAATAAAAAAAAATATATGTATAGAGCCAATCATGAGAATTTTGTTAGGTATAACATGTTGTCATGGACATACTAGAGAAGCCCTAGAAAGAACAATACAGAGACGGTATGCTTACGAACATCCGTAAACTGCCTCAAAATGAGTTAATTTTACAGATAATGATACAGAATGTCAACCAATGTACAACCAATCATCTTTAAATCAAATGTATTAGATAAACGTTGCGTCAAGATCACTTAAGTTTTGAATTAAAAACACTTCTATGCAGATTCAAACTGTTCGTGTCTTACGTGACCAGTACGGAAAAAGTTGTTAGTAGTATTACTTCTTGTTTCTACCAGTTTAAAAGTGTGACATAATTATTTAACAATTGGTTAAAAGGTCAATATTGTTACTTTTATTAATGCACTTATCAAGTACATTTTTGTATTGGTTTTGAGTTTCATTTTCACACACATACCCTGTCATGTACGATTCAACTTCCTATTGTTGTTATAAGTCATTGCTCAAAGCCCATCGGATATTCTCAAGAATCGACAACACTAAATCATACAGGATATGCTTTTAAGAGATAACAAAACGTCTTCACTTATTTTTATAAATGTA
Source organism: Mya arenaria (assembly GCF_026914265.1). Classification (NCBI taxonomy): domain Eukaryota; kingdom Metazoa; phylum Mollusca; class Bivalvia; order Myida; family Myidae; genus Mya; species Mya arenaria. The sequence continues at coordinate 35,083,509 of NC_069125.1, forward strand.
TCATTAATCAGTCCTTTAACTTCAGGAGTTGGAGTGACGTGCACATCTTCCGGTGGGGAATGTCAGTATATTCTAGCAGGCTACTGCGACACTACAACCAATGCGAATGCCCCGGTCTGCGCATGCGCAGCAATCGCCGACATCGCATCACAAACCTGTAACTTTAAAGGTACTATTGTTTAACTCACAATCTTTTATCTATAATCCTGTTCCTAACCATTAAACACATACGTCTGTCTATGCAACATGCTAGTATCGACGAAAAATATGAATATCTGATATATTTCAAAAAGCCGAAGCAGAAACTACATAAACCTATGCAAAATCAGACAGCATGGCCAACGTAACAAAGTCCTTGATTTAGCCGACTTGACGAATGAATATATAGCCAACAAATGTCTAGAACCAACTACTAACAGTGATATTAATAATACATCCAATAGGTCAAAAACTTGTTTCAAAAGGCTAAAAGCAACCAACAATCATAAATAAATACAAATTTAAATAATTAATACATTCGTGGACAAAAGCAGTATAAAGTAAGTGTTGTGCAGATGGGACGTATAATAAAATGGCCAATGCAAATGCCTGAACAGTATGCCAAATGGGGTAAACCATCAATTAAGAATACATTTTAAAAACTTTTAAACTTTGAGAATACATAATTCACTTGACAACTTTGTTATCAACGCCGATATTAACTTCTTGCTTTCAGCCTGTACCGCGGACGCTTTTTGTACAGCCATTGATCCAAACTCAGAGTGCATAAAAGGCAACTGCCTCTGTAAATCCGGATATGATATAAATGGCTCGGGGACGTCAAATAAGTGTGAACAACAAAGTGAGTTAAAACATCAGAAGTATTTTATGTAGTTTTCCATGTAGTTATGTTTTATTCTTACTTGTCTTCTAGGTAAGCATAGTGGCTAACACTGCTCATATGGTTGGTAGCCAAAGAACTGGTTTCATAAGACAGTTAACCTTTATACCATAAGACCCATCTATAAACAATAGTACGAGAGCGGTCGATACAATGTTGTGATGTAGTTTCATTTCACTTCAAAAATCAATATATATGCCAAAGTATATGCATTGCTTAAGTGGCAGTACTTGCTTCACTTTCGTGTTAGGACATTTACATCTCAGATTTGATTTTTTTAAGTTTTGTCTTTTAACATTGAGACTAAAACCAAAACCGATGTTTACATCGAGGTATGAATACGAGTAAGTTCTACCCGATTTTGAAATACAATAGAACCTTTTTATTCTCCCTCTCCCATAACGCTATACATATGATATGGACAAAATTTGTTGAATTTCGTTGTAATTTCAAAAATTAGTTTACCGAGTGATCACGGAAAGCAATATTTTTACGACTTTTGGATTTATACCGAATTTCGTGTATTTTTTCTCTTATTCTAAGATTTAAGCCAAATTACTATTAAAGTTTGCGTGAATTGGAAAGTATAGTCATAAAACATAAAGTCGTGACGCCATTTTAGGATCTCAACCCTGTAGAGTGAATGATACGTTACTTTTAGTAAGCAATAAGGGAGGCAACTATATAAGAGCATTGAAAATTACATGGCATTTCACCGAAAAGCATAAGAGAAATATATAATCTTAATTGTTCGTGTTTAATTGAAATAGTTAAGTACGGGTGATTTTGGCTTTTTGTAGATCTCATTGCATTATCGATATCATTTGCATTCTTAAAAGTAAACTGAATATGTGTGTAATAATGAAAATCATATTCGTGTATTTCTTACAGGTGGGTCAGAGGCGATCACAGCATCATTCGTTATGGTGATGGCATGCCTGGTGATTAGTTTTCTACAAAACTAATCAACGATTGTAAAGGAGTACTGGACTGGACCGAATATGGACACCGATTTCAGAACAACAACTGCAAACTTACTTTTGGGTGAATTAGTGCCAACATTGTGATAAAATGAAGCTTTATAATACCAACTCTTGCGTGATAAAACGATGCAACTTATGTTTCTTTTATGTGATATGAAGATGATACCAGTTGCACGTATATGATCTTAAGAGAAGCCACATAAAGCATGTAGAAATTAACTGATATCAAACAATCGTTTGAATGAAGAAAATACAATGTTAACTGGTGTTTGGTGTTGAATAAAACAGCCTGTTACCAGCGTATACGTGTATAAACTAAAAACTACGGGACTGAACTTTGATAATTGATGTTAAGATTTAAACAAATGTAGTAAAAACACCCACTAAATATCATGTCAATGTTAATTGTAGTCGGTTGAGCTTTTTTGAAGTTCCTGGCGGTTTATTTAATGCTATGTTAATGAATTTATCTCTTTCTTCTGTTCACAAAATACCAGCTTACATCTGGATTATAGAAAACAAACATTGGTTGACCAGAACACCTTCAGACTCACTTTTATAACACTTATTCCAATCTGAAAACGTACTATTCCAGTCCGGCAACGAAATCCACCCTGATTTTAATTTATGTATATCTTAACAACCATTTTTCCAAATATTACCACTAATTCTACGGGTGTGACACTTTTCGGATTGCGAAAGGTAAATCTAAAGCAACCTGCTTTATATCTATTGTTCAAAGAATGTCAAAACATAATATCTAAATCTTTTTTAATACGTGTTCATATAAAGTTTTCTTAATAAAATCCATTTGTAAGCTGTTGAATTTTAATATATTTTTGTCTTACCAAGTCTTTGTGTGTTGTTTTAATAAACGTTTAATCACTATTGGGCTCTTTAATTTACCTGATCTAGCTATAGCTAACTGCAAGGATACTGATAATGATGCTATGCTAATACCTGCATTATTGCATGTGTATTTTAAGATTTTATTTGATTAAGGTAACCGGCTCTTTACGAGAAAGTGCAACAAATACAAAAATACAAGACACAAGTACAATAGTGGCAGAATGGACATACAAAATGATGTTAATCCAATCTGGATATAAGATCCTTTCCAGGCAGAAAGTACATTTATGTTTTATCATAAACAATGAAATAGATGATAACCGTCTCAGTGTAAGATTGTAATATATGTTGCCGAATAAGTACCAAAGGCTATGTTTCACGAAAGGTATATCGAGGGTGATTTTTGTTTGATGTTTACGAAGTAATATATATATTTCGATCTAACAAGGAAACACACATTGTTTCTTTTCATTTTGCGCCTGAAGAGGACACGAAATTGTAAAAAAAATGCCAAATAACGATAGTCGTTCAGAATAACGCGAAATATTGTTTGCAAACGTAACGTCAATTCGGAAATATCGTCCCTTAAATTGTGTCCAAGCCCTATGCGCGCTGACCTTTGAATGGAATGGGCTTAAATTTCAATCCAGTGAAAGAATGTCAAACTCTTATATCACTGCTTGATATTATTTATATTTAACGAAAGAATCTCTATTAAGCAATAAACTTACTGTGTCTGGATGATTGATGAATGATGATTGACAGTGAAAACTTAGACAGCGACAAGCATTTCATTGCGAGAATACCTCACTTGAAAACACACCACTCAGCAAGCTTCATGTTTTATACATAATTTTATTGGAAACGCACGTAAACAAAAAATGTAACTTAGCTTGCTTATTAACGCCAGCGTTAGGGTTACGACGAATATATCTTATTGAAACAAGATACAGGGACGGAAGCAAACAATCTCGAAACGACAATTAACGTCACATGACGTATCGTAGCAATCATATCAAGCTATCGTTAACGTTAAAGAAAAAGGAAATCGCCTTTGCATCGTCAACATTCTCTTTAAGAAGAACTTTCTGATGGTTGCCCATACATTTATGTCTATTTTTTACCATTTTTATTTCATTTAATTATATTTGAATGGTTTTAAGTGTATGTAGTTATTCGTTGTATCGTAATAAATAAGAATATTGTTTGTCATAATGGACTGCTAAGAATGGAGGCATACGCTTGATCTTCATTGAAAAAACATCCCACAACATCTAAACAACATCAGACACTTCACATCTAAGCAACATCAGACCCATAACGTCAAAATAACATCATTCTCACTACGTCAAACAACATAAGACGCACAGCATCAAAACAACATCAGACACATAACGTCAAATCAACAAAATCCACACATCGTCAAAAACAGCGGCCATATAATGTGTGAATATTCATTTTATCGTTATCATTAGAAGAAATAGTCCTTAACGATGGCTGTGTATGACTAAGTAATTCTCCAAACTGAATAATTACTAGCCGGTGATGCTATGACGTTGTGACAGTGTTGCATCTACTATTGCTGTCAGAAATAGCCCGAATCAAATCGAGGCTGTTGTTGTCATACTATGAACTTTTTAATTCCTAAGTATCTCTTGTCCAGACTGAATTCATGTAATTATCTTTTTTTGTGGAACATAAAAAGTAAAATAACAATGGCGCTAGACATTTACTTCTTAATATTTCAAGGTATGTTTTACCTAACTGCATTGAATTAATAAGACCTCTTTTTTTGACTAATTTATATTTAAATAATTTAGTGTAGACCGACGAAAAAAAAATGCCATCGGAGAAAACTGTAAACATTTTCTAGTTGTTCTTATCAGAATTTATCTCCCCTGTCAAATACAAGCAATGAGTATCTTTCCGTGCTTAGAAGAACTGCGTCAAGTTTGCACTATGAGTTTATTATCTTTGAAATCCGGATATCCACTGCTTAAACAGTTTTGTTTATGAAAAAGTGTGAATCCAAGGATGTCGATAAAGGCTTAAGAACATGCGTAAGTTTATGGAGAAGTTAAAGCCAAACTTCACGCATTCTCGCGTATTTTTATAAGCATGTGCATTTAATATACTTACAGTAAGTAAAATAATGTGTTTTGGTCAATGGAATGTTATTGTAGGTCTATTGCATTTTTAAAACAATTGACGTAATTGCTTAAATAGCATTCCTTTTTAATACAAAAGGCCTTCCCCTGGATCCCAATATATTTCTATTCTCCTGTTCTAGGACTGTATTCATAAAACATCTTAAGTCATTTTTTAACTTTAAATAATCTATTTCCTCAGATTTATTTAGTTCGATTTAAAGAAAAATACAGTGACTTTAACACAAAACTATGTTTATTACATTGAACTGATGAAGATAAAGTAATTTACTGGTAAGTAGTTTGTTGAATTCTACACAAATAAACATTGTTACACTTCTGACCTTTTAAATAGCACGCCGGGGATGACGTCACCACGCGCGCGCTCATTTGCATGATGCCCTGTAAGGATTTTGAACTTTTCTTTATAAAATATATTGCGCTATACCATAAAATGCAGTGTTTTAAGTCCCAGGAAGACAACTCAAATTTAAATTTATTACTTTATATCTATACGTATGAATTGTCCCTCTTTGTATGTATTCTAATCGGCTTTAAACAAATTTGTGCGGCAGCCAAGATGAATAATCGCTCAATTGCACAGTGGTTGATTTTTTAAATGTCAGTTTGATTCAAACATTTTTTTAGAATGCCTTACAAAAACTACAGAACTTGCTCAGGCCATTTCGGCCTTGCGTCAAAATGTATTAAGTCAGAGGGCGGCTGTCGTACAGTACGGTGTTCCAAGATCTACCTTAAGGGATGGCGTTGATGAAGAGAAGAAAGGAACACAAACCGGTCAAAGTAGAATGCTTTCTGATGTCGAAGAGCGGGCTCTGGTAACGTACCTGATCTATATGGCTAACCAGGGCATACCGCATACACGAGACATTGCTAGGTGTTACATACGGGACATCTTGGTTGGTTCAGGTACATAACAGTGGTCGAAAGTTTAATTAACTATGCATAACGCTTTCATTTGACCAACATCACATGTATAACGGTGACTTGCCTTGCGTACACGTTTTCGTAAGTACGAATATTTTAGATGCATGCATGAACACTTGAAAATTAAATTACGTATGTTTTTTTTTTTTATAATTAAGGCCGGGCTACATTGTTCAATATGAAGGATGGCCCATCGGACAAGAACTTCCGACAGATCGCCATCCAGACATAACGGAGAAGAGGGCCTAGACTCTGGACAACAGACTATTGACGATTTTTTCTATCTTTATGTTGAAACTTCCCGACAGAAAGTCATAGGTCCAACTGCTGCGCATACCTACAGACAGCAGACAATGGTGAATCAGCATATCACCGCGCATCTATGTGTGTCTGCAAGTGGTCGTATGTTATGCTACGTTTACACTATGTTCCCGGTGGCCACGGCAGCCCCGTTTGCCCGAAACGTATTGCGCCGTGGGATTTTGGCCATTTTTGTCTCCATAAACAAGTTGTGTTAGGTTGTGCTAAGTTTCCTCACATTTTATTAAGGTAACCGTGACAAGCCGTAGGGGCGAAAAAGTGGTTCGTCCAAGGCGCACTAAGGTCCGGGCGCGGTCTACCAGGGATGCATGTACGTTGCGTCCCGGTCCAATACGTTCTGATAGGATCCCTCACGTTGTCCACGTCTTCATCCAGGTCTGATGCGTTTTCCACGTTTATTCAAGGCCTCCTATGCATCGAACGCGAAGACCGCAGTGCTTTGGATTACGTTTGTGTCCACGGTATAAAGAAAATCCCCCAGGCAACAGTAATCACTGTATCAGAATACTTCGACAAGTAAACATGAATTCCCAAGATGAAGTAGATTTTGTGTTTTCACCGCAAATGAAACGTAACGAAACGGCTATCGTCCACCATAGCTTGCCGTGAAAACCGTGACAAAACGAAGCACAACGTGACAAAACTAGAAAGGAACTTCAGATGCCGGGGATTACATATGATTCCCGCCCCCCTACGGACGATTTATAAGTTGTGTAACGGCCTATTACGTACTTTCACGTACTGTCACGTGTCATTGCGTTCACCCCGTTTTACTACGACCTACTACGTTTCTCAGCCACACCGTGGCTGCCGTGACAAATTTTTTGACAGTTTAAAATTCTGGCCCGGCATGCACGGCAATAACGGTCTGTCACGTTTGCATATCCCGTTCCCCCGCGCTGTCTCACGTTTATCCCGTTTTCTCCACGGTTGTCTGAAACGGGGCTGCCGTGGCCACCGGGAACATAGTGTAAACGTAGCATTAACGCCTTTGGTTATATTTCCGGTACGAATTTCTATGTACGTTGTTTCGTGTATGTTATGTATCCACATGCAACACTCTAGAACGTGTGTGTTATTTTGTAGCTATAATACGCGAAAAATATGTATATTTATATATTATGACGTATTCACTGGTTTATAATTTATTATAATATCCTTTAAAGGAGTCGCATCAACATCGACACTATCAGGATTGGATTCCTGATAAATCTTCATTGTTAACTTAAACTTGTTTCTAGTGTATTGTATAAATGGATGATCTATCGGTAGCTAAAATCGGTGAACTTAGTAAACAAATAATCGATTGATGATATGATTATTGATTGGATTTATCATAGTAGATTGTTTCGAATGCATGCTTGAATGCCTGAATGTTTGATTGATTAATTGAATGAATGAAAGATTGAATGAATGAATAAATGAATGAATTATTGATTGATTAATTGATTGATTGATTGATTGATTGATTGATCGATCGATCGATCGATCGATCGAATGAATGAATGAATGAATGAATGATTGATTGGATGGATGGATGGATGGATGGATGAATGAATGAATGAATGAATGAATGAATGAATGAATGAATGAATGAATGAATGAATGAATGAATGAATGAATGAATGAATGAATGAATGAATGAATGAATGAATGAATAAATGAATGAACAAATAAATATAAAAAAATCGATCATATTTTCGTTGAAATATATTTTCAGAAATTACTATGGTTCGGACCTCACAGTTGTAAGCTCATTGAGTTCAAGTTTATCGATTTATAATATAACTACTGGAACTTTATAAATAAGCATACATAATGTCGGTCATGTTTCATGAAGGAATCTTAGTAGCTTTTCTAATTTTTTGCAAAAAAAAGACTTACCGAAAACAGGTGAAATGTCATTTTAATCATATTATATTGTAGTAAATATATAAAAAAAATCATTTAAAACGGTTTCTTGACTGATCAAATAATATAACAACGTTTGAAGATAGAGTTTAGAATGAAATATATGAATAACATCGTAAGAAGAGCAAATTTATGGGGTGGGCGAATAACTGGTACAGTAGGGTGCTTCTTTTGGCGAAATCAGAGGGGTAGTTTGCACGTGGGAATATTCGAAATCCCTTGTTGTTTTTAAAGAAGAGCTAACCTGTCTGTGTGTAAAGTTTTATCAGTGCAAGAGTTATCTTGTGTCGAAAGTAACACAGGAAAAACCTCCGTTTCCGGCCGAAAATGGGTCGCTAACCAGTATATATAATTAAGTTATTCAATCATAAGAAAAGTGAAATACATAACATAGGAAAGTGACTTATGTCCTAGGCATGTATTCATTAAACATCTTAAGTCATTTTTGAACTTAAGTAACTTTTCTAAGTTAAGTATCGACACCGGTGTTTGGATGAATTTTGACTCCATCCTGCCGGTCATTGTCCTTTAAAAATTGAAGAAGCTTCTTGCGATTCAGAAGCTACAAATAATAGAAAAGTAATGTTAAACACAGAATAAAAGTTCTATTTACTTATACTGTTTAAAGCTTCACTCTCACAGATTAACCATTTTTACAACTTTTTTTTATTTTTTGTCTTAGAAAGGGCATAGTTTTGCGTAGGTATCTGCAAACCAATGATATAAGACTGCTGTCAAAAATCAGATCGTAGATTGTCATATTTCTGATTGAAAATTATTGTTTTATGGCTAAAACATCAATTTTGGTACTTAAATATAAATCTCTGCGTTCTGATTTTTTGTCAGCAGTCTGATATAACTAGTTTCTAAGGATTTTCGCAAAAACTGGCTCGTTCCAAGACAAAAAACAAAAAAGTTGTCAAAACGTTCAATCTGTGAGAGTGCAACTTTAAGTATGTAAAATGACTGCAAACAATCATTTTAGGCATACACAATATAGAGAGGTTGCACGTTACGTAATCAAATCGATAGCCGCCATCTTGGAGGGACAGACTGATAAGCGCAGCCATTGTTGACCTCCAGACGAGAGAAGTCAGAACTCGTTTGAAAATGGTAAATTCATGCAGTGTGTTTAAGTGTCATAATAAGGCAAACAAATCAGACAACAGAAAGTTTTTCCGGTTACCGGAAATTATTCTTCACCAAGATGACAGGACCCGAGAATTATCAACGGAAAGGCGAAGATCGTGGCTTGCGAGACTCGGTCAAGATTTCACAGGGAAAAACCTTAGCAACATCAGAGTGTGCTCAGATCATTTTATTTCAGGTAATATACAATAATTGCACTTAATTATGTTTGTTATTATTCTTAATTTGTTGTTTTCCTTTTTATTCAGTTGATTCAGATTAACAATATTCCGACAACAACATTATTCGTACCCGATTTCATTCGTTAATACGACCTACTGCACAGCACTTCAAAATTGTACTTCCTAGCTTTCGCTGATATTATTATGCTAATTTAAATATGTATGCCAACTTAAATAATAGAGAGGTATTTGTACGCAGATTGTGATATATAGTGATGCTTTTACATGACTTAGAATGTTCGTACTCAAAGTTCTTCACACCCAAATTATGACCAAAATGTCGATGTCAAATGTCTGAGAATTTTAACATTGAATGATTCACCTGTTTGGCTAGAACATAAAAAAAAATATGTGCTAAAGGAATGATATAATTTGTTTCATATGCTTGAATCATTTTAGCAGAACAATATTTTATTTTATACAGTATTTATTTACAGGGCAGAAGTCAGCATTGTATGACAGAGAAAATCCAGACTGGGCACCATCAATCAACCTAGGATCTACAGCTTCAACACCATCCCCGCTAGTTGCAACAGGGCGTTTCGCAAGGCGTAGGGCTCGATCCGAGAAGTGTGAGGCTGCACGCGTGCTACTTTCAATCGGTGAATCATGTGAACCTTCACTTGAAGAGGAGGCTGGAACAAGCTCACAAACTGATTTATCTTCACTAGTGATTGATTCTGTTTTTAATGAATTAGCACATGTAAAAAAAGAAAATGACTCCTTTAGGGAACAACTCAAGACCCAGACGCCATACTGTATTGAGTTCTTCAAAGAAAATGATGACAAAGTGAAATATTTCACAGGATTGACAAGTTTTCTTGTTCTCATGGAACTATTCGGTTACCTTGAAGGTCACCTGCCTGCAAAAGTCTTGCTATCAAAGTTTCAATGCTTAATTATGACACTGATGAAATTGAGACTTGATTTGTCAAATGTGTTTTTAGCTTATCAATTTAGTGTATCGACATCTACTATTTCCAGAACATTTGAAGACTATATACATGTCATGTACCATCGTATGAAACCATTAGTTTACTGGCCAGATAGAGAATCTCTCCAAAAGACAATGCCAATGCAGTTTCGTGAACATTTCGGGAAAAAATGTGCCAGTGATTATAGATTGCTTTGAAGTCTTCATAGATAAACCATCCAATATGCTAGCTCGGGCTGAGACATGGTCATCCTATAAACACCACAATACTGTTAAGTTTTTAATAGGGATTACACCCCAGGGAGTTATTTCATACATTTCAAATGCCTGGGGCGGTAGAACCACAGATAAACATATAACTGAGCACAGTGGTTTTTTAGACAACATTTTACCTGGGGACCTAGTGATGGCAGACAGGGGCTTTGATATTGCTGCAAGTGTTGGAACATTGTGTGCCCAAGTAAAAATTCCTGCGTTCACCAAAGGAAAAAGCCAAATGTCTCCACTAGACCTGGAGTCCACAAGGAAACTTGCAAATGTGAGAATTCACGTTGAACGAGTCATAGGATTAACAAGGCAAAAATATACTATCTTGAATGGTCCATTACCAGTAGAATTTCTCTTAAAGGAAAATGGACAAGACCTTCCTGTTATTGACAAAATTGGAACTGTTTGTTGTGCATTGGTGAATTTATGTGATCCAGTAGTTGCTTTTGATTAAATGTCTTGATTTGAACTGTATTAAATAGTGTAAATATGCAGGCTGTCATGTTTAAATGCTTGTAAATTAATTTTAAATGAATAAATTTGTTTTTAAACTTATCTCCTTAGTCAATGTTACATTTTTGTCAGCATGTAGACAGAGTATAGATTTTCATACCTAACACAAATCATCTGGTCTTGACATACTAAGAGCACTGGTTTAGTATACACAGAGTGCAGATTCGGTAAACAATGAGTTGTGGTTTGTTAAACATTGAGTGCTGGGTAATACATGGAGCACTGATTTTGATTGCGATACAAACTACTCTATACATAAACAGAGTACTGGTTCATCATAGGAGTGCTGGTTGTTGTAATTTGCAAAAATGTGCAGAAAAAGTCATAAAATCAAATAATTTGAATACCATCTGTATGAAATATGTTATCTTTTGGATGTTTTGCAATTATTTTTTAACAACTCCAAGGTTAAACTCCGCTTGACTACAACAGAGCATTTTTGAGGAATCAAAATTAAACATGCCTAGAATCTCTTCATACTAGATACCATTTTTTTTCTCTGGAGGAGGTATAGAATTTCCGGACAGGACCTTTTTACCAACACAGATTTCGCCTTGAGCTTCAGCTAGAGCTTCAGCATCGACGCTGATAATAAAAAAACATATTATGGTTTGTTTTACAGGGGGAAAAAGGTAATAATCTTAATGTAATTTTACCAATTGGCCTTGAGAAATTTCCAGTTATTCAATGTAAAAAAGTGGATGGATGGATGCATGAATGCATGAATGAATGAATGAACGAACGAACGAACGAACGAAAGAACGAACGAACGAACGAATTAATTAATTAATGAAAGAACAAACAAACGGTCGAACAACGGACTGACGGACGAGTGAGTGAGTGAGTAAGTAAGTGAGTGATGGGGGGGGTTAGTGAGTGAGTACGTGGGTTTGGGGCACACTTTATACAACTTGAGATGACGTTGGTCCCAAGACTTAAGCTCAAGCTTGCTCATTTGGAAAGGTTCCCATTTTATGAAAAATACAGCAGAAATATACAGAAACAATTAATTATCCTTTAAAATATCCAAATATAATAAAACAAAATACACAGAAACAATTAATTATCCGTTTAAATATCAAATAATACGTATATCCAACACTACATGTTCAATTTTAAATATATTTATCAGACTTCTTCATTTTTGGACCAATTCCATTTAAAAATATAAACCGATGGTAATGCCTTTTCAATATTTGTTCAACAAAAAAAAAAAAATGTTAAAAATAAATGAGTTATGAGTGGATTTCACGTCTGAAAAAGTGGATTTCACTTGTCAAAATGTGGATTTCACTTCGATTTCCGATCTTTTTTCAAAATAGGTCTACAACTTTCTTATTTTTGGATCAATTTGGATAAAATTTGAAATATAAACCCATTATGAAGCCCTTTCAATTATTTGCTTTACAGAAAAATTAATTTGTTAAAAATAAATGAGTTGTGAGTGGATTTCACGTCTGAAAAAGTGGATTTCACTTGCCAAAATGTGGATTTCACTTCGATTTCCGAAAAATTGCTCTAACTTCTTCATTTCTTGATATATTTCAATAAAATTTGAAATATAAACCCTTCATTAGGCACTTTCCAAAATGTATACAAAAAATAAAAATTTCTAATTAATAAAACTGAGTTGAGAGTGGATTTCACTTCTCGAAAACTGGATTTCACCTCGATTTCCGATCTATTTTCGAAAAATTGCTCTAACTTCTTTATTTTTTGACCAATTTCAATAAAATTTGAAATATAAACCCTTTATGAGGCACTTTCTAATAAATATACAAAAACAGAAAATTATTTATTAAAATTAAAGAGTTGTGAGTGGATTTCACTTCTAGAAAACTGGATTTCACCTCGATTTCCGATCTATTTTCGAAAAATTGCTCTAACTTCTTCATTTTTTGACCAATTTTAATAAAATTTGAAATATAAACCCTTTATGAGGCACTTTCTAATAAATATACAAAAACAGAAAATTATTTATTAAAATTAATGAGTTATGGGTGGATTTCACTTATCGGAATCTGGATTTCACCCCGATTTCCGATCTATTTTTGGAAAAAAAATGAAAAATTGCTCTAACTTCTTTATTTTTTGACCAATTTCAATAAAATTTGAAATATAAACCCTTCATGAGGCACTTTCTAATATGTATACAAAATAAATAAATTATTTATTAAAATAACTGAGTTCTGAGTGGATTTCACGTTTTGAGTGGATTTCACGTGAAATCCACTGGATTCCTGTATCACCCCGCACCCGTGTTACGCGCATCATCAAGTGAGTGAAACATCTTTTTTCAATTGTTAGTTAACTTTATAACAATATTTTATCGTAAAATATATGTTTAAAGGTGTTATCTTATCAGTATGATATGGTCATGACCAGACGTTGTTTACTTCGATTGATTTTTGAGAGTGTCATATGTTTTCGCGATGTCTGACCCGGAAACGGAAAATTTCATTAAAATGAAGATACAGTGATGGTTTCTACAATTATGATGTGCCCATTAGCTGTTTATATAAGAAACTATATACTTTTCTTTAAATAGAAATTTATTTCATTTTTTTTATGCTAATTTAAAGAATTATTATATGTCAACACGACGAGTTTTCGGAGACATTCAGTGTATCCATGTAAAAATGAACAAAACAAGATTTATGTTGGTCAGCTGTTATGTTTAAACACCAGCTATTCGCCAGTTGTTATTTTTTAATGGTTTAATTTATTAAAGCTTATGTATCTACAAAAGCAGTGCATTAAAGCATTATGCTTAGCATACATCTTAGTCCAAATAATTGTACGTTGATAAATGTTAGCTTCAGTCTTCAGAGACGGTTTTTATTTGGCGACTCTAAGCGTCCATGTCCCACCTGTTGTTTTCCTAGCCAAGAATGACAGAGCCCAGCACTAAGTTTATTGAGCGGAAAGATAAAGGGCACCTGCTAGGTAGTTTAAATTGGTGATGCTTTGTTGACAGATCAATATGAATTAGCAACCCCTGCATTGGAAAAATGTCTTCCGAACTTGTTAATATTCTGAATTTTATATAGCAGGGCCAAATGCCCCCGCACCCCAGAGACTCTATATAAGGCCCAATCTCCGCTAAATTTGGCGTTATGACTAAACTATCGCGATCACCCGGCCCTGCGGGGGCACCTGGAAAATAAAAACACAGCCCTTTTCCCCGGCTATCCCCGGTATACCCTGGGGGGGCGAGGTTACAATTGACTGGTGCATTAAGTGTAATAAGAGAAAGGTATTGTCTAAAAATAATTCAAGTGTAACCTTTGTGGTTTAATTTAACAATGCATTGTTGTTAAGCTTTGCATAATTGTAGTCTGTGTTGGTCTGTGTTAGTCAAGTTTCGTTTTATTGCAATTTTATGCTTTTTTGTGCAAAATATATTTGCACTTACATGGTAAAATATGAATATAAACCTTTATTACCTATTTCAAACATAAAATTCTTCTCGAAATAAAATTTCAATACGTTTCAAAAACCCCCTGTTTTTGCACAAACCCATTTAGACGTTAGGTATTGGAAGAATCCTGTATAACACGTCTATTTTTTTAGACTAGCATACAATCATGCTTGTAGCTAACAACCATGCATGAACTTCATCAAACACGTGATTACAAGAGCCGTCGTACCAACACAAACTAGTAATACTATGAAGTCTCACCATATATTTAGAGAAGTCGCCCCGCATATGGATTATATACGGTAGTACATATTATTTCTGTCAAATTTTACAATATTTATTGGCTATCTTTTTTAAAGGTATTTTATTGATTAAGAATTTATGATGGTAAATTAATATAAAGTCTATATGACAAGCTACTTATATGAATCTACCCATACCGCCTATATAATACATATGTGGGGCGACCTGTCCGTATATTGCACGACTCTGCACGACTCGTATTGGTGCGAGTTTGTGTTGGTACGACTTCTGTTAGCAAACTTATAGCCCTCTGAAAAATAAACTACAATATGATTTGAATAGGTTTTCAAGACAACCAAACCCTACCGACAAAGAATCCTGACCCGATTATGTTTTTTTTATGTCAGGTGACTGTGAATGCAAAATTATTCTGTTTAGGGTACAGTGACTAATCTTAACTTTCTAATGTTAATGTTTAAGTCAAGTGTGGTCATTAGGAATTAAAACAATCAAAATCAAAAATAATATAGATCTATATGTCCAAAATTTACTGTCGCTTATGCTCAGAAGTTGTATGTGAACTGATGTGATGTTAAACACTTATCTTTAAGATACATGGTTGTTTTGCAGTCAGATTTATTGTTAATGTAGCAGAAGTCCAAAACAATATCATATTTAACGGCGTACATTTTGTTTAATTTCATCTTTATAAAAAAACTCCAAATACGATTGAATGTTACCAAGTAGAAATGAATGTAAGTGATAATGTGCCATATAAACATTTGCATTCACATATTCTAGTGGAGGCATAATTAATTATTTTATTGCAGACAAAGTTTTTTTCTTGGCCAATTCTTACCTGATTTCTATCAAATGTTTTTTCATAAATAGGACAATCTAAAGGAAAATATTGTCGCAGAATTGGGGAAAATACATACTCACCTATTTTACATGTATAACAGGACATAACTTTGTTGGCAGAAAGTTATAGTTCAGGCCCCAGCATAAGGTGTTAACCAATGATTTTTTAGCTTGACTATTCAAAGAATAAGGAGAGCTATCATAGTCACCCGAGCGTCGGCAGCAGCGTCGGCGTAACCACTTATATCAAAGTTTGTGTACCACCTCAAATATTTTCAAAGACCATTGAGGTAACTTTATCAAGCATTTTGAGAAAATTATGCCCCTTTTTCTTCATAGAATTTATGTTAAAGATTACGTACCACCTCAAATATTTTCAAAGTCCATTGACATCTGGCTTTGAAACTTTGCATGCTTGTTACATGTTTTGTTTACAATTAAAATTACTAGAAAGTTTTTATTTGCCGTCAGTGCAATTGGTAAACTCCAAGGTTGCTCTGTTAAATTGTATTGAATTGTCCCCTGGTTTGAGAAAGCATAAGTGATTGAAGATTTTTGTTGTCTATGATACGCTTGAAATATGGTGTGTTTTTCTTAACTAGGAGTTGCAAAGTGTTATAATATTGGTTGTCAGTGGGTGTGCTATAAAGAACTTCCAGTAAACTTGCCTCAAGTTTTATGAGACAAAACTGGTTGAAGTGCCTAGCTTAAATGAAATTTTATACCAGAGATATTTAAGAAATAGTTTTATATGTGTTGTTCAAGGGTAATAACTTGTCCTCAATTGGAGGTGTTTGTGCTAGAATTGTCCTCAGTTGGAGGTCATTCACACTGCACTGTATTCAGTAGTTTTTTTTCCATGTTAAATACCATAATGTATAGTCTTGTTCTGTTTTTGATGCTTCTGTCACTTTCAGTGATGTGATGTTTTTGTATTGCAGCTGGTCAGTGCCATGATGTGAATACTGATGATGTGGATGCTGATGATGTGGATGATGATAATGTGGATGCCTCCGGATTGAAATAGGTACTTTAATCTTTCTTATAATATAAGATGAATGGGTGCCTGTTATTGGAGTAAAATTGCAATTATTTTTTGTTCTAGTATAAGCCTAGAGGAATATAGTTTTTTTCTTAACTAGAAGTTGCAGTGTTTTGATATTGGTCTTCAGTGGGGTTTCTATCAAATACTTTCAGTAGAGGTCCCTCCTATCTTATGAGACAGAACTGTTTGAAGTGCCTAGAGTTAAAGGAATTAGATACTAGAGACTTATATGAAATAGTTTTATGTGTTGTCCAAGGGTATTAACTTGTCCTCAATTGGAGGTGTTTGTGCTAGAATTGTCCTCAGTTGGAGGTCATTCACACTGCACTGTATTCAGTAGTTTTTCATCCATGATAAATACCATAACGTATAATCTTGTTCTGTTTTTGATGCTTTTGTCACTTTTCAGTGATGTGATTTTTTGTATTGCAGCTGGACAGTGCCATGATGTGAATACTGTTGATGCTGATGATGTGGATGCTGATGATGTGGATGATGATGATGTGGATGATGATGATGTGGATGATGATGATGATGTGGATGCCTCCGTTGATCAACCAGGGACTGAAATAGGTACTTTAATCTTTCTTATAATATAAGATGAATGGGTGCCTGTAATTAAAGTAATATTTCAATTATTTTTTGTTCTAATATAAGCCTAGAGGAATATAGTTTTTTTCTTGACTAGAAGTTGCAGTGTTTTGATATTAGTCTTCAGTGGGGTTTCTATCAAATACTTTCAGTAGAGGTCCCTCCTATCTTATGAGACAGAACTGTTTGAAGTGCCTAGAGTTAAAGGAATTAGATACTAGACACTTATACGTAATAGTTTTATGTGTTGTCAAAAGGTATTAACTTGTCCTCAATTGGAGGTGTTTGTGCTAGAATTGTCCTCAGTTGGAGGTCATTCACACTGCACTGTATTCAGTAGTTTTTCATCCATTGTAAATACCATAATGTATAGTCTTGTTTTGTGTTTGATGCTTCTGTCACTTTTCAGTGATGTGATGTTTTTGTATTGCAGCTGGACAGTGCCATGATGTGAATACTGATGATACTGATGATGTGGATGCTGATGATGTGGATACCTCCGTTGATCAACCAGGGACTGAAATAGGTACACTTATTTTCTTATAATATGAGATGAATTTGTGCCTGATATTTGAGCAAAATTGCAAAAAAAAATTGTTTTATAATAAGCCTTGGAATACAGTTTTTAGCTCGATTATTCGAAGAATTAGGAGGGCTATACTACTCACCCCAGCGTCAGCGTCCGGTTAGAAATTGCAATTTAGGGCAAGTTGGGATTTTCACTTAGAAGTCCAATGCATTCATTCAATTGACTTAATACTTAACATAGTTGTTCATGACCATCAAACAATGAGGTTAGATAACTCAATATTATCCTTTTTACAAATTATGACCCCTGATTGACTATTGAACTTCGGTTTAAGATTTAGGACAGGTTGGGATATTTATTAATAACTTCTATACCCTTTGTTCAATTGACTTAATACTTCACACAGTTGTTCAGGACCATCACTCCTTTGAGGTTACATAACTCCATATTATCCTTAATACAAGTTATGGCCCCTGATTGACTTGGGTTAAACTTTTAGGGCAGGTTAAAGTTTTAGGGCAAGTTGGGATTTTCACTTATTAGTCCAATACTCTTCATTCAATTGACTTAATACTTCACACAATTGTTTATGACCGTCACACAATGAGGTTACATAACCCCATATTATCCTTAATACAAGTTATGGCCCCTGATTGACTTAGGTTAAAGTTTTAGGGCAGGTTAAAGTTAAAGGGCAGGTTAAAGTTGTAGGGCAAGTTGGGATTTTAATAAGAAAACGTCTATACCCTTCATTCAATGCCCTTAATACTTTGCATAATTATTGACGACCATCTTAGAACAAGGAACATAACTCCATTTTAACCCTTAATACAAATTATGGGAATGATTTTTTTTTTCAATTTTTCTTTTTATATCCTTTGAAAGGCACATTTTTATATATATTCTTAACCACATTTTCATAAAGGGAAAACCAGTTATTTGAATGTCGACTTGCGTCATTGTTCGGGCGGCTGGTGGGAGGCAGCGTCAAAGTCACCTTATGAATGGAATAATTTTAGCTAGGTTTGAAATAAATAGACCAAACTTGGTATATAGGAAGAGTTTATAGAGACCTTTTCTGAGATTGTGTTTTGGGCCCCTAGAGTCATGGTCTAGGTCAATGTCACTGTTGCTAAAAATAGAAATATGCTTATACTGAATAACTCAAGTAAAGGTTGACATAGTGTGACCAAACTTGGTATATAGGACAAGTTTATGCAGAGCTTTCATGGATTGACTTCACCCCCCTAGGGTCAATGTCACTGTTACTAAAAATAGATTACTGTGTAACCGAACCTCAACAAGTGGTAGTAAGCCGCAAGGGCGGTTACAAGAACCCTCAGGTTCGACACAGGGCAAAGGCAGGGAGATTGGGTGTGAAGAACAACTGAGATGTTTGCATTTTTTTATACAATCTATTCAAGAATTCAAGTTCATTAATTAAATTCAAATGGAAGTAACACTGTAAAAACCAAACTAACTATGAAACTAATAAATGCCTTAGATATACCTAGCTGCTCAGGCAAGCCATAATGCAACTTTAGGCTGTAAGTTTGAAACAATTCTGTCGAGTGTCAAAAATTGACAAACACAGTATAAAAAAATAAACTCCAAGTAATTTATTTCTAACTGTCAAAAATCAGAGAAATTTAACATCTCAGGTACAATAATCAAGTTTTTAAATTGGAAAACCTATATGAAAAAATGTGAGTGGCCCACAGGGAATCCACGCCTTACCTTACAGAGCCCAAGAAAGTAAAAATGGTGAAGGTACCGTCAGAGGACAGATAACTTACTGAAACTAATTCTGTCGGTCTTTAAGCAGTAAGAAAAACCAATCCAAATAAAAGTAATGAACTTCTGTAGCACAGGAAAATGTAGTAACAGTTATGGTTGACATACTTTGACCAAACTTAATACGTAGGAAGAGTTTATAGAGGACTTCCATTGGATTGTGTTTGGGGCCAATCGAATCAAGGTCACTGCTACTAAAAATAAAAATATGCTTAGTACTGAATATCTCAAGTAAGGGTTGACATAGTGTGACCAAACTTGGTATATAGGACAAGTTTATGCAGAGTTTTCATGGATTGCCTTTCGCCCCCCTTGGGTCAAAGTCACTGTTTCTAAAAATAGATTACTGTTTCAGTTATGGTTGACATACTTTGACCAAACTTAATATGTAGGAAGAGTTTATGGAGGACTTCCATTGGATTGTGTTTGGGGCCCATGGAATCAAGGTCACTGCTACTAAAAATAGAAATATGCTAAGTACCGGTACTGAATATCTCAAGTAAGGGTTGACATAGTGTGACCAAACTTGGAATATAGGACAATATGCAGAGCTTTGATGGATTGCCTTTCAGCCCTCTTGGGTCAAAGTCACTGTTACTAAAAATAGATTACTGTTTCAGTTATGTTTGACATACTGTGACCAAACTTAATATGTAGGAAGAGTTTATGGAGGACTTCCATGGGATTGTGTTTGGGGCCCATGGCATCAAGGTCACTGCTACTAAAGATAGAAGAAAGCAGTTGAAACTGAATCTCTTCTGCCAATCATTAAAAACCTGGTTTTGTCACATCCCGCTTCTTGTTCACTTTTTTAATTTGATTGTTTTATTGTGTTTGATAGGCACATATAACATTGTTATTGTTTTCACTTCTAAGTCAAAGCGGTGTAGTCAAGCGCGCTGTCTTATAACAGCTCTTGTTTCTTAACTAGAAGTTGCAGAAGTTTTTTTTATATTGGTTGTCAGTGGGTTTTCTTTAAAATACTTTCTTTAAACGTGCCTCTTAAAGACTAAATTGTTTGAAGTGCCTAGAGTAGGATGATATTTGAAACAAGAGATATTTATGAAATAGTTTTATGTGTTGTCCAAGGGTATTAACTTGTCCTCAATTGGAGGTGTTTGTGCTAGAATTGTCCTCAGTTGGAGGTCATTCACACTGCACTGTATTCAGTAGTTTTTCTTCTATGGTAAATACCATAATGTATAATCTTGTTCTGTGTTTGATGCTTTTGTCACTTTTCAGTGATGTGATGTTTTTGTATTGCAGCTGGACAGTGCCATGATGTGAATACTGATGATACTGATGATGTGGATGCTGATGATGTGGATGTTGATAATGTTGATGCCTCCGTTGATCAACTAGGGACTGAAATAGGTACACTTATCGTTTTTATAATATAAGATGAACGGGTGCCTGATATTTGATGTTTTCATGTATAGATTTGCCCTTGTTGTAAAAGAATTAGCTTTGGAATGTAGTTTTCATAATGGGTTCAAAGTGATTGGAATGAAGTGTCTTCATTTGGACATCAATGGGTGTTCGACCAAATTCATTGTCTTTTGAGGTGATGACTACATGTAGAAATTTGCTTAACAAATAAGAAATTCAAACCACCAGAGATATTAAAATCAGTTTGACATCATTCAAGTCGTAGGTTGAAGGTCATTTCACAATCTTGGTTGTACATCATTGTATGTAAATAACATTATCATTAACCGAAATGTTTAATATATGTACCTGTATGTGCTTACAATCAGTAAAGCTGAATACTTTTTTCAGTATTATGCTTACCACAGAACATAATCAAAATACCAGAGGTTCAAAAGACAAAATACTATGTCATTTTGTTGCAACATGTCTCTTTTAGCCTAGTTGTGTAGAGATAGTTGTGTGTGTGTGTTTGAGATAAATTATCTCCTGTATTAAAAACACTACACCTTCAATATTTCAGAACCAGTACTGCATTTTAAATAATAGGCATCAAGGAAATTTGAAATACCTGAGATCTCAATACAGGCATGGTGTCTAATAAAAGTAACTGGCCTCCATTGGAGGTGATATTTTTAGAAGTCCTCAGAAAGAGGTTTTGTTAATGTCCATCAATTTCATTCAAATAATACTCGTCGAGAGACACCTGTTTCATTATTATAAATAGCATTAATTGTTAGCGTTAAGAAACATAGCAGACCTATTTGCGTATATAATATATATATTTTTGTCTCCATAGGTCAACTCGAAGCAGTCGTAAACGCTGGGATTGGCACAAACCATGTAAGAATCATATTGAAATTTGTAGCAATTAGGAATTTCTATTCTTAAAGCAAATTTGATTTAAAAAGTGTTGTTTCTGTAAAGGAGTAAGTGCACTTTTGTGATCAGGCTTTTCTGTTGTCTTTCTTAGTATACATTTAATTTTGTGTAACAACCATACTTGTAATCTTAAAAAAAACCTATTCAGTGTTTAAATTACCAGAATGTGTGTCATGTTACTGATCAGTGTAAAAAGTTACAGTGAAAATATCTAATCGTATTTAACAGAAAGGCCTTGAATTGAATTTCTACATATCAAATAAAATCCTGAAGTCAAACATATTTAACATAGACAACAATGTATATTATATAGCACTGTAAGACTGTTGCTCAGGTCAGTGCTACAGAAAAATGAGTTTGCTTACCGTGCCCATTTTATTGTACCAATTCAGAAATCAAATAATATAAAGGTTATCAGTGAAAACACATAATCTTGAATACAGGTCATATTTATATATTGACTTGCAGAGGCACTGTTGCTAATTCCTAGACAACTTCAATTGATAAAACATGTTTTAATGTAGGATTATATGTTTTATGGTTATTTGTCCTATAGAGGACTATCAAGAAAACACTTTCATATTTTAGTGCTCAAAATAGATGAAAATATAGTGATTTTTTTGTCTATAAAATAGCCTTATTTCTGTGTTTTAGGAAAAACGAACAGCCACAGTCAGAACACCTTGGAGCTAGGCTGAAGAAGACGTGGTAGAAAATGGCCTTAAAAAGTGTTTTAAGCTTAATACTCTTACCAAAAATAATTTAGAATGTCTTGAACTTATAAAGAAGTATCCAATTCTTGCCAGGCGATCAAGGACAATGGTGAAAGGGTACATTAGAAAAATGCAACTGGCCTTGCAATAGGCTCATCAAAAAGCAAACAATTAAACAAATAGATACTTTAAATTATAGAATAGACTAGATTGCATTTTGATTTAAGCTTTATATCTGAAAACCATCAGTGATTGACATGTTCTTTGGATATTGTTCTATTATTATTTTTTTTTTAACAATTAAAATTTTGAAATTGAATATGGTAATAACTTGTCCTCAATTGGAGGTGATTTTGCTAGAATTGTCCATGATGTTTGTGGTCATTTACACTGCAGTGTATTCAATTGTTTTTTTTGTTCCATGGTAAATAATGGTGTGTGGTATTGTTTTGTATTGAATGCTTCTGTCATTTCTCAGTGATGTGATGTTTTTTGTGTTGTTGGATAAATTGATGAAATGCAAATGAAATATCATCATGTATGAACATGTCAAACAAAAATGTATTAACTTTCTTCTGTTTGCTATCAAAACGTTAAGTATTTGTTTGGCTGAATTGTATCTAGAGTCAGTGAATGAAGATTTGTTTATTACTGAAAATTGATATGCATTATTTTTTGTAAAAGAAAATTTTTCAGAAAAAAAGTATCTTGGTATTGTGATATGCCTTGGCACCTGTCAGGGCTGTGGGCATCATGCAGTCTTTTACCTAGGACAGTAACTAAATCTTTTCATATTTAAATAAAACTTAGTTAGGATGTTGCCAGGGACAATATGCATGTGTACATCAAGGAGCATAACTCTGGCTTTAGTTTGTATTGAGTTATGCCTCATTTTCGAAGGAGAAAAAAACAGACGAGCGCTGGTGTTTTCTTCATGGCGCTCTTGTTGACCTTGGCGAGATCAAGGTTCAATGTTGAAATAAGATATGCCTTGTAAGTTATTTTAACTAACAGGGGAAAGTCTGACAATCAAGTTTAGACTTTAATAGCTTTAATAGTGATTGTTGTGTAAAGTGGACTTTCAACATATTTTATCATATAAATAGAAGTATGAATTCTGCTCTTTGGATCTAAAAATTATCTACTTTCCGGCTATTGATAATTATGTACTTATTTCACATATCCGAGCATGTTATGTATCCGAGGTTCTTTTGACATGTATTTGTATCCATTTGTCTACATTATACTGATTACTTAGTATTGATATATTCGTATTTAATACCTGTTTTGTAATGATCAGCTATATAAATATATCCATCCATCTGAAGTTTCTGTTAATTGACACTTAACTATTATAGTATTACAATCGGACCAATAAAATACTTCTGAAAACTTTACTGACTTGCTGACATTATCCTTGATGTATATGCAAACAGATATCTGTGTCACATCCTTAAAGTGCAAAGGAGTCATTTTAGTTCCACAAGATGATGCGTTGTTCGCATTACATTACAGTATTAGTCCCATGTAACACACTGGGTGATTCAGTTTTTTCAACGCAGTCGTTATCACACGCTGAAATAGCCATTGAAATTAAGGGCAGTTAGTATGACTATCTGTTTTACTTCCATATAAGAGTTACAATATGCAGAGGTGTTATTTTTTTAGAAAAGAAACAGTGAGAAAGATTTTACCAGCTTGACCTATAAACGCACCGACAACATTTCTGTTCTGTAGTACCGTACGAATTCGCTGGATTGATACCCGTCAGCGTCGCTAAATTAGGCATTTTTCATGCATCAAAAATGCAAAAAGTATGGTCTGATCATATATTCAATGAATAGCAACAACAACATAATAAAAGCATTTCACAAATACATTTAAACACCCTTTCCAAGTTCCATCCATTTGAAGGCAGCCAGAGCCTACTCGCCGAAGACAAAAAATATTTCAAGTAGCAAAGAGCCTCAACATTGCTTAACACTGGTGGATTGAATTTCGTTTATGGACCAGAACTAAGATACATGAATGGCTCCGCATGGTGGAAATTAACTGACGAGTCCGGATGGAAGGGCGTGGTGGGGGGGAGTGAGTAGGGGCCGAACAAATCAATCCATGTGTTCTTCTTACGATCATATTTAGGAACAAAAATAGAAATGAAGTTTACAGTTAGGAAGATACCAAGCGGGGTATCTTTCGAAACGAACACATCAGGCGCAAAGGACTCCAAATGACATTTGGTCCGCGGAAGGGTTGGGCTCGTGTCACGCCCGGGTGTCCCCTCTGGTCGAGATTTTTTTTCAATTGTAAGCATTGAAAGACTCGATTTCCAGTGAGTTCAGGTTTTGTTTTCATGTTTTTTTTCTCTAAACCTTTTTACGTTTCAAATAGTTGTTAGATCTAAAACTAATATCGTTTGGCAACATTTATTCACTGAGAAAAAATTGCTAATATGATAAAACAGTAATACACATGTTATGGACACGTTTGTAAGCACACATTTAATACTAGTATTTTCTATTTCTGTACCAAATACAAACAGTCACAAATAGTCACAAATTAATAAATCACACACATTAAATTCATTTTAATCAATTAGAGTAATCATGCCATGGTGACCTGTATATTCAATATCGTTTCAGACATGTATTAATCTATATGCGCGTAGCTTCATTTGAAATACAATTTAAAAAAAATTGGTATCAAATTTTGCGGCCCAATTGCCGTTACTAGCTAGAATATTGGGACCGCGGCCACGGCCCCTGTGGTACCAGCTCCTACGCGCCTGAACAAACTGAGAAAATCTCGAACAAACATTACATGATTTTTCGAATAAGTGTAGAGCATTCGAACAATGGATTTTTGAAAGTAAAAAATGGGTAATTTATCTGCCTATAGTCGAGGCTGATATTTTTTAGCATTAAAGGGTCTGCAACCCTGCTATTATAATGAAGAGAACTGGTTATTAATTTGCATTATTTTAATAATCATACATAATTATATGCATGAATTTACATTACATGCACCCTGACGATGATTTACCAAGATATCGCTCCATTAAATAAAGTAACCCTTTGCCATGACACTGATATACATTGGAGGATTGTACATAGTTTCATTATACATTTATGCTTGGTTTCACCATAAGTAGGACACTGAAGTATTTTAGGCTTTAGATAATGTCAAAGATTCTAATGCTGGAATTTCTGATGTTTTGAAGCACAGAATCTATGGTTTTGGGTCACAAAGGGTAAATTTTGGTAATAAAAATAATAACTTGAAAAAAAGATTTGCCGTCAAACCTACCCTTTTTTAAAGATGCACTCTTTTACCCATGTAAGATTTACCATAAATAATACGATTGTTTAAAAATACCAAAAAGGATGAATAAATGTCAAAACAATGGTTCTTATGAAGGATACCGAGTTAAATTTGAAAGAAAGTTGCAGAAAACACGGTATTCCAACCTGATACGACTATTGTTAATCACAGGAAATCTTTTAGCATTCACCAATCATTTAATATTTTTGCGTTTTAAGCCATTAAATACACGATAACAATCGTGCTATCAATCGTGCTATCAGTAATTATAAGTTATACTTTCCATATATGTATTATTTAGTTAGTAGTTAAAGGTTTATCGCTTAAAATGTATGTTTCTTATACATGGGTATGAATTGATTTTGAATAAGAGTGTCACTTTAAGGCAGGTGACCGGAGACAGAGCTTGTTTGCCTACCTAAAACTTATACCTTTTAAGTCATTATTATGGTGTAAATATTTGCAATAAATACACATGTATCGACTTCGTATATAAACACAAATCAATCGCGGTACTCGATAAATATGGTATAAGCCAACCATCACAAATTTCGTGCAACGCAACCTTTTACAGTAATCAATCGGAACACCTCGGCCGTCGTTTTATGGCGGAGATGGTCAGGGTGTTCCGATTGTAAACTAGTGTAAAATGCGGCTCAAGTAAGGCCCTATGATATTTGTATACGGAAAACACGGCCCTTTCGGGGATCCTGTATAATGTCAATTATTTCTTAATTCATTGTTAAATTTCGTTCGAGCGTTCCGACCGTAAACTTATTTGGTAATAGTGTGAATAACTGTATAGGGTAAAACACCGCCCTATTGGGTGATATACGACTCTATAGATATATTGAAAAAAAATCTTTATTCATTGAAGTTCGGCTTATGAAAAAGAAAACAAAATGCATAAGAAATTCCGTACCAATACAGCTATCAAAGTACAGTATTAAAATGCTTTAAAATATGCAAGTTTGAAAAATGACCGTAGATTTTACAGTCTTTGGCGACAAAGTTTTTCAAATGAATATCCCATGGTCCTATTTGTTTTATCTAAATTTATTTTCGAAATTAAGAAAAAAGTTAAGGAAATATATTATTCAAAATCGTAGAATGCTGGCAAAGTCAACCATATATAAGAATATTTATAAAGTTGTCATGGATCACGGCTATATTTATGCTAGCTATTCTTATGCCTTGGCCCAAAATGAAAATGTTTCTGTTTGTGTGAATCTATTGCTTATTATGATGTTAAACGTGTCGGAAAATAGCTCATTTGTTAATACACGTGCATTACAAATAAACATTTCTTGCCTTGTTCTGGTGATACAAAGGAAAGTGCCGGTGCTTTAAAGAACCAAGCGGTTGCATGCTTCGCACACGGATCTCTTGTCACGGATCACTCTGTTTCTTCAAATGTTCATATAAATTGACTGAGAAGTGCAGTCACTGCTATCTCATCTTACTAAGTTCATTAACCACAACACATGTAGTGATAGCATCATGGTAGTTCAAAGTCATAATGCAGCTAATGATTACGGGCAGAACTTGATTAAATAAAAATAAACATAAGCGAAATTCCATTGAACTGTTTCATTTACATACGTACAACGCCTTATCTGGTCAATTACCTAATTGATTTACTAAGAATAAGTGTCCGCCCAGTGTTATCTTGTATATTGACAGCATAGTCTGACCAAGCGCTTCAAAGACCACGACCCCAACCAGTGATACAGCTCTTCAACGACCAAGTCTGTCTTCACACGACCAGGCGCTGGAACGAACATGACTCAAACCCCGCGAGCCTATGTTTCAACGACCATGACTCCAATCCCGTGACCTAGCGCTCCAACA
This sequence comes from Mya arenaria, assembly GCF_026914265.1. Taxonomy (NCBI): domain Eukaryota; kingdom Metazoa; phylum Mollusca; class Bivalvia; order Myida; family Myidae; genus Mya; species Mya arenaria. The sequence continues at coordinate 35,111,311 of NC_069125.1, forward strand.
ACAACGTCACTCATCACACGACCAAACGTTTCCACGACCATGACTACATTTCCGGATCCTAGCGCTCCAACGACCACGTCTCTCATCACACGACCCGGTGTTTCAACGACCATGACTCCAATCCCGCGATCTTATGTTATAAAGACAATGTCTCTCTTCACACGACCCAGCATTTCAACGACCATGACTCCATTCCCACGTCCTAGCGCTCCAACGACCACGTCTCTAAATGCACGACCCAGCGTTTCAACTACCATGACTCCAATTTCGCAACCTAGCGCTCTAACGACCACGTCTCCCATCACACGACCCGGCGTTTCAACAACCATGACTCCATTCCAGTGTCCTAGCGCTCCAACGACCACGTCTCTAAATGCACGACCCAGCGTTTCAACTACCATGACTCCATTCCCGCGACCTAGCGCTCTAACGACCACGTCTCTCATCACACGACTCAGCGTTTCAACAACCATGACTCCATTCCCGCGACCTAGCGCTCTAACGACCACGTCTCTCAATGCACGACCCAGCATTTCAACGACCATGACTCCATTCCCGCGACCTAGCGCTCTAACGACCACGTCTATCATCACACGACTCAGCGTTTCAACAACCATGACTTCATTCCCGCGACCTAGCGCTCTAACGGACACGTGTCTCATCACAAGCCGATGGTTTCAACGACATTGACTCCTGTCCCGCGACCTAGCGTTCTAATGACCACGTCTCTCATCAAACAACCCAGCGCTGTAACAACTCTGACTCTAACCCTGCAACCTAGCGCTCAAACGACTACGTATCTCGTCACGCGACCCAGCGCCGGAACTACCATGACTCCAAGCCCGCTAGCCTGTGTTTCAACGTCCATGACACCAACTCTGCAATCTAGCGCTCCAACGGCCACGAAACGAGTCCCATGGACCAGTGACAAAAACACAACGGAGAAACAATGTCGACTTTGACAGAATAATGAAATCGAAATCGAAGGTCCATCTAGAATGAACATACTTGATAATGTGCATCCTGAACAGATTCTGGGATTTAGAAGTTGTTATTTGTCGTAAACAAAGAATATCGAGTGATATATGTGGATCAAGGAAGCAAACATGTAAGAATGACAGACGGAATCTGTTAAAAAACGCCATGCAGAATGTTAAACAAATGAACCAATAAGGTCGGTGTGACCCCCGTTGGGTTCTTCGTTGTCCGAGTATTTTTTTTTCTTAAATGAGAGTTTACAGTCAAATCACACAACCAACAGGTTGACGTATAACGTTTCCCGAAAAACCGCTTTGTCTTTTTCTTCAAATTTGCCTGGTAATAAATTGTCCTCATTTGGAGGTCGGAAGCAGAATGTCCTTGGTTGGAGGTGTTTCGTTCGCATTTTTTGGGTGTGTCAATGTCCCTGGTTGGCGGTGTTTTGTTAAAAAATGTTTACGTATTTAAACCTCTACCCAGATAGCTTTAAGTCCGTTTAACACATTGACGTAATTATTTTTCAAAATTACACCCTGGAAAATGGTGTCCTCATTTGGATGTGAAATGTTGCGTGTCCTCAGTTGGCGGTGCTTGCAAGTATGAGTGAGTGAGTGAGTGAGTGAGTGAGTGAGTGAGTGAGTGAGTGAGTGAGTGAGTGAGTGAGTGAGTGAGTGAGTGAGTGAGTGAGTGAGTGAGTGAGTGAGTGAGTGAGTGAGTGAGTGAGTGAGTGAGTGAGTGAGTGAGTGAGCGAGCGAGCGAGCGAGCGAGCGAGCGAGCGAGCGAGCGAGTGAGGAGTGAGTGAGTGAGTGAGTGAGTGAGTGAGTGAACGAGATTTTACAAGTCTATTAACGAAAACGAGCGAGCGAGCGAGCGAGCGAGCGAGTGAGGAGTGAGTGAGTGAGTGAGTGAGTGAGTGAGTGAGTGAGTGAGTGAGTGAACGAGATTTTACAAGTCTATTAACGAAAACGTAAGTCGTTTTATGAGATACGAAAGAAGGACTCATGTCCCCGAATAGACCATCGTATATACATAGTACGCAAATGGCCGATTTTTCCAAAGAGACTAGTGCAATCATTTCCCATGTATTGGATCATGCGCGTGTCTTTCATGTGCACCAATTGTCCAGTCTCCGTGGAACCAGCTACAGGGGCAACTTGCCCCGACGACCTCCTTATAACAATTCAAGTACAGGGTAGTACAGTATACAAAGTAAAATTCTGGACTTGCTCGAATATCAACACAATCATGAACAATTATATTGTTAATGCTCGAGTTGCCCTGTACAACAATAAAAGTACCGATTACATTGATGACCGAAAATATCTGAAAAACTGCGCAATGTTCGTCAAGATCTTTCAATCATTCTGTTAATCCTTCATTCAGTTAACTAAACGGTTAAGTACAACATTGTGACACACAGACAGATTTTGACAGTACAGAATAAAAACTGTAATGTTATTTTTGTGTATTGGGTCTTTCAAAATATTCAAAGGGGCAGCGCCCATTTCCATTTAACAGCTAAATATTTCAAACAAACGTTGTAAATAGTAAATAGAGGATAATTGTTTGTTGTAGTGTAAGATCGTGATATAGTTCATTGAGTGAGCAACACAATTTATGTTTCATGTTTTCATTTCATTTTCACTTTTTCATGTTTTCGCATGGCGGGTATTCGTCCTTTGGCAGATTTTAGCGCGGATTCATCATTGAGCCAATTTGAGGTATGCACATATGCATATGCGAACTTTTTGCATGTCTTCCGGAAGGTGAAAAGCCAAACTCTACCTACACGAAGGGACAGAAACCAGACATCTTAGTTTAACGTTTTGCCCCTGTTTCACGCACATTTCTGTATGTTTTGTATACGAGCAACGTGTGGTATCGTGACCTCTGATATTCTGCTTATTATTAAGTTGGTTTTTAACTCAAACTGAAACATGTTCATTTTAACATCCAGTTAGCATACAAAAACAAGGGCGTATGAAAGACAGGAAATATGACAATGGCAATAAAGAAATAAATGCATTTAAATAAATACAATGCGCAATGCTCTACATCTTTTTTGAAAAGTTACAAAAGCCTAGTCTCGAATCATGTACGCTGTCTTCCGTTTATTCGGAAGCAGTTTGCGTTGATGTTTGCTAAAATAAACAGTTCACTATAGTATTCAGAACGTCTATAGCAAACATTTCTGAATATCGTACATTTGACATATAAAAACAATGGCTTACTACTTACATGGAATTATTTGATCTTGTATAGGTCCCATGCAGAATCAATGAACAACTAACCCACGTGATGGCATTTACTTTTTGTTAAGTCGGACTTATTCTTTTTAAAACAACGGGTTATCCGGCGCCATTACGTGGTCTATTTGAATTGAAATAGAATAAGACAACGCTCACTCTAATCCAACCAATCGGCATTCGCTATTTCATTACTCCATTTCTAATATACATGTCATACCATCAGAAGTATATATACAACTCCTAAATCATGCTTGCCTCGAGGCAAAATGGATCACATTCGATGAAGTTAAGCATGAAACTGTATCCTTAGGCCAAGAAAAATGACCTGTATTTGATCAGGCACCTATTTTTAAAACTTCTTTCATGATCTAATAATAATAATTGAATATACTTTAAAAGCAAACTGGAAACACTCTTTCATACTGGAACAAAAACTAAAATGAGATATAAAGAAGCGAATTCAGTGGAACCAGAGTATCTAAACATTATTTTCAGTTGGTTTTTCCACTTTTTAGGTCGCTTAAATTTAGTTGTTACCTCTTGAGGGTTAGGTGATATTCAAAAAAGGTTTAATGCTGTATACTTTTAATCAAGATTTACATTATAGTTCGTACAGGTCACATTCCTCAATTGTATTGATTTATTTATATGCTGACAATGAAAACTTTAAACAGTTTTCAATTTCTATTTTACCACATGAGAAATAACAAAAAATAACTAGACATAAATTTATTTACATTTTCCATAAAAATAATTAATTGACTAGACATATATCAGAGGCGGTAATCACGTGGTACATTGTTTTGATACCAAGCACCATAAAATGGCTGCGCCCAGTGAGACGGTATGTATTTTTGTTTAATTTCCCTCCATAATTAAACAATTTAATTTCCTAAAATCGACCATGTTCCAGCGCCCAATTCTCCCTGTAATATTGTACCTTCATTTTGTCAGACAGTTCTGTAGTTTACGTGGAATGCGTGTCACTAGTTTTCAATCGAGGCAAAATGTGCTGCGGAAATCTTTGAACCAAGCATCAACTGTCCATTTTTTTCAAAATTTCGTCCATAATATACGCAATTTCGTTTACATAACTATTCATAAACATTGCCGTACACCTATCGCTAAGCCCTAAGTTATGTTTCCATAGCAACGTACGCATTTTGCGGATATAACGCTACATTTTCCGAACCAAGCACTCACGAAATATTATTCGAACCAAGCACTTCATCATTTTATACGCTTAATATATTTCTTTTTCAGGCTGATAAACAAGCCGTTCAACAGCTGGAAACGCAAACTACTCCTGTAGCATAGTACTATAAAGGTTGTATATGTATTCTTATAAAGTATGTACTATACATTTAATTTCAAGAAGAATTTTATTGTACAGTCCGAGCATCGTTATTTTATGGTAAAACTCTTATTTAAAAACATTATAACACAAGTTCTCCGCTCAGAGTTATTTGGAAATCATGATCTATTAAAACATTCGTCGAAGATATGGATTTGAAGTTATATAAAAAAATATATCAGAAAATGTTTCTGCAATGACTGCACCATGTTGGCGGTATTTTATTTTCGTCTATACATTAACTCGTATAATATAATGGCCATTTCTTTGTATACGTCACAACAATTCATTCCTAAGTACTATTTTGTTGTGATCATTTATTTTAACTCATAACTAAACTCATGTATTTTTAATTAACAGGTATCATGCATTTGACTAATCAGCACGGAAAAGGTTGCCAGGCCGGAAAATATACGGCTGTTTCAAGGGATAGAAACGCCTCGCTAAAGGGCAATCAGGGTGTGCGTTGGGAGAAAGCCAGTAGAAATGACTCGAAAGTGGTAACTACAAAAAGGATAGGCTTGGAATAAATAACTATTTACCATAGTATTTATTCATTGTGAAGTGTACTGAACATCATTGTACATTGTATCCCTACTGAGTACAATATTTTCGCATATTTTAACGTTTAAAATAAACCAAGAGAATATATGTTGCTATGCATTTTAGCTCTTAACATTGTATGCGTCTGTCGAAGTGTCTCTTATTGATATGCATACCTTAAACTATTGTATTTTATAGCATCAAAACTATATCAAATAACAGTTAGCTTATAAATTTCTTATACTTTAAGAGTATTAGTTTCGAGAAATGGATGAGGAACAAACAATCAATTCGAATAAATGTTTATTATTTTCATTTTTTTTATGACAAAAGCATGCAGTGTGAAAACAACACACATAACTAACGTAACAGTATGAGTGTATGTATAGAATGTGTATAAACCATTGTTAACATGAACATGCTATATTCATGTAATACATATTGTATAATTATACTCTGACTTATGCAAATACATACAACCATGAACATATTACAGCAATTAAACAAAAATTGAGAACTGTATCATTAACATAGTAACAACAAATCGCAAACATAAACTGAAGATTATCACAGAATGATAGAACATTCAATTGGGCTAAGAACCGATCATCGCAAGCAGATGATAACATTAGTCTGTTTAAAGAATATAAAAAACAGTTCACTCAATCACTTATTTTGCGCACTTCTGGACGCTTCTATAGTAGCTCAGGCCGGAACGTGAAGCGTATTCTTTACCACAGCTACATTTCCTCCCCTCGGTGGGATAACAAATGAACCACCAGATCTCGTCAAATGTGGTATTTAGCACCACAAATTTCACATTCGATCTGGTCGTCTGTATGTACCATTGTCCGATGGTTTAACCATCCCCATTTGTGGCGAACGCTTTGTCACAGTCGGTACACTGGCTCTGCATTTCCTCACTATAGGCACAACCTCTGAAATATGATTTAATAACTATTTTAAGATTATTTGTATCCTGTATTTGCAAATCGTAACATTTAAAATATTTATTTATATTTAAGTTAATATTTTATATGCATAAACATAAATGTAACGACTTCGAAATATGGCAATCTGAAACGGATAGTTTACCTGTGGCGTTTTGAGTGGCTTTGGCTAAAGAACATAAGCTCACAGCATCTGTATGGTGCTGAGCCTGTATGTTTTCTTTAATGTATACTTAATGCGCCTTTGGTCTTGTATGATTTCCCATAATGTCGGCATAACATATACTGTAACAATATATAAATTATATAGTGCTTGGTTCGAATAATATTTCGAAAATGGTTGATGTTAGGAAATTTAATTGTATAATTATTGAGAGAAAATAAATAAAAATACATACCGTCTCACTGGGCGCAGCATTTTTTAGTGCTTGGTATCAAAACAATGTACCACGTGATTACCGCCTCTGTATATATTGTATACACATTATACAAAAATACTGCAATGTTCATAATACTGGCATGGTACATTCTATTACAAACATATTATGTTTGCAAGACACATTACAATAGTAAATCGATACAAAGGGACAACTCATAGAAACTATAATGTGGAGATATTTGATCACAATGTTACTCTGCTAGGTTATGCCGAAGTCAGCGAATAGGAGGAACGACCCCAAGCGGCACGCAAACGACATGCGTTAACCATATAAATGCTTGTGCCTAATGCTGTGGTTACGATAATGGTTTCCGTAATTATATCCTTTATCCATATCCTTCACAATTTCCGCAAGCTTCAAATTCCGCAAATTCCTATTAAATAGCCAAAGACATAGGGAGAAACCTAATGTTAAACTATTTGGGCTAAACTCTGGCCCCTAATTACATTCCAAATTTTGCAAGTGTAACCAACAGCATTTAATGGATATATTCCGCTGCACGATCCATCCTCCCAACCCAGGTTCAACTCCATGGTCAAGGGAGATAAATCCTTAAATAGATTACTAGAATGATTAATCTTGCTAGGTTTATCCACAGTTAAGACCATCATATGAATGGCAACACAAATCAGAAGCATGCCGCCCAGAATTTTCAGCAAATTTGTGGGAGCTCTTCTAAACAAATTTGTCCCCCAAAATTCTACCCTAAATTTCAACATAATTGACTGCCAAAGGATCATTGAGGAATTTGATTAAAGCTGCCTGTATTGCGACAAGATACATCCGACAACCAACTTGGGACAGGTGGGCACCGTCAAGAGTTGAAACCAGGCGCTCTGCTATCAATTTTGCAAGAGAACGAAAGTAAATCTTGGAAATTCTGAAACCGGAAGTGAAAGGGGGAAAACTCGTAACTGCATTCCCAGCCCAATGGTTCAAACTAACCGATTCGTCCCCGATAATGAATTGCGGATGTTCCCATGCGAAAATAAACGCGATTACGGTTCAAGTCCTCATCACCATTATGGTTTGACCGTTCATCAGTAGGTATCTGTTTCATACAGAAAGTTCAAGGATGGCGTTCTCAGCCCCGAATGTGGTGTATCGTCCGATGTATAAATTTCATGTCAACTTTATCACCAAAAGACCCCCCTCCCACTGCACAAACCACTGTGCCATATTTAAAAAAAAACACTGACTTGTTCATGACGCTTTTCTCATTTTAGATATTTTTGACTTATCTCTATTAGCAAGCACTAGCGTGGTAACTAGTTCAATGGCGATAATTATACATCCAAACAACAATTAATAATAATGAAAAATTTCCCACAAGTTACAAATCAAACTTATAGTGCATTTATTTGTAAAGCCATAACATGAACAAACATGAACCCTTGATGATGTAAAAAAAAATACAGACACGTTTTATGTCGATCTCAATATCAATTATATTTATGCAGAAAATAATATTCAATTTAGTTTTTCGACCACCCGTTCCTTAGACTCTTAACGGAATTTCGATACAGCAATTCCAGTTCTGGCAAATAGGTTAAAATCCCTTCCTTGCAATGTGTATGTTAAACATTAATTATCTAACCATAGCAATTTGAGTGATTGAGCCAAACCCAAATACGCATTGTTTGCGGTATACAAAGTTAAATGGTATTTGGATTTTATGAGTCTTTATATTGAAGAACAAGAACAAAACCTCCTCGCTTTAGCTTTATTTCACGTGGTCTAAGTATGATAGACTCCTCATGGACGTATCTACGACAAATATACCTTCGCTACGCTCGGGTATATATGTCATAGATACGTCCACTTATTGTCTATCCTATACATATACACATCAAGAATAGAAGACACGTCGTTTTTTTTTCACCTGCTTTTTAGAAACGTGCTAGAGATTGTTCAAATGGAACGGTTTTAAAATAAAGCATGTTTTGAGAAAACGTTTGCATGCAAAATCATACACATAATGTATTTAAAACTTCTGGGGAAAAGCTAGTTACAAAATTCCTATTTAAAAGTACAAGGCCTTACAGAAATTTTGTGAGATATTGCCAATTATATAGAAATGATAGAAAACATTGCTGTTATGGAAAACTTCATTTTCTTTTTACAAATTACATTTAATGTTTCATACCTAACTACCAATCTTGTAAGGAACATCTTTAAATTATTACCGCACATGCACGTCTCATTTTGACATGAAAAGTTAACAGCATGTTATTTTTAGAAATAATCTTTTGACAGGAGCACACTATTTAATTAGTTATTCGAGCCTAAGAGAACATTGCTGTTATAGAAAACTTCATATTCTTTTTACATATTACATTATATGGTTTCAATTTTTATTATTAATCTTGTAAAGATCATCCTGAAATTAATAACGCACATGCATGTCTTTTTTGACATGAACAGTAAAAAACATGGTTTTTGTGAATAATCATTTGACAGGAGCACACTATTTATTAAGTTATTCGAAACATATAAACATAAAATGCAAGTTTACCGTTGGTTTATTGAACATAAAAAGATCTTACATCTGACACCGTTTAAGTCAATCTTTCTGAAATTAAATGGATGTAGTCCAGTTTATTTAAATGCGTGTACATTTCGACAGTAAAGACATATATTTTATAAATCTTTGCCGTCAAATTATTAAGCCTTCATGGAATCCTTTCCAGTATCCATAGGTAAATTCTTAAAACAATATTCCAATAGCTCAAAACAAAACTTTATCACATATTTAAACAGTATAAAACTGCTTATTGCAATTGTAAATTCGTCTTAAACCAAACGCTTAATCCAAGAGAGTGCGCGTTGTCCTCATATCGATAGTTGATTACTCCTAACCAATCAAATTGCGTCTACGTCGATACGTGATTATGAAGCCTGTTTTTACCATATTTGGTCAAATCTTTCATTACATTTTGCAAAATACGTTCTTCATACCTTTAATATGTAATGAACGTCATAGAAAACATGTTTGCAACAGGAATGGCTTTGAGCTCGCATGTTTTATTGTAATCGGTTCAAACATGTCCGATCTACGTATATCCGTGATCATCCGTGAGATATGGTAACGACAGGGTCAGACAAATAATTAAATGCCAAACCCTATGGCGTACCAAGTGACTCAAAAGTGAACAACAGTAAAACATATAGCTACAGCTGTAAATGTTTGGTAGAAGCTGTATTTAATAGCTACAGCATTATTTTAAATTACAGTTACGGTCTAACTGTAATTGATAACCTTTTTTATATATAATATAAAAGAACAGCCAACAAATACAACTTGCATATAGGTACAATATATAATTTACAATCTAGAATGAAATATAAACGATTTTTAAACATTTTAAAATTTGCTGATTTTGCGTCTGAGTCCAAACTTGAGACTATTGGTGATCTTTGCTCCAGACCTCTTTATTTAGTATGATCTTTTGCATCTATTGTTTTCAAGGCGTTTGTTACGTTCCGTTACATGAGCGTTAATTATATGAACCGTCTTCCTTTTTTAGCAAGTCCAAGTATATCGATTTTGTTATTTATATCTTCACTTTTGATGTGGTCATTATACTACTTATTTGTGATTTCTATTTTGAACTTAAATCGTTAAATGTGGACAAACATTGAGAAAAACCTTAAACATTAAGTGCGCATGTTTCATATCAGATTTAAATCAACTCTTCAAGGACATAAGTCATGTATCTAACGAAAAACCACGATTTAAAAGCATGTCTTAAGCTTTCGTGTCTTTGTTCATAAAAGTTTTGTCCGAGTATAAACTGCACAGCTTGCATTATCACTGGTGTGAAAAAAATTCGATGATTATTTTTTTATGATTCATCATTCACGTTGATACTTGTTTGACATAACCCGAAGAATGATCTGCATTGCAAACATTTTGCAAAGCTGCGTTCATTTCAGACGCGCAGACACTATTTACATAATAGTAAAAATACTTCAAAAGATAGACCATCCCAGCGATTATTTGCACATGGACGCAATAAATAATGCAATGACATTGTATACAAACAGAACATGCACCTTGTGTTTGCCGTAACAAGTGAGTTACAATATGCGACGAAAGTTCGTTAATATTTGGAAGCTCACGTTAGTTTCTATTCGAGAGACTTGGCCTAGTTTAAAGTTAGGCAAGATTCGGAACTCTTTTCAAAATTCGTAATCGATTGAATAGCCATGGCAATAGCTACAATAACCAAGGGGTATAAATACCCCGGCACCCATCAAATAAGGCACCCGCTTCAAAAATTATCATAACTTTTTTGGATACACTTTGGATAACATTTAAATTTCAAATTTTGTACAATGGTAAGGAAATGCATTTTTGTTTTCTTTATGAATAACTGTTTATTACTAATTGTGTTGAAAACTGGTTGACATATGCAACCATTCTTTGCTTTGTGGCATAAAGATTAAAAAAATATTTTAAACTATTTGCAAAATCAGATAAGTTTAGAATTAAAAAAAAAACTTAATAAATAAATAAAGCCGAAAAGAAGAAAAATCAACATAATTTAATCTATTTCAATTCTCTTTTCTAAATTTTCTAAAATGTTATAACTTTAGAAAACCTGTGAAATATTTACGGAACTACTTGGGATTCGTATATTGTTTCTTTTAGATACTTCAGAACAAAAAAAACCCCACATTGTTATTCAAATTTTCTAATAAAATCAGGGTCTCTACTTCTTTTCTTATGCATCAGATAAAGTCATGTTGGTCTATACGGATTTTTTACGAAACGCCGATTCTTGAAAAACGACAACACTTATAAAATGTAAGATTGTTATTTGCAATAAAAAATGCAACAGATAGTACCAACCTGAAAACGGTATGGCTTTGTGCTGTCCGCTTTGCAGAAATATTTTTTTCACAGAGTATTAAAACTTTCCTAAAAGAATCAAAACCTGAGTCAATGGTGTTTTAGCCATATAAAGTGAATTTAGCTTTGAAATATTTCCGCGAAATTTAATACCATTTGGATCATAGACAAAACAGCTATGGAGTCATTAAACGCGTTTGCGGTAAACGTTTGATGTTTGGTTATTTAATCGAAGTGTATGCGCTAAGTTGCAACAGGAATACAAGACAAAACAGTTTGCTAACGTGAGGTTAACGCTCGGCCTACTGAACGCATTGCAGTTTGTGTTACTAACTGGATTCTTCAAAATTTAGATTTCAGAAAAATAAATAAAATATTATCATAAAATGTATCTTTAAATGAATTATATACTGATTCTAACATACGACATCCACTAACATACGACATTCGGATGAAACTGAAAAAGAAATATTTTCTCATGTTAATCAGAACAAAAAAAACACTTATTCTAAACTATTAACATCGTCATTATGTCACTGAACTGAAAATAATTCAAACAAATATAATAACTTAAAGATGTGAGTTTGCTCCCAAATAATATTTATCACAGTTAATACAATTGTTTTAATATATCAAAAAGGATGAATAAGTATCGAAAACAATGGTTCTTATGAAGGACACCGAGTTAAATTTGAAAGAAGGGTGCAGAAAACATGGTATTTCTACCGTATGAGAAGATAGTTGATCACTGTAGATGTTTAAGGACTCATAAATCATTTAATATTTGTGCGTTTTCGGCTATAAAATACATGGTTACAGTACTGTTATCAGTAATCAATATTTTTTTCACAAATGCATTGTTTAATAAGTAGTTAAAGGTTAATCACTCAAAATTTATGTTTGTTATATATGTGTATGCATTGATTTGGAATAAGAGTGTCACTTTAAACCATATAAATGGTGCAAAAATATATTAATTTTAATCAAAATTATGAAATATTGACGTTTAATAGCAAAATTGTCTGTAGCGATTCAACCATTTATGCATTTATCAACAGAAAGGAAGTACACTAGGAAGGACCGATTGTTCAGAACTTTGTAAAAGTAACAACGTTATTAACGTAACAGCTAACTTTCAAATCGTGTATCCATTTAACGTATCCATTTAACTTCCATGACAGTTTTATATTTCTAATAAGATTTGAGACAAATGTCGGCACATCATCAAATATTTCACGTTTACAATTTAACAATTCTGTTCAAATTTTAAAAAAGTGGCCAATTTGCATTACATACTATTCTATCAAAAGCAGGCGAAGATTAATAATATATATCATGTGTTTCGGTCCGGATAGAAACATCCGACCGAAGGCTCGCGTATTGTATTTTTGAAGATTATTAATTTTAATCAAAACGTTTGAATACTTAAATATTTAATTTTGCTTAATTGAAATGACATAATTTAGTTTTTGTAAACCATTCAATAAAAAAAGAAGAAGTTGTTGTGCGTCACTAATCTGACATTGGGTTTGCCAAGTGGGAGTTTCTAGTTGCCTAGGGAAATGTCTCTCCGTTGTGCAGGAAAAGAACATTAGAAGTATATTTTGCGATGAAACTTTCTTGATATGATGATGTAATTGGTGCATTGGTATGTTTGTTTTCTTTTTTTGGTTACTTATTTGAGGAAACTATCTAATAAAATATAAAAATCGGATTTTGTATGCAAATAATTTTATGACTAATCGTAATTTTATTTAGATAAAAAAAATATGAAAAAAGATGATATCCATGTTTTAAATTCTATTACTATAAGCTTTGTAAATGTCTTTTAATTTAAAACTCTTCCATTTGTCTTTGATTTAAATAATAACTAATCGAAAATTGTGAACACTACTATTTAGATCAGGCAAAATAATGTTGCCATCTATTACACATACGTAAAGGAATGAATTATAGAATGCTTCCATACTAAGTATTTTCTTATGTGTTTTGTTTGTTTTTCAAAGGTCTCTTCGCACCAATTAGCGTAACCCCGCAGTGTGTTCCGTAGTGACTTAAATGTATTCAAATGCCAAAAGGAACTATCGTCATACTGTGATTACGCTTAGATGAATTTTGAAATTTTAGTTAAAGTTCCACTGTGATCCTTTCAATAAAGTATTACATGTAAAAAGTATCATTTGTGGAAGACTGAGAAATCCTTAAAGAAAACCCCTGAATTTGATTGAAACGAACCCATGTTTTTTCCAAGGTGCCTAGAATAACTTCAAACAATGGATATTGTTCATTTAAGCTTTTTTACATTTTGTTTCTTTGTTAAATGTAAACCTTTATTTCTTGAACCTCATTGGTTGTTTTATGTTTTATTCGCACTCCATATACAATTAAACATAACTGAAGAGAGAATATCCTCATCATTTATCTCATTATAATATTTACGGAATGAATTACGTAATTGATGTCATTATCTCGTTATGAACGAAATTGGACTGGTTGAAGTGTTTGAAGTCCGAAATACTACTACTACTACAATACTACTACTACTACTACTACTACTACTACTACTACTACTACTACTACTACTACTACTTCTACTACTACTACTACTACTACTACTACTACTACTACTACTACTACTACTACTACTACTACTACTACTACTACTACTACTACTACTACTACTACCTACTAGTACTACTACTACTACTACTACTACTACTACTACTACTACTACTACTACTACTACTACTACTACTACTAGTACTACTACTACTACTACTACTACTACTACTACTACTACTACTACTACTACTACTACTACTACTACTACTACTACTACTACTACTACTACTACTTCTACTACTACTACTACTACTAGTACTACTACTACAATACTAATACTACTACTACTTCTACTACTACTACTACTACTACTACTACAATACTACTACTACTACTTCTACTACTACTACTACTAGTACTACTACTACAATACTAATACTACTACTTCTACTACTACTACTACTACTACTACTAATAATAATAATACTACTACTTCTACTACTACTACTACTACTACTACTACTACTACTACTACTACTACTAATAATAATAATAATAATAATGTCATTATAGGGGTATTAACAAAGTTTGGCTGGTTAAAGTGTGTGGTTTCCGAAATCATAATAATAAAAAAATAAGAAAGATTAAAAATAAAATAATAGCAAACACATTAACAAATAGGAATTCAACAAGTCACATAATACAGAGCCAATGTAGGTTGAATGGAAACAGATAAGTTGTCATGAGAAACTGCAAATAAATGCACGTACATACATAATGTGAGGATGAGCATATTATACTAATTTTCATAAGTTTGATAACTTCTTTGTTTTACGGATTCTTTAATATATATGGACAATTTATTATTTTTATTTTTATTTTCATATTTCAACAATTTTATAAACATACTTGGTCTAATGAAAACTTATAATACCAATATAACAAGGATAAATATGTTTTGTCATTAGTCAGTTACTTCAACCGGTTTTGAAAATAATATTATTCAATAATAGAGGCTTTGATAAGCATGAAGACTACAAGGTAAAACTATGAACCAGAACAAATTGGCTTTAAATAACATGAGCTATTAAAATAGCAAATAATTTGAAATTGAAATAGCAAATATTTTCTCGTGTGTTTTCGGAATAAGAGGGCAATATTTCCAGTTTTTAAATATTTCATTTTTACAACGGCTCACTATGACGTTCATTTCACTATGTTAACTCAGTTAGGGCATGTCAAGCCTAGGCACGGTTTCAAAAGAATCTTGGCTTGAATGACCCTTAGCTAGCCATTTCGCTTGAATAATTAACAGTTCTCAGCAAAGTAAGTCAAAAACAAACTTTTCAACAAAACACTTCCTTGTCACAATATGAAAATTTCCGGTACTGCGATTCCCGGAAGTATTCGTTACTGAAACACAGAGGAAAGGTTTCATTAATGGTAAATCTAATTTGATTTTTCTTGCACCAATAGCTCCGTTTAAACACTTCAAAATCTTTGCTTGTGTAAGTTTTTGCTTACCAGGTATCAGCCGGCAAAATTATTTCGTGGAAATGTCGTCATGGTGCAAGTGCTCTTTTTCGTCGTGAAATTCTGCTCAAATCACCCTCAAGTGATAATCATATTTTGCGGGAGCGAATTTCTAAAGTAAATTGTAACAATATATAGTTACATTTGTATAATTGCTGTATACGCATCATATGAAAGTGTTGCCCTCAATGTACTTTATCTGACCAAAAGGTTGCAAAAATTCGGCATTTCATATCTGACCCAATTATGCGTTTTAGAGCAATAAGCAACAAATTCATTTCCAAAATAAGTCACTTTGATTTTCATCTTTTATAATGATAATTTGCACGATAAAATCGGCTTAAAAGACGGATTAATACTAAACTAGGAGTTATGCAAATACTTGAATAGAATTAAAACTGTCTTATCGTTTATAAAACAACGCTTCAATGTTTCAGCTTCGGGCAACGCTTTTAACGCTTGTTTACTTTCTGGTAGCAAGAACTGGAGTGGAAGCAGGTATGTTAAAACATATTCAGTATTATTTCATGCATGAATTACGGTTAACATTGCCAAAGCCTAAACCTTATCAATCCTATATAACTACAGTGCATTTTGCTGACGTAGGGGAGGTGGGTCCAAGGTACGAAGGAGATTGGAGGCGTTGTATGAATTTTGGAAATAAAGCGTGTACTTGTTTTAACAATTTTGAACAATAATGTGGATTTTCAATGCTTGGTGACCCAATATATTGTTTTGGTAACATGTGAAAGGGTTTGATGAGTATACAAATATGTAAACATGATATCGAAAAATAATATAACAAAAATCCCTTCTGGCCTTGAAAGATTGTAATATTGGTCACTGTATGTTCGATATCAATTAAAATTTAAAAAAATGCAATGATAGTAATAGAGCTTATGCGTTCAATTATTTTAGATTTTTGTATTTGTGCTCATTTATTTTATATTTAAGAAATTAGCATGCAATTCCTTTAAAAATGATATCAAATTAGTTGTTGGCTTTCTAGGCATCACAAATGGACATTACTGTCAAGTTGTGCGTCGGATAGCTTAATAGAAACTTACATGATAAAACGCCTAAAAACACATTAAACCGCAAACTTGAAACGCGTTATAAAATATTTGTTACTTCGTCCGCAGTATTTTTATATTGTTGTCGTACCCTAACTTAGACGAAAGCGATCAGACTGTGTAGACAACCAACTATTATGGATATTGTAATGAAAATTTGCATTCAGTGATCATTACAATTGAACAGATTGTAATAATCAAGTTTAGGCATGATGAAAAATAATTGTGTGGTTAAATGATGATATGGATAATGATTTAAGGCCAAATTAATTGAATAATGATTCAAAAAGAACCATTTGATATTGCAACTTCATTAGTTTATATGAGAGTATTGGTGTAATGATTAATGTTATAATACCAATCTGATGCAAAAAAAATCTTTCTGAGAGGGATATGTATCATCCAAAAAGCGATTCGGGTGATACGAATGTATCAGTATTTGCACTTATGTTTCAGTACTTACTATTTACTTTCAACAGTGACCTGTACAGCTGGAGGTAACGAATGTGCCTCTACCGCGTATTCGTACTGTGAAACAACGACACCCAACTGCGCATGCGCCGATATAGCCCCTGATGCAAGTGGCATATGCACCCCAAAAGGTAAACATGTTTGAACAATGTCAATAAACGATTTATTTGTGTACTAGTTTATAACAAACTTAATTGTTTAATCCTCTTTCGTCGGAAACAGCGCTTTTATTAACACTTACTTTCCATTCAAAATTGCTAAACGTTTGAGGAGATAGGTGAATTTAATGCTACATGTTTTAGTTATTATTTGTTTTGTTATGATAATTGATATGTTTTGCAGTTTGTACCATTGATGGTGACTGCACAGCATTAGATGCCAATTCTAAATGTACCTCCGGTTCGTGTACGTGTACGGATTCATATTATCTCGACGGCGCTGACGATGAAGCGAGCTGTGTTGCCAACCGTATGTATTCGTATATCGATGGTCCTAACACCAGGCATCTGTTTTATTAACGCATAGTGAATGCTATGTATCAAAAATGTTCATTTAATGGGCCTTTAGTCATATAAGTACTACTATATATCTTGAAAACAGTTGTTTAATTTTAAGTAATACAATCAATTGAAATTATACAAAGAAACACTAAATGTGATGTCTTTTCCATAATCTATTTTAAACAACAAATATTTGATAGAAATGCATATTGGAATACTTCACTTGGTTTTCTATAAAAGTGAAAATATAAATACTGTTTTAATAAACACTCAAGCAGCATGCTTAAAAGTTAACCACAATCCAATATTTCAGCCGTTGGCACAACATGTGCATTAGGAGAGTGTTCCGGGCTAACTGGCCAGGTATGCGACAATACATTGGACAGTCCATTGTGCGCATGTGCTGACGGTTTTAAGGATGTCAGCTCCACCTGCACTGTAAATGGTATACTATTTCGTTATAGTTTAGTCTTTAGGAAGCGTCTTATTGCCAAAGTCTATAATATTTTGTATAGCTAATATCAAGTAATCAGGACTTTAGTATCTCCCAATAAGGATATACCATCTCATTATTACGAGATAATTAATTATTATTTTAAATAACCTCCAAATATGAAGCCATTGATTAAAACATAGTATATACTGCGGCACTAGCACGCTTTCATACACTTAAGTACATGGGAACAAATCTCATGTATGCATTGATATTGTCTGACTTAGATGACGAATTAGTAGTTGGCCGATTATTCACTGAATTTTTCCCACTTACCTTGCGATACACCATCACAAAACGGCATATCTTATAGTAAAAATGTCGACGAACCATCATTATATCAATATGCATAACTATGTAACAAACCCATCCTTATAATTACCCACCCTATCAAAACAAAAGAATAATGTATCATGTTGAATCCAATTTAATGTGAATTGCTTATTCTATGGTAAATATGTGAAGATTGGTTTATTAGTTATGAATTTTTGCCGTTATGACAACATCGGAGAGAAAAAGTAATAAAAACATAAAATGACAATAATTCATCATTCCGAGCTTAAAATCCAAAAGTTACGCCTCCTTCTAACATCAATTCTTGGACCCGCCCCTGAACAGTATTCCAAATTTCCATAACATGCAACCATCAGAACAATAAAGAGATACATTGTACATCTTTTATACTAGAACTTCTAGCGATCATGACAAACGTTTGGTGTGTTACAGATTCTTAAACTTTTTTTAAACGTTAAATGAAGATATGCCTGTTTTGTATCACACCCCAACGTATATTACTTGTAATTTGCACTGATCGAGTATGAATCTAACCATGAAGCATATAAATACACCTTCGTTTTTAGCTGTTGGGGACACGTGTACAGCGTCTGGGTACGAATGCATGACTGTTTCGAATGCCTTCTGCAGCACTTCAGCGTGTGCTTGTGGAGCAGCCTTTACCGGAGATCCTTGTGTTGGAGCTAGTGAGAATCTTGTTGTTCTCGGGCCGTATTTATTAAGCATCTTGATTAGTTACAATTTTCAACTTAGTGAAAAATTGCCTTTTTCTTATTTAAAATTTAATAAAAATGGAAAATGTTTGTACACCATAAATATGAAATTAAGGAAGAAAATGTTCTAAACAATGCTTATATGAATAAATCTGAACAAAAGTAGCGTATATTTAAAATGATCGTGGTAAAAAACTACTAAACTCAATTAGTTGAAAATACTCACTTAGATGATTGAATACGGCCCGAGTACAGGATGGACAAAAAGAACAATAGTTTATAGAGGATATGTTGTATACGTTGTGCATTATATATATATATATATATATATATATATATATATATATGTGTGTGTGTGTGTGTGTGTGTTACATTGTGGTTACAATTATGATCTTATTATCAGTGTGTATATACGCATAAAGTTTTCACAGATAATCATCATACTATTGATAACGATACTTGCTACTGGTTACCAGGAAACGTTTATTATTCATATCGTCATAGGTATAGACTTGCTCCAACATATCACAAGACTGCTATTTTAAATTATGTTTCCATTTGGTGATAGTTTGAAACAAAATGAAAAGTTTGTTATTGATCCAGTCAAACATAATAGGTTTGTGAAATTTCACTCGTTATGAAGACCAAACACAGCTCAAAAAATAACATAGAACTATTTTTTAAAGGAGAAGTCGGAAAGCTTTAAACAGTTTACGGAGAACAATCGTTTTCTGTTATCAGCGACGTTAACAGGATCTATACTGATGTTGTACTTACAGCTGTACCCAGCGGTTCTGAACTATCAATTGGTTTAAGGACATTGGTTTAAAGAAACTTCTTTGATTATTTATTTGCTATAATGCCGATGTGTCGCTGAACATAATGTCAATATCTACGTTGATAACACATTTAGAACAATTTCATTGTTAGAATATATTCATGGTTACTTTTAATTATGAACATCTTTCAGACATAGGCAGTAAAGGTGACATCAGTCACTCTTTCAAAACACACGTGCAAATATTATCAATATATACTAGTTTCATTTTATTCATATCAAATACATGTGAATTCATATGTGTTATTGTTACAATTTAGCTTGTTCCACCAGCGCCGATTGTATAACACTGGACGCCAACTCTGAGTGCGTTGGAACTGCATGTGCCTGTAAGGCGAACTATGCCGTATCTCTAAAAGGAACTAGCGGCGATTGTCAGCCAGGTATTAAGTTCGCTTTCACGGTAAAAGAGAACGATGTCAAAAAATGCAAGAAGTGAAAGAAGATTATATATATATTAATATTATTTATGTTCCAACTGTTAGCGCGTTAATGTGAAAGAGCCGCTCTGTCATTTTGTCGTACGGCATTCAACGGCCATGTGATTTTGATGCCAGTAATTTCCGCCCAGGTGTGAAGTACCTTAATTATAAATCTATCTGAGTCAATTCGTTTGTAATGGTGTTATGCTTTACTCAAGGTGTCGGTGCTACCTGTACGGCATCTGGAAGTGAATGTCAGAACCTGCTGGGAGGATATTGTGCCACCACATTCTGCGCTTGTGCAGATATTATGGCGGCCTCAGGAACTGTGTGTGCTGCCACAAGTAATAGCCTATAAGTTTTGTTTTCCATCTAGTATTATAGTTACTTTATGTTTCTAAATAAAATTTTAGTTGTTGTTAACCAATGATATTGGTCATGCATAATTGCCTTTTGAGGATATATGCTACTATTAATATGGTTTATTTTTAAATCAAAGGTTCGATAATAGCAAAATCAAGTTAGTCCTAAATATTTAGAAAAGAATAGCATGATATATTTCTGAAGTATATGTACTGAAAGAAAATATTTGATACACTTTCCCAAGCCATTGTTTAATCGGAGTTTACACTATTTACAATAACACAACGCTAAAAACCTCAATAAAGATAAATTCTAATATTCAAAACAAAGATTATTTCTCTCTCTGTTTTAAATGTTTACTTTTAACACCAGGTTGTACTGCGGATACAACCTGTACAACACTTGATGATAACTCGGAGTGCATAAAGGACATATGTATGTGCAAATCAGGCTACGCACTTGGTGGGACATCAAAATCGTGTGTTGCGACAGGTAATGCGGTTTATTTCTATCATTTAATTTCAAGGTTTAAATTTCAAGTTGTATTTTCATCCACATGACAGATGACAAACAAATGGTGAAACGTTAAACAGAAAATAAAGAAAACGTAGTATGCTTGGCTAATTTACTAATAATACCGATTTTTAATGTACGAAATATGTTGATTAATTCATTTGTGTGCATTAATAAAATAACAAGTTCAATACGAATGTAATAAACACTAGAATATAACAAACGGAGACAATTGAAGACCAAATTCATAATATATAACGTGGTTAAGTCATCGTGGCTCACAAAAATACTAGTAGCTACATAACTGTACAGATGTCGGATTCCTTCCAACAATTTTTAATGTATTTTGTTCATCTTTTTTCATGAAGGCGGCAGCAATGCAATTACGGCATCGATCGCTGTCATGCTGATGAGCCTGCTAGTCAGTGTTCTGCAGCATTGAAATTCTAAACAGTTTCTTTCTCCGGTGTACAGAACATGGACAACGTTTATGGACTTCGGATAACATGATTAATGGACTATCTGTGGACACACTTTTCAAACAGATAAATTTGCATTTCATAAAATGTGGTTACTAAAATCAAGCCTGTATTAATCCAAAAGTAAGTGGGATTCCTGCGTGAGAGAGTTGTCATTTAATGCTTCTGGTCAACATCTGTAAACTAAAACATTTTTGGTTTTCTATTCACATTTTGAATTTCATGAATGGATTTATCCAACAGCTCAATCGTTGTAAAGATTCGTAAGAAGACGCATTATACATATGACATATATGATCGTAAGGAAACCGCTTTGTTAAAAACTTTATTGAAAAGTTCAGATTAAGTGAAACAAATTGACACAAAGACATCCAACTGCAATCCCATTTCAACACAAATAACTAGATCTTCACTTTTTTATAGCTGACACCATACATAGCAAAACATCTGCTTCTTTATCAAAAGGCTAAGGAATGTCATGATATATCAAGTCTGAAGAGTACTACACTTTCATTGTTCAGATTTGGTCGAGCTCAGTTTAACACCGATGTTCCCGAATCGTGGATGGTGTTTCTTCTTTATTCTTGTGTGCGGTGTGTGTGTATCAACAGTTTTTTGTTATAAATATAGTCTTAAATGTGGTTGTTGTTTCAAAGGATAACATATCGAATTGACAAGGTCAAAGTTTATTTTGTACAAATATTCATTTTAAATTTGGAAGTTGGTGATAACTAGGATTGCATGTTGAATTACCAGTGTGTATCTTATTTCTTACCTTTGATATAAACAAACAAAAATATATTCCATTATGCATATCAATATGTTTTTTGTTAAAGCTAACAATTAAAATGAACCAACCAATATCAGTTGTTTTTATTCCTTGTTAATTCTTTAGATTTAACTGAACTGAAAATAAGCCCAAACTCAACGACAGAATGCTTCAAACAAGCGCTAAAATACCACTGTTGGATCATTTTCAAATTTGTTATATTAAATTTCTAATAAGTACTGACATTTTGGCGCACTATAGAGCTAGAGCATATTTATTTATTTTGTCAAGTCATTATTCGGTCTATAATTCAGAATTGAATTGAATTTTAAAGTTGTTAACGTCATCATTGTTAACTTTGAAATCTTTACTGCTCTGGAAGTTTAATGACAACACCTGCAATCTGCAGTATTTCTAACTCTAACTAGATTAGAGACAACTATTTCAGGCGTTCCTGCTTTATTTAAATATATAAGCTTATCGTGAAATAATTCACGTTTACAACCATCTCGTTAATCACATTGTTAAGTTTAACAAAGTTTTCAACTATCGGCGGAACTATCATGTTTGCTCTTTTGGCTAAAGTATGGACATCTCAGTGGGAAAACATTCATGACGCCGCGCTCTCAAGGAAAGGGATACTAGTATAACATACTCACATCTGAATTGCAATCTGGCAGTTCTTTAAGACAATTGGTAATAGATGCAGTTTAAAACATTTCAGTGACCTACTTAGGTTATCGGAAATACATCATGCAAGTTATGCCCTTAGTCAATTGAAACAATCGGACGTCATTGCCAAAAGGCCATTCTTTTATTTACAAAAACAAAGGTAAAATATCTCCAAGGTTTATAAAGGCAAATCATTTGGAACATAACATTAAAAGCGTTGTATTCAAACATGAAAAAATCATACAAACATGACAATCACCAAATTAATAACATACTAAACAAAGTAATGCTAGTATTTATTACTGGAATACTCGTACTAACAAGTGTCATAAAAGAAGGTCAGATGCACATTGTGACAATGGTCTAAAAACAATTATTCTACTTTACATTGAATTTTGGAGGAAATCAACATCAGTGGGGCTAAGACTCTTTTATAGAAACATAAGTCCAACAAACTCGTCTGTTGTAAACAAATGAGCAAATATAAGTAGGCAACCTTGACCGATAGTGATACATTGAAACACATTTGACAGAGGTCGCTTCTCATCAATGTCAAGAATGGAAAAATAAAACACAATACCAGGAATCATCAAGCAGCTAGTGGTTAGAATCTCCAAAAGAAAACACACATGAATTATGAGGTAAAACAGCTTTTAATGGAGAACGATAATATTCAGAGTACGACTTTTACATTTAAGGCACTCCCGCCTTGACAGAAGACTATACTAAGGGTCTGTCACATCGAGCGGATTTGACTCAACGGAGCTATCCAGGAGATCGGTATTAGTACAGCAACGCACAAATAACACAGCGTTAAGAACGGTAGTAAATTGTCAGGACATCGTCAAAACATCGGCGAATATGTCAGCAACGGCCGGCGACGGTATAAAGGATTGAAAATGTTCAAAAAGTTCTGCCATTGCGGTGCCGGCGTGAGCAATGGGTTGTGATTTTTAAGTGCTTTCTCGAGGGAGCTTCGCCGACATTCTCGCCGTTGTTTATTTGTTCTCCGGCGAATTACATCGGTATAGTGTTAATGGCCCATATACAGTTAAAAATAATTTTGATATATGGAACTGTTTTCGTTCAGAATAATGCTCATACTGACCCAACTTTTCTGATAATTTAATTCACCTAATCAGGGAAACTTATCGGGAAACATGTTTCAACTTTAACGCGAGCTTTGCCACGTTATAGTTTTCATAATAAGCACTTGAATAAGAGTAGGAAGACCAACTATAAAGTGACAGATGAGCAAATTCAACGATTTTATATACCTGTTAAGTACGTCTTATACTATAAATTTCAAATTAAGTTTATTATACCTTATATTGTATCTTTCAAAACAGCACTGACCCTCATAAACCCTCAACTACTAATCAGAAATGTTATAAACCTGATACAAATGAATATCATAGACAAACCAAATAAGTAGTTCGCGTCAATCGCTGCCGTTCCCAACTAGGCCGTGAAATAGGAACGGCACTTAATTCCAACTGTGGGAAAGGTTTTGCAAGATCTCAATGGGTCCATAATTTGCAGAAAGCTCGACGTGATACACACATTGTAAGACTGAAAGTTTTCAGTATTAGCTTCTTTTGTTCTGTACTAAAGTCAGTCATATTGATACAGAAACAATTTGTTGCAATATTATTTCATATATTTTAAGTACTGAACATAACACAGTTGTATATATGTTTTTCGATTAAGAACTGAACTTTCCATGAAAGAAATGAGCTCAAGTTGGTCCTACAGTCCGGGATGTTCTGAACACACCGTAAAGCGTACCGCGCCCGAGGGCATGTCACTTCTTCAATTAGTGAATTTCAATTCACGCTTTATGAAAGATCTCGCGATCTCGCAGGCTTACGATTAGAAATCAAAAGTAAAATTGGGGTCACAAAAAACAAGGGTCATTCGAAGACTTAAAGAATGCTCTCACTAGTTCAGAAGCTCTAAGTTATGATCAAATTCGCAGACGCAAATTTATTGCAACGCATGCCCCGTTGGGCTATCAGTTACTTTAATTCAGACACAGGGAGACCAATACAGGGTTGTAAGGTACATTAGCCGCAATTTGTCATATATTGAACGTCATGATTCATTGCTAAATCGGCAACAGTGGAAGCAGTCACTACACGCGAAATGAAAAAGATCCGCAAACAAATGACGAAGAAAATCTGCAATTCGAGATTGCTTAACAAATGGCAGAATATGTTCTCTAAAAAGTATGATACTGTTAAAGATAAATTCGCAGCTGTAGGATTCCTAGTTTTGAGAGGCATCCGACTTGAACAGAACCACGCCTGCTTTACAACAGCACCACCACTTCTCGGCGTTCCAAAAAAAACGAGCCTACACTCTCGGGTGGACTGTGCCTTCTGTTTGTTTGTGCAAACGTTAGTTTGACTTGTCTTTTATCTGCTATCTTCTATTGAATTGATATATTGCGACAATCCGAGAATGTGGTACCGTGTAAACATTCTACAAAAGATTTGCGACGGTTTCGTTTTTAATATTTTACGAACTGAGGTGCCAGGAGCTTTTCTACAGATACGGAATTCTTCATATCTTGAGATATACGAGACTTTCAACTACACATTGCTGCATATCCAGGCCGTCGGAACGTTCTAGTGCATGCAAATAAAACTGCTGCGTACAGTACATACACTGGCACACATCAAAACGAACAAGTCGTTTTTAAAATAGAAATATGCACATATTTATAAACAGTGGCGCTGTTGCTTTAGATTTGGCAATTTTGAGTAGTGGTGGCGCTGAAGTATGATTTGAACAGAACTTTATGATTTTAAATATATCGGGAGGAATACAATAGGGTGCCATTTTAACCATGCATTTTTATATTTGCTTTGCCCATCTTTTGACTATAACCGCTCGTCTCGCTAATGTGCCCCTCCCCCTTCCACCACAACCCCCCAAACAACAACAAACAAAATCTACCTCGAAATACTATTCTAAATATTCAGATCGAAATACATTGAGATGACTGTAGTCTTGATAACCAGTATCAATCACCAGTTATTTAAAATTGTAGATGCATTCCAATTTTATTATACGAATTGAAATTAAGGCGCCATTAACAAGGCACGGACAGTTGTTGTCATTTTTCATTTGTATTTAAAGCCAAAGGCACTTTATTCTAAAACAAATAATTTATGTCTAACTTACTGTAAACAAAATGCCCCCACGTGGGTCAGTCTAAATAAGGAACATGAAATCAGAACATCCAATCAAATGATAATATTTAGACGGCAATGATCCAGAGGTTTATGATAGAGGGGCATACTATAGGTTACACCGGATAAATGACATTTTTTAATTTAAATGAATTATAATGTTTAACTCATTTGACTTCAATAATCAAAACAAAAATAATTAACTGACCTGTGAACATAATGCTATTATTATGTTTTAACTGTTCACAAATCACATGTTTTGTTTTATATTGATCGATGAAGTTAAATGAGTTAAACGTAATAATGCATTAAAATTAACATTTATTTTTGCATCCACCTATAATGTGTCCCTTTAAAGCTAAAATGTCACTTTTACGTTATTCGGCATTCAAAATGTTTTTTTACAATTGAAGTTGAACATTATAGTGGACAATTTTTAAGCATCCATCAACGTTAGATGAAGCCACACGAAGAGAAAGAGAATGGCAAAGAGGATGTTGAACCGGGTGTTTTGACATTTCCGGAGAGGATTACGGCAAATTAAAGGGTTAAGTGTTGTAGTGTTTTTTTAAATGATATTCGCATACAATCGTTTGGTTCGTTTCAAACACTAGTTTTTGTGTATGTAGTTTGTCACAAAAATACACTTCACAACCTGATTAATCAAATTTTCAGAACACTGTTTAAAAAAAACAAATCCGTTCATGAATATACACTGTTTTACATTTTCTATATTTATTTTTGTCTATTTTGAAACCAAGACAAAACATTGTTTTCTCTACCATTCCGTTTTTGTACACGCTATATAGGGTGAATCTCGGCAGCTGCCAACCGAAATCGAAATAATTTTAAAGCAAATAATTATGCATGTTAACAAATCATGCAAATAATACAATAAAATATACAGGGACAAGCCCAGTAGTCAAACATAAAAATAAACCCTGTTTGAGGGCAAAACGCACTAACCCAAACAACAATGACCACGAGACAAACATATATTCGAATACAGACACCACAGACAGTCGTCTAAATAGATTTACAGATAAATGATGGGATTACCGCCTATCAACGTTAAGTGATACGCGAGTTCACAGAGGACAATGTCGAATCTCCAACATTTTTTTATATTTATTGTGTCAGGTTGTACAAAGGTGGTTTTGCAGCCTAATGGTGCAATGTTCCCGTTCTAATGCCGGTGAAAAAGGTTAGACAAAAGTTGGTGCTGTTAAAGCTTTCAGCATTCATGACCGCATGAATTAAATTCTTCTAGACAACTAGTGTCAGACAGAGTACTAAATAGAGATGGAGTGGACAACCAGTGTCAGAAATAGTACTAAATAGAGATGGAGTGGACAACTAGTGTCAGAAATAGTACTAAATAGAGATGAAGTCCACAGCCAATGTCAGACATAGTACTAAATAGAGATGGAGTGGACAACTAGTGTCAGACATAGTACTAAATAGAGATGGAGTGGACAACAAGTGTCAGACATAGTACTAAGTAGAGATGGAGTGGACAACCAGTGACCGACATAGTATTACATACAGAAGTAGTAGAAAACAAGTGTCAGACATAGTACTATTTAGAGATGGAGTATACAACTAGTTCCAGACATAGTACTAAATAGAAATGGAGTGGACAGCCAGTGTCACACATAGTACTAAATAGAGATGGAGTTGAAAACGAGTGTAAGACATAGTACTACATAGAGATGGAGTGGACAACCAGTGTCAGGCATAGTACTAAATACAGATGGAGTGGTCAGCCAGTGTCAGACATAGTACTAAATAGAGATGGAGTGGACAACCAGTGTCAGACATAGTACTTAATAGAGATGGAGAGGACAACTAGTGTCAGGCATGGTACTAAATAGTGATGGATTGGACAGCCAGTGTCAGACATAGTACTAAATAGAGATGGAGTGGACAACCAGTGTCAGACATAGTACTTAATAGAGATGGAGTAGACAACTAGTGGCAGACATAGTACTAAATAGAGATGGAGAGGACAACTAATGTCAGGCATGGTACTTAATAGTGATGGAGTGGACAACCAGTGTCAGACTTAGTACTAAATAGAGATGGACTAGAAAAATAGTGTCACACATAGTACTAAATAGAAATGGAATAGACAACAAGTGTCAGACATAGTACTAAATAGACATGGAGTATACAACTAGTTTCAGACATATTACTAAATAGAGATGGAGTAGACATCTTGTGTCAGACAAAGTACTTAAAAGAGATGAAATGGACAACAAGTGTCAGACATGGTACTAAATAGAGATGTACTAGAAAACTAGAGTCAGACATAGTACTAAATAAATATGGAGTGAAAACTAATGTCAGACATAGTACTAAATAGAGATGGAGTGGACAACTAGTGTCAGACATAGTACTAAATAGAGATGGAGTAGAAAAATATTGTCAGACATAGTACTAAATAGTGATGGAGTAGACAATTAGTGTCAGACATAGTACAAAATAGAAATGGAGTAGACAACTAGTGTCAGACATAGTACTAAATAGAGATGGAGTGGACAACTAGTGTCAGACATAGTACTAAAAAGAGATGGAGTAGACAACTAGTGTCAGGCATAGTACTTCATAGAGATGGAGTAGAAAAATAGTGTCAGACATAGTACTAAATAGAGATGGAATAGACAACTAGTGTCAGACATAGTACTTAATAGACATGGAGTATACAACTAGTGTCAGACATAGTACTTATTAAAGAAGGAGAGGACAACTAATGTCAGGCATAGTACTAAATGGTAATGGAGTGGACAAACAGTGTAAGACATAGTACTAAATAGAGATGGAGAAGAAAAATAGTGTCAGACATAGTACTAAATAGAGATGGAATAGACAACTAGTGTCAGACAAAGTACTAAATAGACATGGAGTATACAACTAGTGTCAGACATATTACTAAATAGAGATGGAGTAGATATCTTGTGTCATACATATTACTTAATAGAGATGGAATGGACAACACGTGTCAGACCTAGTACTAAATAGAGATGGAGTGAAAACAAGTGTCAGACAAAGTACTAAATAGAGATGGAGTGGACAACCAGTGTCAGACATAGTACGAAATAGAGTTGGAGTAGAAAAATATTGTCAGACATAGTACTAAATAGTGATGGAGTAGAAAATTAGTGTCAGACATAGTACAAAATAGAAATGGAGTAGACAACTAGTGTCAGACATAGTACTAAAAAGAGATGGAGTAGACAACTAGTGTCAAACATAGTACTAAAAAGAGATGGAGTGGAAAACGAGTGTCAGACATAGTACTAAATAGAGATGGAGTGGACAACCAGTGTCAGGCATAGTACTAAATAGAGATGGAGTGGACAGCCAGTGTCAGACATAGTACTAAATAGAGATGGAGTGGACAGCCAGTGTCAGACATAGTACTAAATAGAGATGGAGTGGACAACCAGTGTCAGACATAGTACTAAATAGTGATGGAGTAGACAATTAGTGTCAGACATAGTACTAAATAGAGATGGAGTAGACAACTAGTGTCAGACATAGTACTTAAAAGAGATGGAGTGGACAACTAGTATCCAATATAGTACTTCATGGAGATGGAGTATAAAACTAGAATCAGACAAAGTACTAAATAGAGATGGAGTAGACAACTTGTATCCGACATATTACTTCATGGAGATGGAGTAGACAACTAGTGTCAGACAAAGTACAAAATGGAGTTGGAGTGGATAACTAGTATCCTAAATAGTTCTAAATAGAGATGGAGAAGTCAACTAGTGTCAGACATAGTACTAAAAAGAGATGGAGTGGACAA
Source organism: Mya arenaria (assembly GCF_026914265.1). Taxonomy (NCBI): domain Eukaryota; kingdom Metazoa; phylum Mollusca; class Bivalvia; order Myida; family Myidae; genus Mya; species Mya arenaria. The sequence continues at coordinate 35,141,386 of NC_069125.1, forward strand.
CCAGTGTCAGACATAGTACTTAATAGACATGGAGTATACAACTAGTGTCAGACATAGTACTAAAAAGAAATGGAGTGGACAACCAGTGTCAGACAAAGTACTTAATAGAGATGGAGTAGAAAATTAGTGGCAGACATAGTACAAAATAGAAATGGAGTAGACAACTAGTGTCAGACATAGTACTAAAAAGAGATGGAGTAGACAACTAGTGTCAAACATAGTACTAAAAAGAGATGGAGTGGAAAACGAGTGTCAGACATAGTACTAAATAGAGATGGAGTGGACAACCAGTGTCAGGCATAGTACTAAATAGAGATGGAGTGGACAGCCAGTGTCAGACATAGTACTAAATAGAGATGGAGTGGACAGCCAGTGTCAGACATAGTACTAAATAGAGATGGAGTGGACAACCAGTGTCAGACATAGTACTAAATAGTGATGGAGTAGACAATTAGTGTCAGACATAGTACTAAATAGAGATGGAGTAGACAACTAGTGTCAGACATAGTACTTAAAAGAGATGGAGTGGACAACTAGTATCCAATAAAGTACTTCATGGAGATGGAGTATAAAACTAGAATCAGACAAAGTACTAAATAGAGATGGAGTAGACAACTTGTATCCGACATATTACTTCATGGAGATTGAGTAGACAACTAGTGTCAGACAAAGTACAAAATGGAGTTGGAGTGGACAACTAGTATCCTAAATAGTTCTAAATAGAGATGGAGAAGTCAACTAGTGTCAGACATAGTACTAAAAAGAGATGGAGTGGACAACCAGTGTCAGACATAGTACTTAATAGAGATGGAGTAGACAACTAGTGGCAGACATAGTACTAAATAAAGAAGGAGATGACAACTAGTGTCAGGCATAGTACTAAATGGTAATGGAGTGGACAAACAGTGTAAGACATAGTACTAAATAGAGATGGAGAAGAAAAATAGTGTCAGACATAGTACTAAATAGAGATGGAATAGACAACTAGTGTCAGACAAAGTACTAAATAGACATGGAGTATACAACTAGTGTCAGACATATTACTAAATAGAGATGGAGTAGATATCTTGTGTCATACATATTACTTAATAGAGATGGAATGGACAACACGTGTCAGACCTAGTACTAAATAGAGATGGAGTGAAAACTAGTGTCAGACATAGTACTAAATAGAGATGGAGTGGACAACCAGTGTCAGACATAGTACTAAATAGAGTTGGAGTAGAAAAATATTGTCAGACATAGTACTAAATAGTGATGGAGTAGAAAATTAGTGTCAGACATAGTACAAAATAGAAATGGAGTAGACAACTAGTGTCAGACATAGTACTAAAAAGAGATGGAGTAGACAACTAGTGTCAAACAAAGTACTAAATAGAGATTGAGTGGAAAACGAGGGTCAGATATAGTACTAAATAGAGATGGAGTGGACAACCAGTGTCAGACATAGTACTAAATAGAGATGGAGTGGACAGCCAGTGTCAGACATAGTACTAAATAGAGATGGAGTGGACAGCCAGTGTCAGACATAGTACTAAATAGTGTTTGAGTAGACAATTAGTGTCAGACATAGTACTAAATAGAGATGGAGTAGACAACTAGTGTCAGACATAGTACTAAAAATAGATGGAGTGGACAACTAGTATCCAATATAGTACTACATGGAGATGGAGTATAAAACTAGAATCAGACAAAGTACTAAATAGAGATGGAGTAGACAACTAGTATTCGACATATTACTTCATGGAGATGGAGTAGACAACTAGTGTCAGACAAAGTACAAAATGGAGTTGGAGTGGACAACTAGTATCCTAAATAGTTCTAAATAGAGATGGAGTAGACAACTAGTGTCAGACATAGTACTAACAAGAGATGAAGTGGACAACTAGTGTCAGACATAGTACTTAATGGAGATGGAGTAGACAACTAGTGTCAGACATAGTACTAAATAGAGATGGAGTAGATAACTAGTATCCGACATAGTATTCAATAGAGATGGCTTAGACAACCAGTGTCAGACATCGTACTAAATAGAGATGGAGTAGACAACTAGTGTCAGACATAGTACTAAATAGAGATTGAGTAAACAAATAATGTCAGACATAGTACTAAATACAGATGGAGTAGACAACTAGTGTCAGACATAGAACAAAATAGAGATGGAGTTGGCAAATAGTATCCGACTTAGAACTACATGAAGATTGTGTTGACAACTAGTATCAGACATAGCACTAAATAAAGATGGAGTGGACAACTAGTGTCAGACATAGAACTAAATATATATGTAGTAGACAACTTGTGTCAGACATAGTACTAAATAGAGATGAAGCAGACAACTATTGTCAGACATAGTACTACATGGAGATGGAGTGGTCAACTAGTATCAGAAATAGTTCTAAATAGGGATGGAGTGGAAAACTAGTGTCAGACATAGTACTAAATAGAGATGGAGTAGACAACCAGTGTCAGACATAGAACTACAAAGAGATGGAGTAGACAACCAGTGTCAGACATAGTACTACTTTGAGATGGAGTAGACAACTAGTGTCAGACATAGTACTAAATAGACATGGAGCGGTCAACTAGTATCAGACAAAGTACTAAAAAAGCTGGAGTGGAAAACTAGTATCAGACATAGCACTACATAGTGATGGAGTATACAACTAGTGTCAGACATAGTACTAAAAAGAGATGGAGTGGACAACCAGTGTCAGACAAAGTACTTAATAGAGATGGAGTAGAAAATTAGTGTCAGACATAGTACAAAATAGAAATGGAGTAGACAACTAGTGTCAGACATAGTACTAAAAAGAGATGGAGTAGACAACTAGTGTCAAACATAGTACTAAAAAGAGATGGAGTGGAAAACGAGTGTCAGACATAGTACTAAATAGAGATGGAGTGGACAACCAGTGTCAGGCATAGTACTAAATAGAGATGGAGTGGACAGCCAGTGTCAGACATAGTACTAAATAGAGATGGAGTGGACAGCCAGTGTCAGACATAGTACTAAATAGAGATGGAGTGGACAACCAGTTTCAGACATAGTACTAAATAGTGATGGAGTAGACAATTAGTGTCAGACATAGTACTAAATAGAGATGGAGTAGACAACTAGTGTCAGACATAGTACTTAAAAGAGATGGAGTGGACAACTAGTATCCAATATAGTACTTCATGGAGATGGAGTATAAAACTAGAATCAGACAAAGTACTAAATAGAGATGGAGTAGACAACTTGTATCCGACATATTACTTCATGGAGATGGAGTAGACAACTAGTGTCAGACAAAGTACAAAATGGAGTTGGAGTGGACAACTAGTATCCTAAATAGTTCTAAATAGAGATGGAGAAGTCAACTAGTGTCAGACATAGTACTAAAAAGAGATGGAGTGGACAACCAGTGTCAGACATAGTACTTAATAGAGATGGAGTAGACAACTAGTGGCAGACATAGTACTAAATAAAGAAGGAGATGACAACTAGTGTCAGGCATAGTACTAAATGGTAATGGAGTGGACAAACAGTGTAAGACATAGTACTAAATAGAGATGGAGAAGAAAAATAGTGTCAGACATAGTACTAAATAGAGATGGAATAGACAACTAGTGTCAGACAGTGTACTAAATAGACATGGAGTATACAACTAGTGTCAGACATATTACTAAATAGAGATGGAGTAGATATATTGTGTCATACATATTACTTAATAGAGATGGAATGGACAACACGTGTCAGACCTAGTACTAAATAGAGATGGAGTGAAAACTAGTGTCAGACATAGTACTAAATAGAGATGGAGTGGACAACCAGTGTCAGACATAGTACTAAATAGAGTTGGAGTAGAAAAATATTGTCAGACATAGTACTAAATAGTGATGGAGTAGAAAATTAGTGTCAGACATAGTACAAAATAGAAATGGAGTAGACAACTAGTGTCAGACATAGTACTAAAAAGAGATTGAGTGGAAAACGAGGGTCAGATATAGTACTAAATAGAGATGGAGTGGACAACCAGTATCAGACATAGTACTAAATAGAGATGGAGTGGACAGCCAGTGTCAGACATAGTACTAAATAGAGATGGAGTGGACAGCCAGTGTCAGACATAGTACTAAATAGTGTTTGAGTAGACAATTAGTGTCAGACATAGTACTAAATAGAGATGGAGTAGACAACTAGTGTCAGACATAGTACTAAAAAGAGATGGAGTGGACAACTAGTATCCAATATAGTACTACATGGAGATGGAGTATAAAACTAGAATCAGATAAAGTACTAAATAGAGATGGAGTAGACAACTAGTATCCGACATATTACTTCATGGAGATGGAATAGACAACTAGTGTCAGACAAAGTACAAAATGGAGTTGGAGTGGACAACTAGTATCCTAAATAGTTCTAAATAGAGATGGAGTAGACAACTAGTGTCAGACATAGTACTAAAAAGAGATGGAGTGGACAACTAGTGTCAGACATGGTACTTAATGGAGATGGAGTAGACAACTAGTGTCAGACATAGTACTAAATAGAGATGGAGTAGATAACTAGTATCCGACATAGTATTCAATAGAGATGGCTTAGACAACCAGTGTCAGACATCGTCCTAAATAGAGATGGAGTAGACAACTAGTGTCAGACATAGTACTAAATAGAGATTGAGTAAACAAATAATGTCAGACATAGTACTAAATACAGATGGAGTAGACAACTAGTGTCAGACATAGAACAAAATAGAGATGGAGTTGGCAAATAGTATCCGACTTAGAACTACATGAAGATTGTGTTGACAACTAGTATCAGACATAGCACTAAATAAAGATGGAGTGGACAACTAGTGTCAGACATAGAACTAAATATATATGTAGTAGACAACTTGTGTCAGACATAGTACTAAATAGAGATGAAGCAGACAACTATTGTCAGACATAGTACTACATGGAGATGGAGTGGTCAACTAGTATCAGAAATAGTTCTAAATAGAGATGGAGTGGAAAACTAGTGTCAGACATAGTACTAAATAGAGATGGAGTAGACAACCAGTGTCAGACATAGTACTACAAAGAGATGGAGTGGTCAACTAGTGTCAGACATAGTACTACTTTGAGATGGAGTAGACAACTAGTGTCAGACATAGTACTAAATAGACATGGAGCGGTCAACTAGTATCAGACAAAGTACTAAAAAAGCTGGAGTGGAAAACTAGTATCAGACATAGCACTACATAGTGATGGAGTAGACAACTACTGTCAGACATAGTACTAAATAAAGATGGAGTGGACAACTAGTGTCAGACAAAGTACCAAATAAGGATGGAGTAGACAACTAGTGTCAGCCATATTACTACATGGAGATGGAGTAGACAACTAGTGTCAGGATGAAGTTCTATGTAAAAATGAAGTGGACAACTAGTGTCAGACATAATATTAAATCGAGATGGAGTAGACAACTAGTGTCAGACGTAGTACTAAATAGAGATGAAGTGGACAACTAGTTTCAGACATAATACTAAATAGAGATGGAGTAGACAACTAGCGTAAGGCTAAAGTTCTATGTAGAGATAGAGTGCACAACTAGTGTCAGGCTCTAGTTACATGTAAAATTGAAGTTAATGAATAGTGTCAGGCTGCAGTTCTATCTAGAAATTGAATGGACAAGTGCCCGATATGTTGAGGCGTGGACAATTAGTTTCAGGCAGAAGTTATAGTTCTATGTTGAGATTGAGCTGATAAGTAGAGTCATGCGGTACTTCAGTCAGTAAGTTTCAATGCATTGTACACATCGATACCAAGTTTATGTCGGTTTTCGACCTTTTTCTCTCTTTTTTTCGATATTTCATCATACGGAGTACAGCCCATTTAAAAGATCAAAGATAATCGCAGTTGATGGGCAAAGGGTGCCTGTGGTTGTATTTGAATTTATGGGATAAATTGCATTCGGCTGGCAGAGGATGCAGATGGTGTTATTTTAAGAACTGATTCAACCGCAATTGGCAGGCATGGAGTGCCTTAAGTAATATTTGAAAGGAGAGTCAACTGGTGTTGTCAGATCTAGGGTCTTATGGTTTTTTTTGGAAGACCAGAGAAATGATTTGAGGAACAATGCACCCTTGGTTATATATGGAATAATAATTTTGAGTAAATTGTTGTTGGCTGGAAAAGAAGCTCATGTTTAAATCGAGAAGAACAGAGTTTATAATTGATGACAGGCAAAGGGTGTATTTGGTTTTATTTCGAAAAACGGATTTAATTGCAAAAGGCAGGCATAGATAGTTGCAGTTGATGAGCATAGGGTGCCTGTTGTTAACTGTTGAAGGAAAGTGTAAACTACAATTTGCAGGCATGGGGTGTCTAAGGTAAAATTTGGAAGAAGAGTCAATTGTTGTTGCCAGGTATAGAGTCGACAGGCCTTTTTCTATCGGACCCATTCCCCATGCAAAATATATGATATGTTTCGAAATCAGTAGAAAAAAAAAATCCCGTTTAAAAGAAAAAAAAAGTAAAAATGTAAGGTTTTAGGAATAATTGCATTTAGAAATCATTGATTTTCATCACATTCAGGCACCAGTGTTTTGAAAGGGGAAAATAATAATATTTTGATAATTTCCCCATTCGCAGGAGACTGAAAAGCTGGTTATTCTAATTGTAAAATTTTCCAAATTCGGCCTATTTCGCGACGCATATGTTCCAAAATGTCTAGGGTCTTTTTGTCCAAAAATGTGCAGAAAACGCATTGGTTATTGTGGGATTGTTTTGAAGAACAGAGTAATGATTTAAGGAACAAGGTTATATAAAGAAATTTATAATTGACTTTGGACGAAAAGTAAGCCAATTTAAAAAAAAGCCAATTTAAACAATCTCATATTTTTTATGACATATTTTGTTTTGAAAGTGCATAACATTATACAGTATTTGCAAAATATACTCTGTATGATCAAATAGGTAATATATAGCAATAAATATATGTGAATTCATTTTTTCGTACTTGCGTCTAAAATTATTTAATATTTCGCCAGCTTGGAAAATCCCCCTGAATACTATCAAAATCCCCCTGAATTTACAGCTTTTCTTAACAAAACCTCAGGAATGGTCTCCAGAAATTAGACATGTATGACTTCTTGATGGAAAAGCCAGAGTTGCGGGCCTTGCTACACATTCTACACATATGTACCTTGTATCTTGAATACCTTAAACAATTGGTTGGCATGTTTCATCGATTTGCTGGCATTTGCTAGCATGCCCTTCTGTATTAATAAAGCACAAACACATAAAATAAATGCCAACAAGGCATTCAGTTGTTTTCGCCTCACAAAAATCAAGAACAAGTAAGGTCTGGGAGAAAACGGCACTGTGGTTATTACCAAGGGCAGATCCAGGAATTTATGATAGAGGGGGCTTTACTTTCGAGGGCGTAACTTTTTGACATTCGCCCCATCCTCAGAGTCAATATTTAAATGGTTCAAAATGTTGGCAGGGTCGGGGTTCTTTTAACAATTAATAGTCCAAAATGGTGCGTTTTGTGCGTATTAATTACATTTTATTTTCGATATTGACGTAAAGTTTGTTGTTTTTTTATTTGGAGCGGGCAAATGCCGGTTGTACCCCTCCTAAATCTACTAGAGATTACAGCGTGCTATTATCAAACAGTTATTAAGGGTTACTTAAGGCGTATTACCTGTCTGTATAGAAACATAAACATTGTTTCTAGTGTTACTAAGTTTACTTCAAGTGTTCTTCAACATTATCTCACAAGTCTCTTGTTCTTATTTTAGCCTCCCCCGGGCACTTATGTGAATACCCTCCTTTCAACGTAGCTTCTTGTATCTCGTACTCCTTTCAAATCAGCTCTCGTTTCGGCACAGTGTACTTTTTGCTGATGGTGGGAGGGGGTAGCCACAGTGATGCATGAATAGTATTTTTAGGACATTTTGACGTTTGTTATGTCAGCATAGAGCACCATTAACAAAAAATCGTCAAAAGGCTCAGAAGCAGTTGTATATATGGGCTCAGGGGAAGGAGGGGTGAATTCTTCAATCCACTTCAGAATACATTGTATTACTTTTTGTCTCAGAATCGTTTGCTTTATTGTAATCCTCAATTTCAACCGTACAACAATTATTTTCCAACTTTCAAAATTAATGCAAGAGTAGTTGTTTAGTTTGACGTGTTTAAATATACGTAAATATATTTCATTTCGAACATAATTGAAGACAAAACGACGCAACATACCTTAAATACCAGATAATTACCATTAAGCAAGAATTTATTTTAATTTAAACGAATCTGCACTTTTGCCATCTGTCGAAGGCATTGTTTTCTTTTTCTTTATAAATTAAACAAGAGATGTTTGTCAAACATTATGCCCCCCCTGAGCGCCATGTTGTCAGGATTATATGGACAATTGAATGAAATATGCATGGACCGAAATGACAACTGATTTGTCGCTGACATTGTATGCCGTTGAGGCAGTTTTAAGATTATGACCATTCAAAGTTTGAGGATTGAGTGTGTTATGACCATGACCTTTGACTCTATGACCTCAAAATCCATAGTAGTCATCAGCTGGTCACCAAAAATCTAAATATTAAGTTTGAGGGCCATGGGTGCAGGCATTGACAAGTTATCACACAGACAAGCATTTTTCATTCAAGGTCACTGTAACCTTGACCTTTGACCCCTTAAATCATAAGGGGTCATCTACAGGTCAGACACAACTCCAAGTCAAGTTTGAGGACCATGGGTGCAGGCATTGTCCAATTATCACTTGAAACATTTTCGCATTCAAGGTCACTGTGAACCTGACCTTTGACCCAATGACTCCTGAAATCAATAAGGGTCATCTCCTGGTCAGGCCCAACTTACATGTCAAGTTTAATGATCATAGATTTAGGCATTGTTGAGATATCACTGGGAGAAGATTTGTTAACTTTTTTTGCGTTAAAGGTTACTGTGACCTTGACCTTGGCCTGATGACCCCCAAAGTCAAGAGGGGTCATCTACTGGTCAGGCACAACCTTCATGTCAAGTTTGATGACCATACGTCCATGAATTGTCTAGTTTGCTTTCAAGATCACTGTGACCTTGACCTTTGACCCCTTAAATCAATAGGGGTCATCTACTGGTCAGGCCCAACCTCCAAGTCAAGTTTGAGGGCCATGGGCGCAGGCATTGTTGAGTTATCACTCGGGCAACCTTTTATCGTTCAAAGTCACTGTTACCTTGACCTTTGGCCCAATGACCCCTAAAATCAATAGGGTCCATCTACTGGTCAGGCCCAACCTCCAAGTCAAGTTTGAGGGCCATAGGTGCAGGCATTGTCGAGTAATCACACGGACAACCTTTTACCATTCAAGGTCACTGTGACCTTGACCTTTGGCCCGATGACCCCCCAAAACAATAGGGGTCATTTACTGGTCAGGCCCAACCTGAAAGTCAAGTTTGAGGGCCATGGGTGCAGGCATTGTTGAGTTATCAAATGGACAACCTTTTACCATTCAAGGTTACTGTGACCTTGACCTTTGGCCCGATGACCCCCAAAAACAATAGGGGTCATCTACTGGTCAGGCCCAACCTCCAAGTCAATTATGAGGGCCATGGGTGCAGGCATTGTTGAGTTATCACTCGGACAACCTTTTACCATTCAAGGTCACTGTGACCTTGATCTTTGACCCTATGAGCCCCAAAAACAATAGGGGTCAGCTACTGGTCAGGCCCAACCTCCAAGTCAAGAACGAGGGCCAAGGGTGCAGGCATTGTCGAGTTATCACTTGGACATCCTTTTACCATTCAAGGTCACTGTGACCTTGACCTTTGGCCTGATGACCCCCAAAAACAATAGGGGTCATCTACTGGTCAGGCCAAACTTCCATATCAAGTTTGATGACCATAGGTCTAGGCATTGTTGAGTTATCACTCGGACAAGCTTTAAATTTATTTTACAATTAAAGGTCACTGTGGCCTTGACCTTTGGCCCGATGAGCCCTAAAATCAATAGGGGTCATCTACTTGTCAGGCCCAACCTTCATGTGAAGTTTGATGACCATACGTCCAGGAATTGTTGAGTTATCACTCGGACAAGCTTTGGTCTACCGACGGACCGACCGACCGACCGACCGACCGACATACCGACATGCCTGTGCAAAGCAATATACCCCTCTTCTTCGAAGGGGGGCATAATTAAATTAACGATTAGTCTGTTCGTCTTCGTCATCTCAGTTGATTTCCTACGCAGTGATCTCCCTAAGTTTTTGCTACTGGTGTAAGCTATTCATACTCCGATATTGTCATAATAAATGTCCACTCTGACATCGTGGTGAAAGAAGGACAACTGCAACCACTTAAGTTTAAATCGGCATTACGTACATTCAATTGTATAGTCATATATGCAAACTGTGCCACTCGTCATAACTCGTCTGTAACAGCAGACGTGCAAGAAAGAAAAATAGTTTTCGCATTTTTATGTGTTTATTCATCATCAAGTATATCATCAAGATACGGTTATACACGATGCATTAATAGGCTACTTATTGGCAGAATAATATTATCACTTATGAAAAAAAAATCTTGACACTTTATTTAATTCACATTATAATAAAAAGTTCATTGTTTACATGAATTGTGTTAATGTACGTATATGACATTCTTGCAACAACTTTTAATGGATACTACCAAATATGTAAATGTTGAAAATATATTGATTGAATGTGGTTTTACTGAATGTATCTACATTATTTACAGGATGAAATTATTGTAATTTATAATCATCATATTAAACTGAGTTGTGTTTGTCGAAGAAATGTTGAATACATGTATAATTATGTTGAATTACATGAGAAAAGTATGATAGTGATAGTGTAATTGTATGTTTTGTATGTTGCTTAATATGTAAGTTAGTATATGTGTTTTTGTAATACTTTTTGTGTAAAGGCCATGCTGGAAATAAGTAGTATGTCTGTAATGATTGTACACTTAGTATGTAACCTTCGTTAAATAAAATAAAATAAAGTTGTTATTATGCGTAAAGAAGTGTGTGGTTGGTGGAGATAAGGTGTGTTGGAGAAGGGGTTGGGGCCAATCGGATCCCTTATACCGTCCAAATTTACTTTTTATTTCAATAAAGGAGATAAAAAGGAATAAAATACAGTTCGAATGTAGGTACATAAGAAAAGGCTAAATTTCCCTGATTTTTGTGCATCCAACCATGGCGGACATACATGGCAACAATCGAGTCAGCAGAAGAGCTTCTTTTTTGTTGAAGGCATGTGCAAAAGTTTATTTAAACACGGTGAATCGGTAATGCTTTATTTTTTGCAATCTGCAGAAGATTGTTTACAACACTGTTTCTTTTAATAGTTGATTTAAATATTATTAGCCTAAGGGTAGATTCATGAAATACCAAATAAAGAAGATTTTTTGGTATGAAGTACGTAAAATGGCGATGCATGTACGCAGGAGGTTAGGACAAAACATTCCCGGACAAAAAATCTCCCGCTCATTTTTGAAAACGTGGAATCCCTCCCCCCCCCCCCCCCTAATCATTTTTACATGGTGGACAAAACATAGGCATCCATGGCAACAGCTGGCCAGACTTTTCTCAACCAACGACACCGGCAGTTATTAGCTAAGGTACCGGCTACAGCGGTCCCGGCTCTTTTCAATAAGCTATCCCGATAGTTATCAGTTAGAGGTCCCGGCTTATTCATAGATGGTCCCATGATATTTAATTTTATGCAGGCTCGGGTCATGATTTCTGATATTGTAAACTGTCCATGAGGTTATTTTTTATGGGAAATGGCCTGGCAGTTCCGAATGAAATCCAATTTCATTTTTAAGAATACAAGAAAGTACAATATCAGGATGTTGTCAGACAGGATCTGTATTTTTAAAATCCATGCAAAAAAATGCTCAAAATAAGAAGTCTAGAGACGTTGTCTTTAATATTTGTCATATTTGGGGAAAGTTAAATTATATTATTTAACAAATTCATGAACATAATTGATTAAAACTTAATATCACAAATTGCTTTTCAAAACCCTTTAAACGGCGGGTTCAGGAATTCACGTTTGAGTGGCGTATCCTCTGGCTTGCGCCCCTCCATCAGAACCGGGTTTATTTGGCTTAAAGTGTTTGCGGGCGAGGGGGGGGGGGGGGGGGGGGGGGGGGGGGGGGGGGGGGGGGGGGGGGGGGGGGGGAGTGTTGTTTTTTTCCTCTTAGAATCGAATAAAAAGTAAACTTGAAAGATTTGGGGGGGGGGGGGGGGGGGCCGCGCGCCGGGCCACAACACCCCATTGATCTGCTGGTTTGAACTACATCTATTTCATATGTGCAAATCCCATTAGAAACAATACACTTATAAAACACAAAGTACATAACAATCACAGTTACAAGTTCACAATAGAACCTACCGATTGTGGATCGAACTCGTACACTAAGGCTCTCATCGCGATCATCCGTCTCTTTTAAATACCGCAAAGTTAATAATGGCGAAATAGATAGAGGTCGTGACTGTATTATTTAATACGTGCAGTACATTGTTCTTCAGAAATATGCAGCCATAATGAAATATACAAGTACAGCCATGTACATGAAATATTATTCAAAAAACGTTAACAAACAAGGCATTTTTAACATATTGCAAATACAGAACATGAACAGATACAAAACTAACCTCAAAATCCACAAACGCCTGACACGTTTAAATTAGACTTAAACAAACTTGTCCATCCACCTCATCCAACAATTATTAAAAAAACATGTGTTGTCACATGACCAATTTAGGGATTATAAAACACGAATTGCAGGAGACTCCGCGAGCCTGTCCAGAGTCAACACAATTTGTAAAAATAATGGTCAAAGGGAAACAATCGATAATCGGCAGTCCCGGGACCCGGCATATATAACTCCCCCTTAATGGGACTTAATAAAAGAAAGGAAAATTACTGAAACACCGGTCCAACAAAACCAAAAAAATCCCATAGTAACCAATAAATTATATAAATAATATGATATTTTTCGGGTCAGCATTCTTCTTTTAGAATGTAATTCGTGATCCATGTTTTGTTCTATTTCCCTTAGAAGTTTAGAGCTGATATTCAAAGTGGTAATGACGATAAAACATGTTTTTGTAACTACTTCCGGTTGTTATCAATTTGCTGTGTAAACAATATGGCGGAGCTCGGCTGTCAAAATTAGAAGAGTGAACAACATTTAATGTATATGAATTCTGTAAGGGAAATCCACGAAGGATATGACATACGCATGGAATGGATAAAAACTTTAATGCCAAACAAATTGTAAAAAAGTCACAAATGGCAGCAGAAAAGTTGAAAAAATCGGCGTCTAAAAGGAAGAAAAAGACTAAAAAGCAGTGTGTCAAGAGTGATCAAAGCCCTGATTCTTTAGAAATAGAAGGAATAGGAAACTTTGATCAAGGAGGTGAGTTTTCTTATGGTAGTGTACAATTATACAAATAAAATCAGATGAATGGTAAATATTAAACTATCAGTATCTTTTGATTTTAAACTCTAAAAATCTATTTGATCTGCACAATTCTTTAAATTCATTCATTCCGGAGTATAGCACCTCGTATCAAATTTTAAAGGATTATTGTGACAATCATGGTGGTGGTGTGTAAGCTTATTTATACTCGCTCGCACTCAGGCCTTGCCCATTCAGCGAGTGCTCCATTTAGATTTTTAGTCATTTTAGGTTTTTTGGAGCATAGTGCACAGACAGAAGTTAACCCTGGTAGAGCTACCCTGTTCCTATAACATGCACCAGTGTATAGCACTGTCATACGGGACCCCCATTTAACGTCCCTCCCGGAAGACGATAAGTATTTTTTTAGTGATGCGACAGGGAATTGAACCTGCGACCCCTGGATTGATAGTCAAGCGTGTTACCACTAGACCACGGATCCGCCGCATTTTTTTTTTTATGTCAATCACATTCATATGATACCAATTTATGCAAAATCAACTGGTATGTTGTAAGCAAAGATTGCTTTGTTGTTGCATACAAGCGCAAACCTTGAGATGATAATTTAGTAAAAAGGTTTTAAATGACATTAAAATATATTTAAGATGATAACCTATTCACTTTCTCCCCTAGATGAACTTTAATATGATTTTTTTGTTGCATGCATGTACATGTATGAAGTTTTAGAGACCACCTTCAATATGTTGATGCATTTTAAAATAAGTTTTTAAGAAGTCAACATTGCCATTGTCGATTTGATGTTGTTTTCTCATTTCATGTAAATATTAATGTTCTCAATTTTGGAGTCATTCTTGCCCCTACACTTGTACATTTCAATGATCTGAATGACAATCTAGAAGACCCATTATGTTGATAGATTGTCGAAGAAAATAATAACAGCTTCCCATTTAAGTTAAATTATTACACTTTATAAGCAACTTACATGTTAAGCTATGAATTAAAAGTCCAATTTATTAAGGCTAAAAACTTATTTTCTGTACTCAAAGCTTATGTTTTGTTTTGTTTTGATCATTTAAGTAAATTGAGTAAAACGTAATACTGCATTAAAATTAATACGTATCTTTCATGCATATATCAATATTTTGTACTTTTAAGGACCAACTGACGGAATAAATGTAATCAAAACCATGGAAAATCTTATTAAATTTAACTGTATACCTTGCAAGACTTCACATGTATGACAAATTGATTTTTTTCTATACGTTTCTATATATAAATACTATTGAATTGAATTCAGTCACAATTGATTACTACAATGTATTTTTATTATTTAAATGAACACCAGTCCTGTTTCCGGGAAAATGTATGCATAACAATGAATGAAAAATATATCCAAACAATGACCAGGGGCCTCTTTTGTTATAATTGATTATTAATTGTAAAAATTATGAATGATTTTATACAACTAATGTTCCACTGGGCTGACACTAAGTAATAGTTATTGGTTTTATTTGCTTACTAACTCATTAGTTGGGTAAATGAGTGGCACAGTCAATTTATTACTAAATGGAAATTGGCAGATGTTTTTTCGCCACAGGCTTTCTTCATGATTAAATGTGAATCAGCTGTTGATTATGCTGTACTATTGCTAGGGGCATGAGGGTAAACACTAAAGCAACTTATTAGGTTGACACTAGCAAACCCAAAGGGGGTGGGGGAGCGCACCCAACTTAAAATTGTCCCAATGTACTTTTTATTTCAATATACATGTAGGAGAAAAAAATACACCCAAAATGCACCATTTCGGACTAGAAATTGGTAAAATTTTCTTTGAGGAGTACCCATGATACCCCCTGCCAACACTTTGTATCGAATAAATTTTGGTTCTGATGGAATGGCACAAATTGAAAGATTTCAACCCTAAATTACGCCCCCTCAAATGTCAAATCCTGGATCCTCCCCTGGTTGACATGCTTGCAGCAGCATACTGTACAAGCAAAGGCTTTAATTGGTTGCAATAAATTTCATATGTTTTGAAAAGAAGGCTACATAATTATGAAGGTATGTTTCAAAATGCAAACTCTTTATTACATAATGTACTGTTTGTTATTTTTAAGCTGATCTGTTTTTGAAGAAATAAAATGTCATTGTCAAAAACAGCAGCAAAAACAAGATAAGGACTTTAGCTTGAAATTAAGATTGAGACTAAATTACTTGAGTTTGAGTTCCAATATCAAGATGCATTTTGACCAGAAAGCATTCAAAGGAAGTTTTCAACAATGAGCACAGTTTGTGCAGTCTTTTTAAGTAAAACATATTTAAATTAATCTTAAGAAAATTAAGCAATGATTTATAATCTTAGTACTTGAATTACAAATGCCTAACATTATATGCTTTAAAACCTGAAAAATATAATGTAGTTAATGATGGAAATATAATATATATATATTATTATTATTATGCCCCCCTTCGAAGAAGAGGGGTATATTGCTTTGCACAGGCATGTCGGTATGTCGGTCGGTCGGTCCGTCGGTAGACCAAAGCATGTCCGAGTGATAACTCAACAATTCCTGGACGTATGGTCATCAAACTTGACATGAAGGTTGGGCCTGACCAGTAGATGACCCCTATTGATTTTAGGGCTCATCGGGTCAAAGGTCAAGGTCACAGTGACCTTTAATGATAAAATAATTTTAAGCTTGTCCGAGTGATAACTCAACAATGCCTAGACCTATGGTCATCAAACTTGATATGGAAGTTGGGCCTGACCATTAGATGACCCCTATTGTTTTTGGGGGTCATCGGGCCAAAGGTCAAGGTCACAGTGACCTTGAATGGTAAAAGGATGTCCATGTGATAACTCGACAATGCCTGCACCCTTGGCCCTCATTCTTGACTTGGAGGTTGGGCCTGACCAGTAGCTGACCCCTATTGTTTCTGGGGCTCATCGGGTCAAAGATCAAGGTCATAGTGACATTGAATGGTAAAAGGTTGTCCGAGTGATAACTCAACAATGCCTGCACCCATGGCCCTCATAATTGACTTTGAGGTTGCGTGACCAGTAGATGAACCCTATTGTTTTTGGGGGTCATTGGGCCAAAGGTCAAGGTCACAGTGACCTTGAATGGTAAAAGGTTGTCCATGTGATAACTCGACAATGCCTACACCCATGGCCCTCAAACTTGACTTGGAGGTTGGGCCTGACCAGTAGATGACCCCTATTGTTTTTGGGGTCATCGGGCCAAAGCTCAAGGTCACAGTGACCTTGACTGGTAAAAGGTTGTCCGTGTCATTACTCGACAATGCCTGCACCTATGGCCCTCAAACTTGACTTGGAGGTTGGGCCTGACCAGTAGATGACCCCTATTGTTTTTGGGGTAATCGGGCCAAAGATCAAGGTCACAGTGACCTTGAATGGTAAAAGGTTGTCTGAGTGATTACTCGACAATGCCTACACCCACGGCCATCAAACTTGAATTGGAGGTTGGGCCTGACCAGTAAATGGTCCATATTGATTTTAGGGGTCATTGGGCCAACGGTCAAGGTAACAGTGACTTTGAACGATAAAAGGTTGCCCGAGTGATAACTCAATAATGCCTGCGCCCATGGCCCTCAATCTTGACTTGGAGGTTGGGCCTGACCAGTAGATGACCCCTATTGATTTAAGGGGTCAGAGGTCAAGGTCACAGTGACCTTGAAAGCAAACTCGACAATTCCTGGACCTATGGTCATCAAACTTGACATGAAGGTTGGGCCTGACCAGTAGATGACTCCTCTTGACTTTGGGGGTCATCAGGCCAAGGTCAAGGTCACAGTAACCTTTAACGCAAAAAAGTTAACAAATCTTTTCCCAGTGATATCTCAACAATGCCTGAATCTATGATCATCAAACTTAACATGTAAGTTGGGCCTGACCAGGAGATGACCCTTATTGATTTTAGGAGTCATTGTGTCAAAGGTCAGGTTCACAGTGACCTTGAATGCGATAATTGGACAATGCCTGCACCCATGGCCCCCAAACTTGACTTGGAGTTGTGTCTGACCTGTAGATGACCCCTTATGATTTAAGGGGTCATTGGATCAAAGGTCAAGGTTACAGTGACCTTGAACGAAAAATGCTTGTCTGTGTGATAACTTGTCAATGCTTGCACCCATGGCCTTCAAACTTAACATTTAGATTTTTGGTGACCAGCTGATGACTACTATGGATTTTGAGGTCATAGAGTCAAAGGTCATGGTCATAACACACTCTTTCCTCAAACTTTGAATGGTCATAATCTTAAAACTGCCTCAACGGCATTCAATGTTAGCGACAAATCAGCTGTCATTTCGGTCCATGCATATTTCATTCAATTGTCCATATAATCCTGACAAAATGGCGCTCAGGGGGGGCATAATGTTTGACAAACATCTCTTGTTTACTTTTATTTTTCTTCCTCTTATTATTATTCTATCATTATTTATTATTAATTATCTTATAAATTTTATTTTTTTTCTATATAAAATCAACCACATCTTTAATCTTTGCAGCTCTTCTGAGGTTAAAATCATAAGAAATATATAAGTATATAATCTTGCCATGCTTGACAAAACATTATACTATTTTTTTTATACAACAAGTACTTTTGTTGCTTGGCCTATCATTTATAAAAAAGGGACTTTTTGAAGCAGTCAACATAATCTCAAATTAATGCTGTCCTTTGTTTTTTTAGAATCTGATCTTTACTGATAGTCATGCTTTTAATGTTTCTATTGTTTGAAAACAAAGATATGGGGTCTGGATATCAATTAAGAAAAATGAAACGAACTGATATAATTGTTCACAGGTTGATAATGACAAGAATATAAATCAGATATATTTTCCTATCTGGTATCTAATATCCTCAGCAGGAGTTGATTTCGAATAAAAGAATAAAGCATAGTCGGCTAGTTTGTATTCCGTTAAACACGAATGATCTATTAAGCATTTATAAATCAAATCTTGGCTGGGTTGTATTTTAATGGCAAGTTTTCATTAGGCATTAAGTTCCTATATCAAAGAGCCATTCAGCCGGCTTGGATTAAGTGGTTGGTTTGCAGAAGGACGAGGAATACATTGCTTAAGGTGATATATGTTAATGTATTAATGTTGACTTACAGTGAAAACATAATACTTAATAATATTTAATTTCAAAATATTTGTCTCTTAAATTGTTGAGGTATTTTTGTCATCGAAAAAGGAGTGCTTGTTATAACATGGTCATATCTCCAAGGTTGCTTTTTATAATCTCTAACAGTCAGAAAAATTGACAGTATTTCACAGTAAACTATTAAGTACAGTGAGTCATCCTATGTATGTTATCAAATTTGTTAAAAAAAAATAGTTAAGGATCACCACTGGTTCATAATATTGATGTTTCACCTAAGTGAGATTATACAACAATTTACATTTCCAAAATAATTCTAATTAATGTTTCTAAATAATTTTTTCCTGACGTAAAATAAGATTTTATCATATATTCTTGTACATTTAAATCAGAAAGCATATAATTATATTGTATTTGATTTGTACTATGTATGTCCCACACTTATATAGGCATAATTAATTTTAAGCTTGAAAACGTTATATAATATTGTACAACACTAAATTATACAATCTGCTAAGATATATGGTGGACAAAATATGTTGTTTTTTAATAGAATATTACTAAGGGACCAAGAGTTAAAGGATTTAAAATAATTTCATTTACAAAATGTCAATCAACTATAAATTTATTTAAATGAATGAAATATTATTATAAGTTGTAAAATTCAAAATAGAATGTAACCTTATAACGTACTGTTTGTCATTTGTAACCAATAGCTAAGTGGCATGAAATATTCAATACCTATATGTAAAGAAATCTTTGCCACATTTGGTAACTGATTGACAAATATTGTTAAACAATTGTTAAACAAAGCCAATATTTGATATCTTGTTTAAGCCAGGGGGTGTAAGTTAATCGCCACTGTTTGCATATACTGTGAGTACTGTGTGTATTTTGATACAGGGTGAAACAATTATAAAATCTATTTGATATTTTGCTTATCAATGAAACAAATGTGGTTTTAGCTTGACTAATGACCAATTTATTTCAATGTGAAAAGCTCAAATGTACTTATAAATGATAATATTATAAAAGATGTGTTTATTCATTAAATATGTGATCTTTATCTTTTTATTCAAAACAATAATTAAGGAATACAACCCACAAATAAGCTTGTTCTCTGAGATAGCTGTGATCTCTCACCATGATAATTAATTTAAATTTTGATGCCTGCAATGCGTTAAGTAAGGCAAGCATTAATAAAACGCTAGCAAACGTTTTGTTTTGTATTCCTGTTGCAACGCAGCGCTTATACTGCAAGAGAACAGCAAACGATCACCACAAAAATGTTTACTGAAGGCATGGCTGGTGACCCCATATAATTTTGGTATCAATTGAAAAGGCATTGATTTTTAATTAAACTGTATGCAAAACAAAATACCAAAACTACATTATACGTAAATTATTGAAGATTGTATTTTTACTCTTTTTGTATATATTTCAATTGAAATCTGAGTGACATTAAAGGGACTTGCACATGTTTTGACACTAATTATATTTTTCCCGGTAATGCATCAAAAGACACTTATATTATAGCTATTTTACTCTTTGATACTGAAATTGCAGAAAAGTATAAAATATAATAATAATTAAGTATAAATAAGTATTCTGGTTTACTGTTTTAGTGGAAGTGAACCCACGCTGGTACAGCCGGTAATTGTAACATTAAAATAGCCTGGCTATGTAAATGTTTAACGGTCTGACTTCCATGTGTTTGTATAAGCTTCTGACAACATGTATCATACTTTTATTAACATGACTATAAAGCTCAAGATAAAACATTAAAACCTTTACCATATATATACATTTATTAATTTTCTATTCCAGGAGCAGACTCTGACTCCTCAGTTCCTCAGCCAGCAGGCACTGCCTCTCCAAGTCCCTCTTGCAAATCAGCCCCTGCCGGTGACTCAAACCCCCCTGCCACCACCCAGCTGCGAACGATCATTCAGAATGATTGCACCAAGGTGTCAAAGATTTCAAAACCACGCTCAGCCCCTAAGCTGCCTTCGGGGACTATTTCTGAGCCTGTAGTGTTAAAACATACTCAATCTGCAAGTATTCTTGGCTATAAAGACATTAGTTTACCTGATAGAAAGATTTGTTCTGTGTCATTCTCAGACTTAAATGAAGTTCAGTCCATATCTCAAAGTCTTTCAACAATGTCTGTGAAATCGAAAAATGGCTCAAAGAGTAAAGCGAAAAGCTCCAAGACTAGTGCAACAAACGGTGCTTCGCTAAAAAAGGATAGAACAACAAGAGTAGAACCATCAAAGAGTTCAATTAATAAAGCTGCAGAGGAAGCTGCTAGGTTAAGAAGTGAGGAGAGTCTTAGATGGGAGTTTGCTTTAGAAGATGATGAGGCAGAAAGGGAGAGAATAAAAATATATAAAATGAACCGCAGAAAGCGGTATCTGGCAGCGGCCCAGGAGAAAGGACTTGGTTGGGTTGTCAACTATGGGAACAATGGTTCGCCCATTGCTGAGGACTCACCTACAGAATTAAGGGACAGAGACCCAGTCAGGGCCTCTGTTACTGACTTTAGCCCTGTGAGAAGCCTAATTGCTAGTCAGAGCAATACTCCGTTAGGTTTAGGAGGTGAAGTGGCATGTTAGGTAAACAGTGTTCCAACACTGAAAGTGCTATGTAATATATGACGGATGCAAATGAGCTTACCAAGGTCTTGTCAGTGTGTCCCCCGCTCTACAGTGCTCAGAGTCTAATGTAAACTTGGAAGCCAAGGCACTTGTATGGTTGTTGTAAATTATTATGCTGAAAAGAATACTACTGGAATTAAGTGCTGTTCATGTGGATGACAGTTTGATGCACTTATTTAAATTTTATACATAGATTCTCAAAATGTTTGTCAAAATCCATAATAACTTTTGGTTCCTCTGTAAAGAGGAAGCTCAGACAGCTGCACAAGATCTGCGAGAAGATAAAATGGATCACTGCCTTCAAAGAACAAGTTTAAAAAAAAATTATTAGCAGTGTCTAAGTCACTTTAAGTTCTGTAAAACTAAACTCTTAATTCACAATAAATTAGTTTAGGAATTGTTAGGGTATTAATGAATGGTGCTTTTAATTTATTTAGTGAATAGATCTTTTAACAAATTTTAATAAGCATTATTCTTAGTTTGTGTTTTATTATTTTCTTCACAAGCGTGTCCAATTTTTTTTTTGGCACATTCATTATAAACCATTATTTAATTGCATCTTTGATGCTAATATATTTCCATTCAATTTACTGCCATACATTACAATGAAGTACATATAATTAATAACATAGATTTTAATTTATATTCAAACTGTTTGGAAATGGTTTTAGCAGTGAATTTTTAGTTTTATGTCTATAGCAAGCTTGTATATTGTCTATAAAACTGTGAATGTGAAACTTTAGCTGTTACTCTTTCTGATGTCATTTTATTGTGACTATGCATTAACTTTCAATAAGTTTTTTCGGCTGAAAATCGGGGGGGGGGGCTGAATTTTGCCCCAACCCCCCTCCCCGCCCACTTTTTTCAACATTTAAAAGTTAAACTAGTACAAATGAAGTCTTTTCCCCTGATTTTTTTTTAATCCAAGTTATTATAGGGGCTGTGCTTTGTCTTTTTGTTTAAAATATGCTATGATAAATCTGCAATTTTTAGCAATTTGTCACTAATTCCGCAATTCTTAGGGCCCTTGCTTCATTCACAGAAAGGTTAAAAACACTGACATTAAAGGTGCTCTTGCATAGCTTTGCACTGAAATACAGTCATTATCTTTTAAATCCACTTAAAAACATTTATATTAAAACAACTATACCAATATTTAAGCTGATCTAATCAGCAACAAATGAGGAACCTGTTTAAAATATATGGCACAAGCACCAGAATTGTTGTCACGTGACATTTTTGATATTAAAGATGTATTATCACTTGCATGGATGGTCTTCTATTTTAATTCCAAATGCCTTACTTATTCAAAGAGATTTGAACATTTAGCCTGCATGTTGCAAGCTTTCATTTTCTTAACTTACAAGTCTCAATATGTTGGAAATAGCTGATTGAGCTTAAATGTTTCTTGTTAACATATAACCCACTTTAAATAGAATTTCTTGTATCTTGTACATAACAACCTGAAAAAGGACATTCACATTTTATTGGGTCAGACATCAAACAAATTAATTTTATGTTAAATGTGAATAAAATGCTTGTTTGAATGATAAAACACCATTAAAAATTCAAATTAGATCTCTATTGTTATTATTTTTTGAAAAAGATGACAAGGTAATTATGCTTTATTTAGTCGAGAAGCACTGATTTAAGGCTTGAACTGTTTTAAATTTGGTTTCTGCCAGATACTGTTTGATTTTTGTCCAGTTAGTAAAATAAGTACATACGTAATATAGCTAATTAAAAAAAAATCTATGAGTCCCTTTAAAAGTAACTAATTATGCCTTGGCCTCATATAACTCTGAGAGAGTCTATAGATAGAGTATAGACTTTTTTAATTCTTCTATTAAAGGTTTAGTTCCTATTCACAATTAATTATACAATTATGCTGATTTTATTCATGGTATTTTAAATAGACATCTTCGGTTTTAGGGTTATAGCAGATATATATAAATTAATTGATATTGAACACTTTGAATGTCTGCCATTATGCAAATTTTATAATGGTTTTATAATGATTCTAAAGATTTTCTTAATATGGCTTTCTTTCACTGATTAAAAGGAACCCTAATAGAAGCGTTATCTATTTTTGAAATGAATGTAAGAATAAAAGACTGTTGGGGTAATACATCAAAGAGTGTATTTATTTGAGATTAGCACTTGCTTGCCTAAGAAAGAGAGATATACATGTACATTTTTAATGCTTGTTAAATGTTACATTTAGTCTTGATTCAACCTTTTTCAATAATTAACTTGATTTCTGCCTCAGAAGATATTGTAATTCAAATATTGCCTAAGAAATATAGTTATTCCAGTTTATTTTTGTCAAAATGTTTTTCTCATAGTTATTGAAGTGTAAGTATTTTAAAATTGAAGTGCAAGTATTTTAAAAATATTCCATTAAAACCAATTAACTTAACCAATTTTACACTCTGTGATATTTAATACAACCATGACTGTTTTCCTTTCATTAGGAATGACCTCAAAATCTACCCTTTTTAAGTCTTATTTGGCCTGCCCTACTAAACTTAAGACATAATAGGTCTTATGCATAGTCAGTGCAATGTTTTTATTCATACTTTAGAAACCATTGTAATTTCTTTGACCTTAGCGTTGCCCAATAAAATTTCAGACCCAGACACATAATAGTTCACACATGCAGTGTGGAATTAAATAAAATAGTCCTTTGTCTAAATCTACTTAATTTTAATAGCAGGATTAATGTCAAGCATGCATGCATAATTCCACGTATTGAAGTATGTATTTTATCAATTCAAGTTTTTCTTTTGGCAATGAAAGTAAATAGAAACATTTATGTTTATGTTTATAACTACTTCTGTTGAGGGGTTTAAATATTATTAATTAAATGCAGACCAATGTTTGAAGTCTTTTCCTGTCTTTGTTAGCCTTCAAGAGAGGAGTTGACAGGGTGAATATGAAGTCCATGTTTAAATAAATAAAGCTACAAACTTAGTTAATTTTAATCAATTTTGATCAATGCTTTGTCTTGTCATTCGACTATTGTATCACTAATCATACTATCTGTTTACGGTAACTATTAGTTTAGAAGCTTTGAATAATTCAAATGTGCACTTTATATCTACGTATGTCTATATTTATATTTATATAGAAAAATGCACCTTGTTTACTTGTATAGTTGTTAAGTATTTACCTTCTTACCTTGAAAAGGTATTTTCTATGTATCCAATATGTTTTGTTTTTCCGTCTCTGCCAGTAAATATACCTCATTATTGTTGTTTATTTTGTTAGATTTTTCTATTAACTCTTCTTTGTTAAGCATGTGCTGACTTCATAATGGTTAAACGCACTGACAGTATTTAAAATGAATTCAAAATTCACAACAATTCATTTAACAAATACTCCTGCACCAGAACTATACATCATTTATCAATATTATAATACTAAATTTATTTTGTTGTATTAAAGCTGCACTCTCACAGATATACCCTTTGTACAACTTTTTTATTTATTGTCTTGGAAAGAGCGTAAAATCTGCATACCAATGATAAAAGATTGCTGACAAAAGGTCAGATCGCAGATTTTCATATTTCCGTTCGAAAATTAATGTTTTATGGCTTAAACAGTTACAAACGGTTTAAGATAAATCCATAACACATCAATTTTTGAATTTAAATATGAAAATCTGTGATCTAATTTTTTGTCAGCACTCTTAAATAATTGGTTTCCATGCATATTCGCAAAAATTGGTTCGTTCTAAGAGAAAAAATAGAAAAGTTGTCAAAACGTTCAATCTGTGGGAGTGCAGCTTTAAAGCTATAAAATATGTACATTCATATCAGTGTAGCATTGTTTCTGCAGTGATATGGTGCCATGTCAGGTTCAATAAACAATGAAAATGCAGGGACAAGCTCAGTAGTCAAACATTCAAATATAAGTAATAGATAGATGACATGAATTAAAATCTTAATGATTAAGAATGGGCGGAGTGAGCTTAGTCATTAAGATTTTAATTCAGATCATCTAACTGACTTAGAATACAACCTCATTGGCTGATTCATTGTCAACAGAAAATCTGATGCGGGGATTGTGTATCGGATGAGGGGCAGTGGGGGGACCTTTTACACCTGCGAAAGTAGAAATTGTTAATGATTGAGGCTAGTACTTTGTGATTGCCTATCTGCAATATCATTGGCTGTAATTGTTGGTTGTATTCTAAACCTTGTTAAATGGCATAAGGTAGGGTCCCAATCATGTAGGAAGTATTTCTTTCTCTTCTGTTTCAGCATTGTGTATAAATAATTGTCTTTCAAACTAATAAATCAATGTATAAATATCATAAGTGCTTTGGATATTTATATGTTCTAAATACGCTTTAAAAGAAAGTTGTTTTTATACCTAGGAATGTATTCAATAATGCATCTTAATTAAGTCATTTTATAACTTGAGTCGATTTCTTAAGATTTTCATAGTCAAATTAAAAAAATAAGTGTTTTTAACATTAAAGAATGCTTTTTTCAATAAGGTCAATGAAAAATGTATTTTGGAAATTCTTTATTTTTTATTTCATATGACTAAAGAGATACCAAAATTAGGAAAGAGACTTAAGTTAGAAAATGACTCTTAATGAAGTTTTATGAGTACCGACCCAGGTATACAAGATTTATTTTATTATTAATATTGCACAATGTTGCTTAATATGTATTTTTAAGGATAGTTTTTTGTTTTATTACTTATAAATAAGTTAACACATTTGCAACATTGCTAAAAATACAAAATATATATCGAAATTACCCTTGATAGTGTTTTCGTTAAATTACTTATAGGTTGCACATTGACGATGTATATTAAAGATGTCAAGGAGGAATATTCTGGTATACAATATGTATTTCATAACTAAATTTTGGATCTGCACACCATTGCTAAATATAACAGAATATATGATGAAATTTTTCTGGATAGTTTGTATCGTCAAATTACTTATAGATGGCGCATATACTGTATAAATACAATGTTGCTTAATATAACAGAACATATATCGAAATTATTTTGATAGTGTGTTTTATTAAATTATTTTTAGGTTACACATTTACCATGTATATTATTGTAATGTCAAGGAAGAATATTCTGTGAATTATTCCTTGTCTTTGGATTCTTGTACAAATAACTTCATTGGTATCAACCCAACACTTTTGGTTCAATAGACTGTTTCCTTTTGTCTGTTTGTTAAGCTTGCTTAGAAAATTATTAGTAAATGAAGTCATTCCTATTTTTTATATATTAATTTAATGCTTTCACAAATTTATAATGTTTCCTTATCAATGATCTGATAGTACTGTTTAATGAAATATGCTTGATTAAATTTGGAAAACCATGTACATTTATTATTTGTTTACATTATATAGGAAGCACACACTTCGCGCAAATGGTTTATCCTATTATCAGCATGTATATGACAGTGGTCGAAAGTAACACAAGCCCTGCACTGGTAAAATGCCTTCCAGACTTGCTTAAATTCTGAATTTTACAAGCAGGGCTTGTTAGAAAATTTGATGTCAAGCAATAGTAAAGAAATTCAGGCTTGTTCATCCAAAAGTCTAATTTCAATGACTGATATGATAACAAAAGTTTAAGCTGAGCTCTAATTGATATATATGTATGTGTTGAGACAAGCTGATAGCTTACTTGAAGACTGCTGTAATGTCTTCTATTTCTATATTGAAAACGAGGTTGAGTACCCGTAAACCGCATACTTCCATTGAACTCCTTGTTTCACTGACCGTTCAAAGGCTGTTACCCCAACATTTATGATAAAGAAGTTGAGTACCCGTAAACCACATACTACCATTAAACTCCTAGTTTCACTGACCCTTCATAGGCTGTTACCCCAACATTTATGATAACGAGGTTGAGTACCCGTAAACCGCATACTACCATTGAACTCCTTGTTTCACTGACCCTTCAAAGGCTGTTACCCCATCATTTATGATAACGAGGTTGAGTACCTGTAAACCGCATACTACCATTGAAGTCCTTGTTTCATTGACCGTTCAAAGGCTGTTACCCCAACATTTATGATAACAAGGTTGAGTACCCGTAAACTGCATACTTACATTGAAGTCCTTGTTTCATTGACCGTTCAAAGGCTGTTACCCCAACATTTATGATAACATGGTTGAGTACCCGTAAACCGCATACTTCCATTGAAGTCCTTGTTTCACTGACCCTTCAAAGGCTGTTACCCCAACATTTATGATAACGAGGTTGAGTACCCATAAACTGCATACTTACATTGAACTCCTTGTTTCATTGACCCTTCAAAGGCTGTTACCCCAACATTTATGATAACAAGGTTGAGTACCCGTAAACCGCATACTTCCATTGAAGTCCTTGTTTCATTGACCCTTCAAAGGCTGTTACCCCAACATTTATGATAACATGGTTGAGTACCCGTAAACTGCATACTTACATTGAAGTCCTTGTTTCATTGACCGTTCAAAGGCTGTTACCCCAACATTTATGATAACGAGGTTGAGTACCCGTAAACTGCATACTTACATTGAAGTCCTTGTTTCATTGACCGTTCAAAGGCTGTTACCCCAACAGTTATGATAACGAGGTTGAGTACCCGTAAACTGCATACTTACATTGAAGTCCTTGTTTCATTGACCCTTCAAAGGCTGTTACCCCAACATTTATGATAACGAGGTTGAGTACCCGTAAACCGCATACTTCCAATGAACTCCTTGTTTCACTGACCGTTCAAAGGCTGTTACCCCAACATTTATGATAACAAGGTTGAGTACCCGTAAACTGCATACTTACATTGAAGTCCTTGTTTCATTGACCGTTCAAAGGCTGTTACCCAAACATTTATGATAACAAGGTTGAGTACCTGTAAACCGCATACTTCCAATGAAGTCCTTGTTTCACTGACCGTTCAAAGGCTGTTACCCCAACATTTATGATAACAAGGTTGAGTACCCGAAAACCGCATACTACCATTGAAGTCCTTGTTTCATTGACCCTTCAAAGGCTGTAACCTCAACATTTATGATAACGAGGTTGAGTACCCGTAAACCGCATACTTCCATTGAAGTCCTTGTTTCATTGACCGTTTAAAGGCTGTTACCCCAACATTTATTATAACATGGTTGAGTACCCGAAAACCGCATACTACCATTGAAGTCCTTGTTTCATTGACCCTTCAAAGGCTGTAGCCTCAACATTTATGATAACGAGGTTGAGTACCCGTAAACCGCATACTACCATTGAACTCCTTGTTTCATTGACCGTTCAAAGGCTGTTACCCAAACATTTATGAAAACGAGGTTGAGAACTCATCAACAGCTTAAACTTCCAATGAATTCCTTATTTCACTGACCGTTCAAAGGCAGTAACATTTATGAAAACAAGATTGAGTATACAGGATAAACTTCCAATAAGGGAATTGTTTTAATGACAATTTTAAGGCGTTTACCCCCAACATTTATAATAACAAGATTGAGGTTCTTGTAAACAGTTGAAACTTCCAATGAGGACCTTGCTTGAATGACAGTTTTAAGGCGGTTACCCCAACATTAATGATAATGAGGTAAAGTACACAGCTTAAACTTCCAATAAGGGCCTAGTTTTAATGACAATTTAAAAGGTTTACCCCAAACATTTATGAAAACAAGATTGAGGTTCTCGTAAACTGCTTGAAGTTTCAATGAGAGCCTTGCTTTAATGACAAGTTTTAAGGCAGTTACCCCCAACATTTATGATAGTAAGATTTATCCTCTTTCGGTTGTCTTGTGGCAAGGCCTGTAAAGCCTAAGTTAAAGCTACAATTATTTTAAAACAATTGTAAAGTTACTCTCAATGATGTTGTGCGAGAGTGTCACAGGTCTTGTTTTGTTGGAGAAACTCTAGCACAAACAAAACACTTCTCTAGATTGGTGACCACTCAGTTCACTTACGCCTGGGCTGGGTATAGAGTTAGGGACTGTTGTTTAAAAGCGAGTGTGAGAACTTATCATCATCGTACTTTGTAACAGAGAAAGTGCTCCAGCCAGGATTTGAACAGGGCAGGTTGCTAGGCCAGATGGAGCACTTTTGATACGCATTGATTTAGCTTTAATGAGGCACATGCAATGGTCAATGCTCAATTCATATTGTGTATATGTTGTTACTACTTTCAATACTAATAATAGGTTATGAATGCCTTAGCTATTTTCAAAAATCGTTACGTTTGTGTCAAAATTATATGTATTTGTTATTTTATACTCATTTCTGAAAACTTTACCTGATAATATGTCCAATAGACATCAAATACAGTTAAAACCTGTAAGAGAAATCAAGCTATATGTAATTGCTTTTAATACCTGTTGTGTAAATAGGCAGGCTTGTCAAACAAAAGGGCACATCGGAGTATAGTGTAGCGTAGCCGCATCTTTGCACGATTACCACCCTTAGTTCTAAATAGTCCATTTGCTTAAAAAGGTAACATTGCTGGCGGAGTTTTTCAAAGGTTAGTTTTACATTACATACTTATTTATTTCGTTCAAGTATATCATAGTATCTTATGAGCGTCAAGAATAATCTATGGAATCCAGAGCTGTGGCACATCTTAGGGTTTCATAGTGTTTCAGTTCAAGTAGCTCGATACAAACATAGAGCATTGCGATCTTGTCTGGTAAACAGAACTGGTGGCTTTGAACTCCAGGATTCAAATACTTGATATCTTCGTAAGTATCAGGGTATTGCGGTCTGTATGCGGGAAGAGGTTCAGGTATTTTGTATCGCCAGTACAAAAACTCCCGTAAGAGAAGGGTATTGATAATTAAAGTGATTGAAGTTTATTTAAACCAATGAGCATTATTTGAACCCTGATTATTTGGTTGAGCATGATTTAAATTAAAAAAAAAATCAATCACTTTTTTCAATCATAAGGCAAGGTAGTCCGAGGAAAATGATATGCAATAGCGATCCATATAACCTCTACGACACCGATTAAAGATACAGCCTGCATGTTAAAATATTTAAAAGGCAGCAGGGTGTCAGAAAAGGGCTGCTTGGCACACTGGGCAGTGTTGCTTCTCTTACAGTACACTTATCACTTGCACTATGCAAATCACTCGACCATATACCATATCAGTAAAGATCGATTTGCTTCTTTATTCATCGAGTCTCATCTAAATTTGATACTTTACTCAATAGTTATTGCCCTTAATTAATAAAAACAGCATGCATTCAAAATATATTTCTGAAATGGTGTACTACATTACGGTGTTGAGCGCTGCCATTAAATATGATCTGATATTCACTGGCAGAAGGTCATATTCATCGGTTAAATATATGTATAATATTCGATTGTCATTAATTATCATTTCTCAAACACATCATTTCATGTCGAATGGGATTTTTTTCACTATTCAACTGATCAATTTGTTCTTAAAATTGAATTTAACTTCTTCACTCTTGCGAAGTTTTCCTTGAATTGCAGTCTTGAAAAGTTTCGTTCTTCGTCAATCCATCATCCTGCGGGAAATATCAATTGTTGAATTTATTTGTTGTAGCATAAATGATTTATGACGGCATTCAGCAGTCACACGCATGGAATTTATGACCAATAAATCAAAATTACTCGTTTTTATTAGGTTAAATTTTAATGTGTTTCAGAAGAAAAAATATTTACGATCACAATAAAAAATTCTGAAACCGGGAAGGTCGGCACTAGAAATCAACAATCGAAATTGCTTCAAAGACAGTGTCGTCTCAACCTATAAGTGTTTTTCATAAAACATTATTGATCTGTTTCGACTTCGAAGAGTTGTGTTTATACAACACAAATTGACCTGTTTTGACATGAAAGTGTTTCGGTTATTTAACAACATTGATCTGTTTTGACTTGTACGTGTTTCGTTTATAAAACTTCATTGATCTGTTTTGAGCTTCCTCCGGTGTATAAATTGAGGAATAACCCAGCTCTTCTCGAACTTTCTTGTCATCAAAGGTATAGGGCCTTTTCGTATAATGCATTGCTGAAGAGGATACAGGAAAATTCCACTGTGCTCCAAACATCCGCAGAAATCCAATGAAACATTTCAGCAAAAACATGAAGAATATAACCAGTGACACGGGTACACTCGCACTAAAGATACTATAACCACTAGCCTCCAAGTAGGGCGTATGGAAAAGGAATGGGCTGATATGTGGAGTGTCATCACCAACAAAGTATGCGTCCTTGCCATAATTTGATTGTTTACCGTTTATTCCAATCATTTGAACGATTTCATTGTCCTTGTTCGATTCTCTGGCCATGCTTATACGCTGCGACCTCTGTCGGAGTTCCAAACATATCTTTTGCCTGTCCTTGTTGTCATTATGGTCACTTGTAACATATTTTTGTCGCCTTTCTTCATTCAGCTTTATTTCTGCACACACAAAGCCCCAGGCCACGTTTCCAACATACGCTGTTTGTTGTTTGACATGACTTGTATTGGTCATAAACAAAGTGCCAAAGGTGTCTTTGGACATCTCCTGTGCAATGGTAACGAACGCGTTGTCCAGTTCTCCGTACATGACCACTGGGCGGATACTTATGGTTCGAAAAAGGTCACCTGCAAATGTTATTTTTCTCATTATTACAAATATTGGTTATTAAGATTCATCAATTTGAAAAAAAACAACACATGTGATCATGCTGGCTTGAAGGTAAACACAATTTCTTTGAAAAATGTTCATTTTGAAAATATTGTATTAAGTATAATACGTATTAAATCTATATATGAGCTGTAGTAGTTTAAATCATCATCCCACATCTGACAATCCACTATTGAAAAGTGCTATGGTTATGAATGTTAAGAAATGAACTACAAACAAAACAAATTAAAATAAGAATAAAATAACAATACTGTTTACTCCCAGGACAACCCTTTCGCCAGCCAGTTTTGGAGAAGCGTATGGCTCAAATATCCTTCGGCTTGGCAATGGGTGACTTTCGTCCATCCCTTCTGTTACTTCGTTGTCGTAACCGATAGCGACTGACATTGAGCTGCAGTAAATCAGCCTATCAACCCCAACTGTTCCAAGTGCCGTAAGGAGCAACACAAGTGTTCCTGTAGTGTGTTCACGATTATGTTTAGCATTGCTGATCAGAAAATGACAGATATCAAGAAGTTATTCCTGAACTCACTAAGATTTCGCAATTACCATTCAATGCTTGTCGCTATACATTCATACTCGAGCTTAATCATTAAAAGTCATAAGACTATATGCACCGTTTTAATGCGTATATGAAAATATTCTATCATGTCAATTGAAGCTTTATCAGCATTGAAAAGAAAATTTTGCATTCGCAAATTTATATTGGTATATAGTTAATGTAAATTAATGTGGCAAGACCAAGTAAGGTTGTCCGGAATAGTGGTTAGCACCCTAACTTCTCACCAAGGCGTACCGGATTTGATTCTTGGCCCGGGCGTTATGTGTATTTGGTTTGCAGTCAACAAGCCGGACACAGTGGGTTTTCTCCTAGTACTGCGGTGTCCCCCACAAAACAAGACCACACACTACCTCGCATCATCGGGCAAACGACAGCATGAGTAATATATTTTTCTAACCAATCATTGTAAAGAAAATATAGTTTTACCTATAAGAGCATAAAGCTCAATTTCAAAGAAAAGATGCGATTATTACCATGAACGTTGACTTCCGTTACTCTGTCTTTGTTCGGAAACATTCTGGAATCCGTGCATCCGGCCACGTGAATCACGCTCGTGACGCCTCGACACGCCTCACCTAAAACTCGTTCATCCGTGATGCTGCCGACAATCGAACGTAGTGGCTTCTTGTGAACGTAGTCTGAAAAACAATCGTTTTTATGGGTAGTCTATTTGTTTATGTAATAGGGTAAAGTTTCAACAGTTCCGTATGTAATTGTACAGTAAAAACGTAATTGAAAAAAACACTAGTCACTAGGGGCCATGATTATGAACAGTCTCAAGTACAGATAGACTCAGATTCAGAAAAGCACTTTTAATATTTAATAACAATCATATTAATTTCATTCGTTTAACAAAACTAAATTTAAATAAATTTACAACTGTACGTTTTAGATAGTTATAAAATTCAGCCAATTCGATCATCAAAAGGCAACTAGAAAGAAGTTACAAAGAAATGAAGACTTACACTTTTGCCACTTGGGTCTTAACTCAGACTTGAGACTGTTTGTAAGCATAGCCAAAGGTGTTCAAAACATCGAACTATCATGTAAGATTGTTTACATTATTGTAACAAACTTACGTGTATATGGCTCATTATATTTGTTTAGGAACTTATGCCCGCTATCAAAAAACGCTCATATTATTTCAACCATCAACTATGTTTGTGTTAAAGCCAGTTTGTATATGTATGAGTTCGATTGTTTTTAGAACATAACCACTTTACTTTTGTGCATACGAACAGTTTCATAAATATAACAACGGTTACGAAAATCCAAATTTGTACAATTCATTACCTAGTTTGTTTTCGTATGGAACGACATCAAGTACTCTTATTTCGGTCACATGATCGGCACGTGTCTGTAATAGCCCGACTACGTGTTGTCCCAGAAATCCTGCCCCGCCCGTCACCAGCACAGCACAGGATGGCTTGGAGCCTATGGGAAAACGTCATTGATCGTTGTTTTGGTCGTCATTTGGTGGTATATAATACTATTAAGAACTAGCGAATTTAAAAAGCGGCGCACTCGGTTAATTGTTTACGTTTTCTTTAGTGTCCATATTTTCGAGAGACAATATGAAAAAATGCACTTAAATTCAATAGTTCAGTCTAAAACATACTCAATATTTCCTTGAGAACAACCCCAAGCCTCAATTGTTCGTGTTCTTTAGAAAGGGGCGTACTTTCTAAGTTGCGCTCCCAAAGTACATTCCCTCTAACTCTATATAAGTCCCGACTTTGTCCCTGTTTAAACGGTTTAAATGTGCTATAAAGTGTGTGTTTTTTTCTCTTTTCTATAAAATTTGTATGTTTTTGCTCGTATTTTAGTTGTTAGACAAGATGTGAATTTGGGCATCAAATCAGTGCATGAATAGATAATGGATTGATTAAAATATTGCCCAAACGTCTATATATAGATACAGCACGTTATGTTTACATGTATTTTCCATGTGTTTTTATAACAGCAGTATTAAATCAACGCCCTTTTTGAAAAGAACATATTTGCCTTATTCAAGACAACCTATCTACAACAAGTATCAAAGTGTATAGTTATTTAACACATGGCTGCAGATTTTGTATCATATGACGTACAGTATGTAAATATACATGTTTACGTCACTTTTGTATCAATTTAAGTTCATATGAAATGCCGGATTAAACATTTTTCGGAAAAAAACAACAACAGTATATATCATATTCATACAAACTAAATAAAGCAAAATTCTAAAAGGCAAACCCACAAAAATCTTTAAATGGACTGTACCTTTACCTGTTATTTATTTAAGTAAAACACCTACCTTTCATGTCAATCACTTTGAATCGAAAGTAGGCCGATATTTTGTCCCAATATGCACTGCTTTACATACCGGATGTTATTAAATACCCTGTATTGTGTACACAATTTGAACTTTAATTGTTATCATACAGGTTTCAGCTAAAAGTGAGGTTACTGAATACTGGTTTAATCAAACGATCGATTACTCGAGGGAAATCACCATGTCAGTTGTTAACGGGTTTGTATATTGTAATTATGAAAGAAGCATTGCTTGCAACCTTTTAGGACGCAAAAGTATTTTAAGTTGAATGTGTTTGTAATAAACTAAATATTCAAAGATGAACTCTTACTCCCAAATAAGATGTACGACATTTAATATAATTGTTTTAATTTACCGAAAGGATGTATGAATATCACAAACAATGGTTCTTATTTCTATCTTATGAGACGATAGTTGATTACTGTAAATCTTTTTTCACCAATTATTCAATATTTGTGCATTTTCAGCTATTAAATACACAGTTACAATAGTTTTTTTTTATCAGTAATTGATATTTTTCCATGAATACATTATTCAGTTATTTGAGTTAAAGGTTTATTACTTTTACAATTTACATTTGTTATACATGTGCATATATTGATTTTAAATAAGAGACTTAAAGAAGCAAAGAAAAGAAACAGGGGGAGATTAGATAAATGTGTTTCTTTAGGACTTTCCCACAGTTCTAGAAGATCGGAAAAGCAAATACAGCCCGCAATAAATTAGAATATGATGCAAAATAAATGGTCTAAAATGCTGATTTATTTTATACATGTATAACGATTTGTTTTATTTCGAAAGGAATTGAAAAGTTATGTAATCCTTCTCTCCCTTCCCCCATCCCGGCAAAAGAAGGATACTTTTTTTTTGGAACAAGCACATATTATTGAGCTAATAAAGGGAGTCTAGATTATTGCGAAAGACATAAAAAGAGGACTAACAAAGGCGAAAAATGAGAATACAATGGAATACTGACATTTTGTATTTAGCATACTAAATTACACAAATTGTAAAAAGGAAATGGAAATAAAATGAGCAAACAAATGTCGAAATTCGATGGCAAATTTCCCTGCTTATTCGCAGAATTTAGTTACAATTATCAGGATACCGTTTTCAGCCCGAAACTAGTTCGTAAACTGTTGACCGTTTCGCTACTGTCTGATGTATGCGCTCTCACTGGCTCCAGACGGCTCAGTACATAGCTAGTAATTATTTCCTTTTTCTGTAAAGAATTTCAACCTAAATGGTCTCGTTTGTTTGTTTACATAGACAGTTTAACCTGTTTATCGAGTAGTCCGCCACTTATTAGACCATTCTGAATTCTAAACATACAATCAAAGACGAAACTGTTGACAAGTGAAACTAGATCTGACGATTGTGTTCTCAACAACTTGATTTAAATTGCCGATTTCTTCTCATTAGTATCTTGCCAACTATTTAGGGTTGAGCTAGTATGTATAATTTTCGCTATTGATTTTAAACAATAACGCTTCATCATACGAAGGGCTTTTAGAATGTGATGCTATTTTACTGTAGGAATGTAAACGAAAAACAAAAAGACGAATCCCAAAAGATTTGCTTTATACAACGCCCCCCCCCCCCCCAATTTATTTCGCCTAAGAGTCTACAATCTGTCATATTTTATATGAACACCAATAATAAAATCCATGTAACTTTTTTTGCTTCAATGCTACGCCGTTTAATATTTCTTTAAAATACTGTATTATTGTACTGTGTCATAAAAAGCGGGCCACGCATTTTGAAGGGCCTTTCTATTTATTCATTTCGCTTTATAGTCATACAATATGATGAATGAAACCAACCTAGAAAGGGCGATACTACCAATCCCATACTTCTTCATCAACGCGCCCAGCAAATATTCCTCAGACAGCACGAATAAATCCGTAATGCCGGCGGATCGCTTATCAGCTGCCCATTCGGCGCTCCTTTACCATTTTTATCAAAAACAATCCCGGATGTATGACGGTACATCAGTTGAAGTAGTTCGTACATTTTTTATTTATATCATTAATTGAATGTTTTATTTATTGATCTAAGTTTAAATTGATTGCAAGTGAAGTGTTTTATTGCAAACATAATAAAGATTTCCAAGAGTTAAGTCATCAAGTTTAACTGCAAAATAAAACTACTACGCGATCTACTTGCAGCGGAGGACTTAAACGTACCGCTTTTTGAGTATATAATCCGTCGAAATACATCCGAGGTTGTTTACGATAAAATGGCCGAGGAGTTCCGAAAGCTGTTTGCCTGGTAGACACATAGTAGTATATGTATTACGAGAATGTATTAATATAACGTTATAGAAACTAAGATAGTAACAATTCATCTTGAATTTAACGTCGTCTTAAATCATATGCAGAGTAAAATTACTAGTATTAAGCCGGTATAACTAGTAAATGCACGGGCGATTTGTCCGATTTCGACATAAAAAAAAACATTAGGATAATTTAAGGGGGGAGGGTGCGCCCTAAATCATCTAGATATAGGAATTGCAATAGTTTTGTATAATAATATGAATTTAATAAGATATTGCAGTATCGCATCTCGTAAATCTTATTTCCTGAAGTCATATAAAGTCTGAACAGGAAGAGGAATTTACAAAAAGCAAAAGGTCTTCATTGATAGATTTTCTGTGCTCGCGACATTAACTATTCAATAGTTTTTATATCATGTTGAAATAACCAAAATTATGGGAATAAAGATTCAAAACATGTAATAAACTTGCATCCAGTTGTTATAGGGTTTGTTTTATACCCATCTGAGAGTTCCCAGTTTGTCGTGTAATGCAAGTTCCGTTTTCAGTTTTATCCGGAAGAAGACCAAGCGAATAAATAACATTGCAGTTTAATCGACCTCTGCAAAAGAAAGAAGATTCCATTGGCAACATTTTTGCTAACGCAAGTATTATTTTATTGGTAATTTGTCTGAAGCAAAGCTTATCTAAACCATATTCAATGTCAAAAATCACCAATTTCAAGAACGTTTCGTAAAGTCACATCATTTTTTCCTCCCATAAATATAGATTTTTTTTCCATTCGCCATTCAATGACAAATTGCAAAACAAAAACAGACCGACAACTTAAGCTAAATGTTCATTGTGATGTTTAACGATCTGAAATCTGACTGAACCAAGATGAATTATGATGACGGAGATGTCTTGTATAATTTTTCTGAACCTTCGTTCGGGTCAACAACTCTTAAGACGAGAAAGAAGCGTTTTATGCTTAACTTAGCCCGAAAGTTTAAAGTTACCAGGGGACGTAGATTGATAATGTCATATCTCGTTAATAATTTGGTAGTGTTTATTTTCATTCTTTTTTCGTGAATCGGATTATTTTGAAAATTAATTGGACACTTTCACTCTGTATGATCACAAAACAGTTGCAAAAGCTGCTATTCATGGCAAACGCGATATCTAAAAGAGTGTCTTCTTTAGCAATGGCGGTCATAAGAAATAGCAATATCATCCTAACCAAGCGTATTTTGAGCGCAGCGACCGAAATTACTTTGGCTTCTAAGGGGTTAACGGCGTTGAAAACACATATTAATACAGAAGAAAATTATGCGTGGGTCCACCAGTGGACCGCCATCATTGCCGTATTAGACAATCGAATAGCAAACACATAACTTATATTAATTTAATTGTATTACACCCGTGTTTCTAGAAATGTAATGTTTCCTAACGTATATTCCGTGTAAATGTTTGTCAAGAACTACATAAATAGCTTAGCTAACTTCATCATTATTACTTTGCCACACATTCGTTTTCCTAACTGAAATGTATTTCTATAAAGCTAGTTATTTAGATAAGTATAATACTACAAGGGCTATTCACAGTATTTAAAACGAGTGCAATTACATTGAAAAGTTCAGGGTTCTAATGAGTGCAATAAAACAGTTATATTCTAATTGTGTAAATAAATTAACGTTAAACATACAATGAAAATTGTCACGTTTCTTTTAACGAGTTCCTAAGAGTAAGCATAAATTGTTCGGAATAAGTTTATAAATTGGTGAATCACTAAAACCTTTTCTAGCATTTTCTAACGGAGACAACGTGACAACAAAGCCACTAAATTCAGTGAAGTCAGTGAGAATGATATAAACAAGACAGGTTTTGACTGGTCATAAGCCCTCCAATAGAAAATGTTGTCTAGCGTGCCAGCAGCAAATTATTACATTCTTGTAAACTGTCGTGCCAAAGAGGTTCGCTTGTTATTAGATTGATGGTCCTTTGACACTGACGGTCAAACAAACTTTTGCATTAGGAATGTCAAATTTAGGTACATTTACAGGATAAAGATATTCTCTAGCCTGCAGCCTGATTCCATTAATCACAGACTTACGGACATTATATAACCCTGTTACCAAGACAAATAAAATCCAATGAGCAGAACATCCTAGTGTGTTCTGTCGAAGTATGGTGCAAATTTGTTTCTGTGAAGGCATTTTGGGAAGTAATATGGACGTGCTTTTTATGCTCCCAACTTTCTCATTGATCAGTTATCAAAAGGGGGAAAGTTGCATGTTAAACAAACTTCTAAGACAATTGTAGACACATTCCATTACTTTTACATTTTCGCCGCATTTTATCATTAATCAAAAGTTTCCTCGCTGCTTATTTTAATAAGCTTAAGTTAATGGCGAAAACTATTATTTACATGACATTACAATACATCATATTGTTAATGATTGACATACAACAGCCACGAATGTTTGTCCTTCCGCCTTTTTCGTTCATATTATTTCTGCTTCAACTAAATTAAATCGTACCAGGCGTCATATGATAAATTGAAGACAATTGTTACATATTCAAATAATATTGACCCATGTTTTGTCTCGATATGACCGAGCATTTAACAAACTGAAAAGAATGGTATAAGTTTGTCTAAGGTAGTTAACATTTCAAAACAGTATAGAGCCAAATACTTTGACCTCATCATTATTTTCCGGAAATTACAAAGCATCTCTGAAAAACGGTTGGACAGAACAAGTTAGTATTTTGACCTTTTTTCGTAGGAAATACAAATTCTGTAAAATGGCTGTATACAAAGACATGAACGAGACATGTCTTGTTGCACTAATTGAAAACAGAAATAGCGTTAATATGGATATGACAAATTCTGGTCCGATTCTGTACACTAGGTTTTCTACTGCAAACAACGCCATATCGTTTTGAATTCTTACAAGAATGCTGTTTTATCTACATAATTCGTACTCAGCTGTAGGTACTAAACCGGAATTAACGAACATTAAGTTAACTTGTCCCTTGTGTCATGTTCAGACGCTATCTACAAGTGCTAGTACATGATAGTGCATGGAAAATAATGATCCCTTCTTGGGACTTGCAGTTGCCTTTTGTTATGTTATTGTAGTCTGAAAAGATATTTATCTTCCATCAGAAGGGCAATTTTGTTTTAGGATTACTATTATTAGGCTCGAAGAATGTCATCAACACAAACAAAACTCTCTACGAATTATCCCATGTGAAATTATATTTTGATATTGCTTTGATTTGAAAATGTTCTTTTATTGATATTGACATACGCGCGGAAAAGCATTTTCATTTTTGAACTCAAGCCTTCTGAATGAACGATGTCCCTCCTAAATATTCTAGCTTAATGTAATAAATAGCATTTTATGCCTGGTATGTCAATAAGCAAATTATTACATACCAACAATCACTCAACCTCATGCGTTCTAGTACTATTGTCGGTTATGTCGTTGCAAACCTAACCAAAAGGAAAATAAAATCGTTTAAAAGGCGATGCAAGGAAGCTCTGTGATCATTTCATTTCACATAAACATTCCGCTAAAAATAACACTGATGTCTAGTTACAATTTACTATCATTTTTATTACTTGACTTTAATAAATGCTGAACATAGTGTTCCATATTGCATCCGATATCACATAAAATAAAACAATATGCATTAATTTACTTGAAAGGCGGAATTGAATCAACATAAATAGTAACGATGATTTTGTTAATTGGGTTATTGAGTGTGAACTGGTAAAAACATAATTCGTATGCCATTTGTACATTGTTATGATATGTTTTAAGATATATATGAATGTTTTGAACTGACTAATAACTATCCATCACATTAGAACTGTGCTGACCAACAGCAGTTGTAGCGAATTCGCAAACGCAGTTTAGGAAGTTCATGATCACAAAGATATATCTTAAACAATAAATAAATCTTGAGCGGTATTCACTAAATATTCAACCCCAAACAACTCGTGTGAACATGTTAACAGGAAAAGAATTCACACTTGATGAAGACTATCACGCAGCGTGTTGCCAGAAAATTAAATTAACCAAAGAGTCTGCAATTGCGAAAATACACATTTACTGCCCAAAACACTCATTTTTATCAAAATAAATATTTTTATAGTTTCTACGTTAAAATTACAAATTGATAACAATTTCATTATATTTACTGTGCTTCTCTTGTAAGAGATGAAAGGTAACAGAAGGACACCCTGTATATTATCAACGTTTGTATCAGCCGTTGAGATCAGAGCGTTTGTTCTAAAATAAAATAAGTCTAATGACCTAAATTTATCATCCATTTCTTTATCCCAACTAAAAAACGACCCAATATATATGCTTCTGAGATGCCTGTACATACTATTATATACGGAGACGTAAATGTTTACTTGACTGTCCTCTTAAGTAAATAACGGTGAAGAATCGGATATTGTTTTAATGGAAATTAGCCGACTGAGATAACATAAATATAGAGCACTTGAACACTCTTGCGTAAAACAAGCTCGGAACAATCGTTACGGACCGAAACACTTAACTCTGTGATACTGAACACAAATAGGAGTTTTTTTTTACATTTCTCAGACTAATTATGATGTGGAGGATCTTTCACCTTGTCCGATGTTATGACCGATCCGATAATTGGTTTGCGTTACACCGCTCTTTATGCACGAGTATGAATGTTCTACACCAGGAGTAAATGTTATGTGATTACTTACGAAGATAATCGAATTTACCAGTCAGTATGCGTTACTTGATGAATGTCTGACTGTCTTAGGTTTGATTTACGTACATTCGAAAAGTGATGATGTCGTTAATTCCATGGACTGTTTGTTTGAAAACCTCTGTCAATTCATGACTTCTGGCAATAAATAATATACGAGTGATATGTCAGAACGCAACAATTAATTGGAACGGTATGATAATCAGCTCTCACTACATACTTCTTTTAAAGTAGTCAGTCAAGTTATGTTGTTAATGTTGTAGGAAAATTTAGGGAAATCAACTAAATCTAAGTTTGTTA
The DNA here is from genome assembly GCF_026914265.1 of Mya arenaria. Lineage (NCBI taxonomy): Eukaryota > Metazoa > Mollusca > Bivalvia > Myida > Myidae > Mya > Mya arenaria. The sequence goes on from NC_069125.1 coordinate 35,183,423, forward strand.
AATGGTGATGATGAAAAGCGTTTGTTTGTTTTTTCTATATTTTATTAACAACTGGATAATTTAAGATATTCAAGATTGAGGAACATGTTTATGTTTACGGTTCGCATCGAAAAATCTGACCCTAGCGCACTCGCGCGTGGCCGGCCATTCTTTTAAATGAGAGGTTAGTAAATAGTGATGGACAAAAATAGAAATAAATCTTCTCTCTATATAGATGAAACAAATGTACTATTTTGTGTTAATGTAATGTTTGCAAACAGTGTCATTCACCAAACACTTTTAAACATTGCTTAATATAAATATCAAATTTTAATTCAGTTAATGAAGAGTCTTTAAAGTGCTGTTGAAGATGCTTACACTGCATAGGACACAAACTGACTCTTATAATATAGATATAGCTCAATGTTAACTAAATAAAACGTACAGACATTTTGCCTTCAAAGGGAATTATCCCTACTTGTAAACTTACAAAATTATGAGCTACTGGTAACCTTGTTATTTCAAATGGACACATAGATTCATTATGAACTGAGCTATGCAGAATATATCTTTACTATTGCAGTCTGAAACATAGAAACCGTTCTTAAAGTAGCTTTTGCCAAAAAAAATAACGATAATATTCGTAACTAAATTACAAATAACGCGTTGTTTTTCTCGTCAGAACCCATGTTATAGCTTTACCTTGATTTGCTTTAGTAATTGATTCCGATGGATATTTGTCATATGTTATGACGAATATAATTACGAGAACGAAGATGTCGAAAAATCAAAGCTATTTTATAAAACAAAACATTTTTCTAAAACAGTTCATACATTTTCGTAAATCAATCAAAATCGTTCATGGCTAGATCAAGGCTCGACTTTTTTAAATTTTAAACTTATGTTACGTTATTTGTTATCGGATTTGAGAAACCAAAGTTCTCGTCTGTTATGAATTCCGCAGGATACAAATGCAGTAAAGGATTGCATGTCTAGCACTCGCGATTCTTATCAAGTTAATTTCACATCTCACGGCACCGTAGAAGAATGCATCTTTGAGATGCCACTATGCTTTTTCACATGCAAATCGTAATGATGCCGTTCAATTGCATAATAATAATTAATTGAGTTCAAGGTTTCCTACGAATATGTTGAATAAATATTTAAAAGCCAACAGATTTATGTGATAACACATTATGATGAGATCGTATATGTCATTGCTAATGGCGTTTGATGTCATTGATGATGGCATTTGAAGCATTACACTGCAATTCACGCTAATACTCATTAAAATTAAGTCATATAAGATAACTCACAATAGACAAGATATCAAATGTTTGCGAAATTTTTCATTTTTCTCACAGGGTCAGTAACGCATTAAGGCATTAGACACCAAATTTCGAACATGAAATATTTAAAAACTACATTTTGATATTTTGCTTGCAGTCTTGTATAACTGGTTTCTAGACATTAAGGCAGAAATTGGCAAACTTTTGCTGATTCGAAGACAAAAAAATAAAAATACATTGTCAAGACGATCAGTCTGTGATCTGTGATAAATGTTACTTCTGTGAAAGGAGTGTTATGTTTAGAGTTTGTAAGGTTTTTATGCAAATAAATACATTCTGGACTGATGACCTTCACATAACCATTTAGAACATGTATGTAGCATTAGTAAATGTTATTTTCTTAGTTTATATAATTTATATTAATACATGCTTGTAATGCATATACTATTATATGCCTACCAGACAAACAATCGATATGCGATCCGCCGGCTTTATTGATTTTTTCGTTTCATTCGTGCTGTCTAAGGAATATTTGCTGGGCGCGGTGATGAAGAAGTAGAGGGTTGGTAACCATTACAAGCTAGTGCTACAAACATTTATTAAATTAAGACGATTTAAGGGTTTGGGGGAGGGGGGGGCGGCCTTAATCACCTAGTGACAAAAACTACAATAGTTTTGTATATGATATATATTAAATAAGATATTGCAATATTGCATTTCGTAAATCTTATCTCCTGAAGTCATATAAAGTCTAAACAGGAAGAGGAATTTACATACATCAAAATGTCTTCATTGATAGATTTTCTGTGACCGTGATATTAACTATTCAATAGTTTTTATGTCATGTTGAAATTAACCAATATTGGAATGACGACTCAAAACATGTAATAAATCTTGCATCCGGTTGTTATATGATTTGTTTAATACCCATCTGAGAGTTCCCAGTTTGACGTGTAATAAAGGTTCCGTTTTCCGTTTATCCGGAAGGAGACCACACAAATAAATACCTCTGGAAAAGAAAAAAGAATCAATTGGCAACATTTTTGCTAACGCAAGTATTATTTTATTGGTAATTTGTCTGAAGCAAAGCTTATCTAAACCATTCAATGTTAAAAAACAACAACACCAATTTCAAGAACGTTTCGTAAAGTCACATCATTTTTTCCTCCCATAAATGTGGATATTTCTTTCATTCGCCATTCAATGACAAATTGCAAAACAAAAACAAACAGACAAATTAAGCTAAATGTTCATTGTGATGTTTTACGGTCTGAAATCTGACTGAACCCAAGATGAATTATGATGACGGAGATGTCTCATATAGTTTTTTCTGAATCTTTCTTCAGGCCAACAGCTCTTTATACGAGGAAGAAAGCATTTAATGCTTTAACTTAGCCAACAAGTTTATGATTACCAGGGGACGTAGATTGATAATGCCATATCTTTTTACTAATATTGTAGTGATTGATTTCCCTTCATTTTTCGTGAATCGGGTTCGTTTGAAAATTGCTTGGACTATTTCATTCGGTATGTTCACATAGCAGTTATGTTGCAAAAACTGCTATTGTGACATAAATAATAATATGAGTATCTTCAAAATAATTTAAATGAATATTTTTTTAAATAACGTTTTATCATGTTTTATTATAAGTCGCAAACAACAAAGGTATTAGTTCAATTAGCGTTTGTATATATATATCTGACTGACATTGTGAGATACATCATAACGCGAAAACATTTTAAGATAAGCATAATACTCGCATTTGTATATCGATGAAGACGATTTATGCATAAATTTAACAAGGAAAAGAGATGGGGGAATGAATACATGGCGAACGCGACATTCAAAAGATGGTCTCCTTTATCAATGGCGGTCATAAGAAATAGCAATATCATCCTTCCACAGCGTATTTAGAACGCAGCGACCGAAATTACTTCGCCCTCTATGGGGTTAAAGGCGTTGAATATACATATGTAATCAAAAGAAAATTATGCGTGGGTCCACCAGCGGATCGCCATAATTGCAGTATTAAACATTCGAGTAGCAAACATATTACGTATTTTTAGAAAATTGTCTTACACCCGTGTTCCTAGAAATGTTATGTTCCCGGGTAAATGTTTGTCAAGAATTACATTATTAGTTTAGCTAACTTTATTATTATTACTTTGCCACACACTCGTTTTCCTAACATAAATGTGTTTCTTTTAAGCTAGTTATTAAGATAAGTTTTATACTACAAGGGCTATTCAAAGCATTAAAAACTAGTGAAATTACTATGAAAAGTGAAGGGGACTGATGAGAGCAATAAAACAATTATAAACTAATCATGTAAATAAATAAACAAAAAGAGATATACGTCCAACATACAATGAAAATTGTCATCGTTTCTTTCAATGATTTCCTAAGAGTAAGCATAAATTGTTCGGAATACGTTCTTTAATTGGTGAATCAATAAAGCTTTTTCTTATATTTTCTCACGGAGACAATGTTACAACAAATGCACTCAGTTCAGGGAAGTCAGTTAGAATGATACAAACAAGACAGGTTTTGACTAGACATGAACCCTCCAATAGAAAATGTTGTCTGGCGTGTCGGCAGCAAACTATTACATTTTTGTAAACAGTCGTGCGAAAGAGGTTCGCTTGTGATTGGATTGATGGTCCTTAGACTCTGACGGGATAACAAACTTTTGCATTAGGAATGTTAAATTTAGGTTCAGGATAAAGATATTCTCTGGCCTGCAGCCTGATTCCATCAATCACAGACTTACGGACATTATATAACCCTGTTACCAAGACAAATAAAATCCAATGAGCAGAACATCCTAGTGTGTTTTGTCGAAGTATGGTGCAAATTAGTGTCTGCGAAGGCATTTTGGGAAGTAATATGGACGTGATTTTAAAGAACTATGCTCTCAACTTTTCATACGATTCCACACTTACGATCGATAGTTTCTATCATGAGAGATTCTCATTCCGGTCGAAATACAAAACTATATTTACTTTAACATGTGTTATCATTTCTGAAATCAAATTGAAAGAGTGGACATTTTAGAGCCTATTTATATGTTCACATGTTCAAGCGAAATAGGTTTGTCTAAACGCACTGGTTCTTAAAGCATTCCAGAAGAAAAACTAATCAATGAATATAAAATAATGAAACTACATGAAAAAGTCTTAACGTTTAATCAAGATCCTGTTTAAATGAATGCTATTCAACGCCAAATAAACACCAACTAACTAAGTCTTGGGATAACAACCGCATTAAACAATTATGTATTGTTCAACGTCAAGGTACTAAGTGACAGGCCGGGTCGAACTCGTATGGATGAAGGGAAAACGTAACACAAGCTTTGAATGAAAATAGGACATTTATTAATGCCATAAAAGTGTTTTTACGAAATATCGTAAAATAAAACAGAAGTGTCAATAGCATGTGTATATTAACATTTCCCGAAATACATATCTGGGTGGATGAACAAATATAGAAAATCTCGACTTAGTTGGCATTGGCATAGAAAATGATAACTAACTAACGTCTCACTGAGTGTTAATGCCAGTTGACGAGCGTTCAATCTTACGTTTGAAAACTAAATGCCACCTATTATGAGAGAGCAATCCTCTATATCAGAGTGTCATTTATATGTTATATAATGGAGGTAAATTGCATGTTAAACGAACGTCTAAGACAATTGTAGACACATTCCATCAAAAACTTTTACTAGTTCCCGCATTTTAACAATAGCGTCATAATTGAAAGTTTTCTCGCTGCTTATTTCAATAAGCTTAAGTTTATGGCAAAGAAAATGATTTACATGACATTACAATACATCATATTGTTAATGATTGACAAACAACAGACACGAATGTTTTTTCCGCCTATTTTGTTCATATTATGTCTGCTTCAACTAAATTAATTTGTATCAGACGTCTTAAGATTTATGGAAGACAAATGTTACATATTCAAATAGTATTGACTCATGTTTTGTCTCCATACGGCCGAGCAAACAACAAAATGAAAAAAAATGGTATAAGTCTGTCTAAGCTAGTTAACATTTTAAAACAGTCTAGAGCCAAATACTTTGACCTTATCATTTTTTTTTCTGGAAATTATAAAGCAATACTGAAAAACGGTTGGACAGAACAAGTTCGTATTTTGACCTTTTTTTTGTAGGAAGTACAAATTCTGTAAAGTGGCTGTATACAAAGACATGAACGAGAGATGTCTAATTGCACTAATTGAAAACAGAAATAGCGTTAATATGGATATGACAAATTCTGGTCCGATTCTGTACACGAGGTATTTCACTGCAAACAACGCCATATCGTTTTGGATTCTTACAAGAATGCTGTTTTATCTAGAGAATTCGTACTCTACTGTAGGTACTTAACCCGAATTAACGAACATGAAGTTAACTTGTCCCTTGTGTCACGTTCAGACGCTATATACAACTGCTAGTACGTGATAATGCGTGAAAATGATCCCGTCTTGGGACTTGCAGTTGCCTTTTGTTATGTGATTGTAGTCTGATAAAATATTTAGCTTCGATCAGAAGGGCAATTTTTTTAAGGATTAATATCATTAGGCTCGAACACTGTCATCAACACAAACAAAACTCTCTACGAATTATCCCATGTGACATTAAATTTTGATATTGTTTTGTTTTGAAAATGTTCTTTAAGAGATATTTACATACGTTGCGGGAAAAGCATATTTCATTTCTGAGCTCAAGCCTTCTGAATTTACGCTTCCCCTCCTAAATATTAGAGGGTAATGTTATAAATAGCACTTAATGCCGGTATATCAATAATCAAATTATTACATACCAACAATCACTCAACCTCATGCTTTCTAGCATTATTGTCGGTTATATCGTTGCAAGCTTGACCAAAGCGAAAATAAAATCGTTTAAAAGGCGATGCAAGGACGCTCTTTGATAAGTTCTTTTCACATAAACATTCCGCTAAAAACAACACTGATGTTTTGTTACAATTCACTATCAGTTTTATTATTTTAATTTGATTGCTGTATGTAGCTCGAGTTTATGTCGGGATTTGGAATTGGTCCTTTAAAAGGCAACAGAAAGTAGTTTTGTGTGATAGTCCTTATCTTATTAAAAGTTCCCTCAGTCTAACACTTAAGTTACCCGATACTCAATTATACTAAGTTCGGATGCTTAGTAGCCGCCTTTTATTTAGCTTCCAATTTAAAGACTGTTATTTGTAGATCAAACAAATGTAAAACACGTACCAAAAATTATATACCTGATCAGTTTTTGAGCCCTTAGTTGATTGAAAGAACAACAATTTATGCAATGTGTACATTATTATGATTTATATCATGATATATATGCATGTATATTAACTGACTAATAAGTATAAATCACATTAGAAATATGCTATCAACAGCAGTTAAAGCGAATTCGCAAACGCAATTTAGGTAGTTGATGATCGCAAAGATATATGTTAAACAATAAACAAACTTTGGGTGGAATTCGCTACAAACTCAATCTCAAACAACTCATATGCACATTCTATCAGGAAAATGATTTACACTTAATGAGACTATCACGCAAAGTGTTACCAGAAAATTAAATTAACCAAAGAGTCTGCGATTACAAAAATACACATTTATTGCCCAAAACACTCATTTTTATGGAAAAAAAAGATGTTTTTGATAGTTTTTATGTTTAAATTACCAAGCTTTGATAACGATTTCATTATTTTTTCAGTGCTTCTCTTGTAAGAGATGAAAAGTGACTGCGCAGAAGATCACGCTGTATACTATCAACGTTTTAGTCAGTCGTTGAGATCAGAGCGTTTGTTCAATAATAAAATAAGGCTATTGGCCTATATTTATCTTCCATCTCTTTATCCCAACTAAAATACGACCCAATATATATGCTTCTGAGATGCCTGTACATACTATTATTTACGGTGACGTATATGTTTACTTGGCTGTCCTCTTAAGTGGATAACGGCGAAGGATCGGATATTGTCTTAATGGAAATTAGACGACTGAGATAATATAAATATAGAGCCATTGAACACTCTTGTGTAAATTAAGCTAGGAACAATCGTTACGGACCGAAACAGTTAAGTCTGTGGTACAGAATACAAACAGGAGTTTTTTTACAATTCTCAGACTAATCATGCTGTGGAGGATCTTTCACCTTGTCCGATGTTATGGCCGATCCGACAATTAGTTTGCGTTACACTGGTACCTCTTTATGCACGAGTAGGTGTGTTCTACATCAGGAGTAAATGTAATATGATCGCTTACGAAGATAATCAAATTGACCAGTCAGTATGCGTTACTTGATGAATGTCTGACTGTCTTAGTTTTGATTTACGTATATTCGAAAAGCGATGATGTCGTTTATTCCATGGACTGTTCAATTTGTTTGAAAACCTCTGTCAATTTATGACTTCTGGCAATTAATAATATACGAGTGATATGTCAGATTGAAATAATTAATTAGAACGTTATGATTATCAGCTCTCACTACGGACTTCTTTTAAAGTAGTCAGTTATGTTGTTAATGCTTTTGAAATATTTGGGGAAATCCACTATATCTAATATTGTTAAATGGTGATGATAAAAAGCGCCTGTTTGTTTTTCTATATATTTTATTAACAACTGAATAATTTAAGGTATTCATGATCGAGGAACAAGCATATGTTTCCGTTTTGCATCGAAAAATCTGACAATCGCGTACGCTCGGCCGGCCATTTTTTAAATGAGAGTTTAATATATGGTGATGGAGTAAAAATACAAAAAATCTTCTTTCCAATTATAAATGAAACAAATTTAGTATATATTGTGTTAATGTACTGTTTGCAACCAGTTCTATACACAATTTTATCACTAAACACCTTTAAATACCTAGTGTAAATGGATTAAATTTTAATTCCGTTAATGAAGATTCTTTAAAGTGCCGTTTAAGATGCTTACGCGGCATAGGACATCAACTCACTGTTGAAATATAGAAATAGCTAAATTTTAACTAAATAAAACGTACACACATTTTAATTACAAAGGGACTTATCCCTGCATGTAAGCTTACAAAAAGACACCATTTATAAGCAGCCCTGTAATTTCCAATGGACTCATGGATTCAATAGAAACTGAGCTATTCAGAATATATCTTTACTATTGCAGTCTGAAACATAGAAACCGCTTGTACAAACTTGTATCGTCGATATTCGTAACTAAAATACAAATAACGCGTTGTTTTTCGCGTCAGAACCCATGTTATACCTTAACATTGTTTTGATTAAGTAACTGATTCCGATGGATATTTGTCATATACTATTACGAATGTAATTACGAGAATGAGGTTGTCGAACAACCCAAAACTATTTTATAAAACAAAACATTTTTCCAAAACAATTCATACATTTTGGTAAATCAATCAAAATCGTTCATGGCTAAATCAAGGCTCTATTTTGTTTTAAATTTTAAACTTATGTTTCGTTATTTTTTTATCTAATTTGAGAAACCAAAGTTCTCGTATGTTTTGAATTCCGCAGAATAAAATTGTTAAGGATTGCATATCTAGCAATCTCGAATCTTCTCAAGTTAATTTCACATCTCATGGCAACGTAGAAGAAGGCATTTTTGAGATGTCACTATGCTTGTTCATATGCAAATCGTAATGGAAAGATGCCGTTTAATAGCATAATAAGAATTAATTTAATTCAAGGTACGAAAATGTTGCACAAATATTTAAAAGCCAACAGATTTATGTGATAACACACTATGAGGTATATCGTATATGTCATTGCTGATGGCATTTAAAGCATTACACTGCAATTCACTCAATTTACGCTGATACTCATTACAGAAAATGATTCTTTTCCTTTGGCATAACCAATTAAGGTTGTTAAGCTGCACTCTCACAGATGAAGAGTTTTCATATTAGTTTTACTTTTTATCTCGGATTTTGGTACCAATGCCTACTATTTATTCATATAAGATAACCCACAATAGAACAGATATCAACTATTTGGGAAACTGTCTTTTTTTTCATTTTCCTCACGGCCTCAGTAACGCATTAAGCAATAAGACACTAATTTACGAACATAAAATATTTAAAAGCTGCATTTTGATATTTTGTTTGCAGTCTTGTATAACTGGTTTCTAGACGACATTGACGGCAGAAATTGGCAAAAAATTGCTGATGCGAAGACAAAAAATAAAAATGCATTGTCAAAACAGTCAGTCTGTGAGAGTGCAGATTTAAATATTACTTCTGTGAAAGGAGAACACCAAATGTGGTATGTATAGCGTTTGTAAGTTTTTTATGCAAATAAATACATTCAGGACTGACGACCTCCGTCAGAAAGTTTTGTCATATTTATTTGAGATAAGAATTCACATGACCATTTAGAACATGAATGTAGCATTAGCTTGTCGTCGTTACCAATCCCATACTTCTTCATCATCGCGCCCAGCAAATATTTCTTAGAAAACACGAAGGGAACGAATAAATCCACGAAGGGGGCGGATCGCATATCAGCTCTTTGCCTGGTAATAAACGTATATATGCATTACAAGGATGTATTATTATAAATTATATAAACTAAGAAAGAAACATTTAATCTTGAAAATAACGTCGTCTAAAATCGTATGTAGAGTAAAATTACTAGTATTAAACATGTATTTCTAGTATAGGCAAGGGCCCAGATCCAGGAATATAAGTTAGAGGGGGAGTAACTTAGGGGCATAACCTTTTGACAGTTGTCCCTCCCTCAGAACCGAAATTGAAAAGGTTTAAAGTGTTGGTAGGGGCGATCGAAGATACCTGAATTTGTTTTTACCATTTCAAAACCAAAACGGTGTGTTTTGAGAATATATTATATTTATTTGTCCGATTTTGACATAAAAACCCCACATAAGAACGATTTAAGGGATTAGAGGAGGGGGCGGCTTGTGCGCCCTAAATCGCCTAGTGACATAACTACAATAGTTTTGTTAATAATATGTATTTAATAAGATATTGAAATAATGCATCTCTTAATAGGTTTCTGTGCCCGTAATATTTACAATTCAATAGTTTTTATATCGTGTTGAAATTAACCAATATGTGAATAATGACATGTAATAAATCTTGTATCTGGTTGTTATATACCCATCTGAGAGTTCGCAGTTTGACGTGTAATGCAAGTTCCGTTTTCAGTTTACCCGGAAGGAGACCAAGCAAATAAATAACATTGCAGTTTAATCGACCTCTGGAAAAGAAAGAAGAATCCATTGGCAACATTTTTGCTAACGCAAGTATTATTTTATTGGTAATTTGTCTGAAGCAAAGCTTATCTAAAGCATTCAATGTCAATAAACACCAATTTCAAGAACGTTTCGTATAGTCACATCATTCTTTCCTCCCATAAATATAGATATTTCTTCCATTCGCCATTCAATGACAAATTGCAAAACAAAAACATACCGACAAATTAAGCTAAATGTTCATTGTGATGTTTAACGATCTGAAATCTGACTGAACCAAGATGAATAATGATGACGGAGATGTCTCATATAGTTTTTCTGAACCTTCGTTCGGGCCAACAACTCTTAAGACGAGGAAGAAGCGTTTTATGCTTAACTTAGCCCGAAAGTTTATTGTTACGGGGACGTAGATTGATAATATCATATCTCGTAACTAATTTGGTAGTTATTGTTTTCCCTTCTTTTTTCGTGAATCGGATAATATATTAAAAATTGCTTGGACTTTTTCACTCGGTATGATCACGAAACAGTTGCAAAAACTGTGACATAATTAATTTTATGAGTATCTTCAAAGTAATTTAAAACGATAAAAATATATTTAAACAACGTTTTATCATGCAAGTTTAACACAATTCGAAAAAGATAAAGGTATTAGTTCAACTATCGTTTATATATCTATGAATCTGACTAACAATATGAGAGATATTATAACGCGGATCCATTTTATGATCAGCATAATACTCGTTTTTGTATATCGATGAAGACGATTCATGCATAAATTCAACAAGGAAAGGAGATGGGGGAATGAATACATGGCAAACACGATATTGAAAAGGTGGTCTCCGTTATCAATGGCGGTCATAAGAAATAGCAATATCATCCTTCCCAAGCGTATTTAGAACGCGGCGACCGAAATTACTTTAGCCTCTAATGAGATAAAGGCGTTGAATATATAATACATCTGTATACAGAAGAAAATAATGCGCGCCTGGTCTTCCAGCGGATCGCCATAGTTCCAGTATTAGACATTCGAATAGCAAACGAATAACTTATTTTTAGTAAATTGTATTACACCCGTGTTCCTAGAAATGTTAATTTTCCTAACGGATATTCCGGGTAATTGTTTGTCAAGAATTACATTATTAGCTTAGCTAACTTTATCATTATTACTTTGCCACACATTCGTTTGCCTAACATAAATGTGTTTCTATAAAGCAAGTTATTACGATAAGTGTTATACTACAAGGGCTATTCAAAGTATTAAAAACGAGTAAAATTACTTTGAAAAGGGAAGGGGAATGATGAGAGCAATAACACAATAATACTCTAATTATGTAAATACATGAACAAAAAACGATGAAAGGGACTGTACACCAGATCGGCACCAAAAAAAGTTTTTTACTGTAACGAATCTCAGGACAATTATTTAATAGAATGTGTTACGCTTTTCCATCATAATTGTAAAATAAAGTACCAAAATGTATAAAATAAAATGTGTCGGAGACCGGGCTCGAACCCGTGTCTCTAAAATAGCAATCTAGCGTCGTATTCACTGAGCTACGACGGCTTACTCTAAAAGGGTGACATAATTAAGTTATACGCCTAACTCGGTAATATCACGTGATAACGCCGACTAGCCAATCACACATAAGGAATGAATTGTACTAGGTAGACATACCCAGTAATCTTTTTTAATGGAAAAATACGAAATAACTGCTAAACTTAAATAAATTGTAAACTATGTGCTACTTAGTGTTAGTTAGTTTCAATGCATTGTATACATTAATACCAAGTTTATGACAGTTTTCGACAATTTTCTTTTTTTCTTGCAAATTGATTATCTGGTGCACAATTGCTTTAAATAACGTCCAACATACAATAAAAATTGTTATCGTTTCTTTCAATGATTTCCTAAGAGTAAGCATAAATTGTTCGGAATACGTTCTTAAATTGGTGAATCACTAAAGCCTTTTCTTGTATTTTCTCACGGAGACACTGTTACAAGAATGGCACTCAGTTCAGGGAAGTCAGTGAGAATAATGCAAACAAGACAGGTTTTGACTAGACATGTACCCTCCAATAGAAAATGATGTCTAGCGTGTCAGCCGCAAATTATTCCATTATTGTAAACAGTCGTGCGAAAGAGGTTCGCTTGTGAATGGATTGATGGTCCTTTGACTCTGACGGGAAAACAAACTTCTGCATTAGGAATGTCAAATTTAGGTACAGAATAAAGATATTCACTGGCCTTCAGCCTGATTCCATCAGTCACAGACTTACGGACATTATATAACCCTGTTACCAAGACAAATAGAATCCAATGGGCAAAACGTCTTAGTATGTTCTGTCGAAGTATGGTGCAAATAAGTGTCTGCGAAGGAATTTTGAGAAGTAATATGGACGTGCTTTTTAAGAACTGTGCTCTCAACTTTTCATACGATTCCACACTAACGGTCGATTGTTTCTATGCTGAGAGATTCTCACTCCGGTTGAAATGCAAAACTGTCTTTACTTTAACATGCGTCTTTACTTTAACATGTGTTATCATTTCTAAAACAAAATTGAAAGAGTGAACACTAGAGTATATACATGTTCAAGATAAATAAAAAAGGTTTGTCTAAACACACTGGTTCTTAAAGCATTCCAGAAAAAAACCAATCAATGATTATAAAATTTTAACGGTTAACCAGGATCCTGTTCAAATGCATATTTTTCAACGCCAAATAAACATTAACAAGAGGCAAGCGTTAAGTCTTGTGATAACAATCGCATTAAACAAAAATATAAAAAATATCGACTTAGTTGGCATTGGCACAGAAAATAATAACTAAGTCTTACTGAGTGTTTAAACCTGTTGACGAGCGTTCCATCTAACGTTTGAAAACTCAATGCCACCTGTGTGAGAGAAATCCTCTATATCAGAGTGTCATTGATATGTTAAATAAATGTAAATTGCATGTTAAACGAACGTCTAAGACAACTGTTGACAACTATGAAATACTTTTACTTTTTCCCTGCATTTTATCAATAGCGTTAAAATCGAAAGTTTTTTCGCTGCTTATTTCAATAAGCTTAAGTTTATGGCAAAGAAAATGATTTACATGGCATTACAATACATCATATTGTTAATGATTGACATAAAACAGAAACGAATGTTTTTTTTTCTTCCGCCTTCTTTGTTCATATTATGTCTGCTTCAACTAAATAATTTGTTTCAGGCGTCATATGATATATTGCAGACAATTGTTACATATTCAAATATTATTGACCCATGTTTTGTATCCATACGGCCAAGCATTTAACAGAATGAAAAAAATGGTATTATTCTGTCTAAGCTAGTTAACAGTTCAAAACAGTCTAGAGCCAAAAACATTGACCTCATCAATATTTTCTGGAAACGGTAAAGCATCTCTGAAACACGGTTGGACAGAACAAGGGAGTACATATTCTGCAAAGTGGTTGTATACAATGACATGAACGAGAGATGTCTCACTGCATAAATTGAAAGCAGAAATAGCGTTAATATAGACATTAAAAATTCTGGTCCGATTCTGTACACGAGGTTTTTCACTGCAAACAACGCCCTATCGTTTTGAATTTTTACACAAATGTTTTCTATCTACAAAATTCGTACTTTGTAGGAAGTAAACCGGAGTTAACGAGCATGAAGTAAACGCGTCCCTTGTGTCACGTTCTAGACAACTGCTAGTACTTGATAATGCGTGAAAATGATTCCGTCTTGGAACTTGCAGTTGTCTTTTGTTATTGTTGTCTGAAAAGATATTAAGTTTTGAATAGACGGGCAATTCTGTTTTAGGATTAATAATATTAGGCTCGACGAATGTCATCAACCCAAACAGAGGAGACAAAACTCTTTACGAGTTATCCCATGTAATTGATATTAAATTTTAATATTGTTTTGATTTGAAAATATTCTTTTAGTGATATCTACATACGTCGCGGAAAAGCATCTTTCATTTCTGAACTCAAGCCTGCTTAATTAACGATTCCCCTGCTAAATATTCGATGTTAACGTAATTAATAGCATTTTGTGCCTGATATGTCAATAAGCAAATTGTTACATACCAACAATCGTTCAACCTCATACCTGTTAGCATTATTGTCGGTTATGTCGTTGCAAACTTGACCAAAGGGAAAATAAAATTGTTTAAAAGGCGATGCAAGGTAGCTCTGCGATAAGTTCTTTTCACACAAACATTCCGCTCAAACTAATATTGTACTTTGGTACATCATTGTTTGATGATGTTACATTTCACTTTCATTTTTATAACTTGACTTTAATAAATGCTGAAAGTAGCTCAGGTTTGAGTCGAGATTCGGAATTGGTCGTTTAATAAAGGCAAAATAAAGTAGTTTTGTGTTATAGTCATTATCTCAGTCTAGCATTTAAGTTACCCGATACTCAATTATATTAATTTCGGATGCATAGTAACCACCTTTGTTTAGCTTCCAATTATAAGATTGTTATTTGTAGATCACAGATATGTACAACGCGTACCAAAACTTATATATCTGATCAGTGTTTGAGCCCTGAGTTGAATAACAGAACAACAATGCAGGCTATAACAGCAAAGTAGTTATAACATTTGTTAAACCTTTTCAAAAAATATTAAAAACAATATTTAAGTTTCGCTAGTATTATCAATTATTATGACTTTTTAACATTGAATCGTACAATAATGTCATTAAATTGGTTGTTTAAATAAGTTATAACCAATTAGTATACATTATGTTATTAGTAGTGAACATAATGTTCCATATTGCAACCTATATCACATAAAACAAACTATAGGCATAAAATAACTTGAAAGGCGGAATGGAATCAACGTAAATACTAAATAGTAACGATTGTTTTGTTCACATCTGAGATTTTGTTTTCATCTTATGCAATGTGTACATTATTATGATATATATCATGATGTATATGTATGTATATTAACTGACTAATAAGTATCCATCACATTAGAAATATGCTACCAACAGCAGTTAAAGCGAATTCGCAAACGCAATTTAGGTAGTTGATGGAGATATATATTAATTAATAAATTAACATTAAGCGGAATTCACTACAAATTCAACCTCAAACAACTCATGTGAATATGCTATCAGGAAAAGGATTGACACTTAAGGAAGACTATCACGCAACGTGTTACCAGAAAATTAAATAACAAACAGATTTGCAATTGCAAAAAACATTAATTGCCAAAAACACTCATTTTTTTTATAAACAATGACGTTTAAAATAGCTTATAATGTTATAATTACCAAGCTTTGATAACGAAATCATTATAATTACTGAAGTTTGTAATGAGAGAGCGGAAAAGTGACTACGCAGAAGATCACGCTGGATAATTTAACGTTTGTATTAGCCGTTGAAATCAGAGCGTTTTTTTTTCCATAATAAAATTAGTGTATTGACCTACATTGTTCTTCAATTTCTATTTTCCATCTAAAATACGACTCAATATATACGCCTTTGAGTTTTCTGTAAACAATAATTTATACGGAGACATATATGTTTACTTGGCTGTCGTCTTAAGTGGATAACGGTGAGGAATCGGATATTGTCTTAATGGAAATTAGCCGACTCAGATAACATAAATATAGAGCACTTAAACTCTCTTGTGTAAAACAAGCTAGGAACAATTGTTACGGACCGAAACACCTAAGTCTGTGATACAGAATTCATATAGGAGTTTTTTTACATTCCTCAGACTTATTATGCTTTGGAGGATCTTTTTCCTCGTCCGATGTTATGACAACTCCGATGATTGGTTTTGCGTTACACTGGTAGCCATTTATGCACGAGAGGGAATGTTCTACACTAGGAGTAAATGTTATGTGATTCCTTACGAAGATAATTAAATTTACCAGTCAGTATGCATTACTTGATTAATGTCTGACTGTCTTAGTTTATATTTACGGATTTTCGAAAAGCGATGATGTCGTTATTCAATGGACTGTTCAATTTGTTTGAAAACCTCTTTCCATTTATGACATCTGGCAATTAATATTAAACGAGTGATGTATCAGAACGCAACAATTAATTGGAACGTTATGATAATCAGTTCCCACTACAGACTTCTTTTAAAGAAGTCAGTCAAGTTATGTTGTTAATCTTGTAGGAATATTTAGGGAAATCCACTAAATCTAATTTTGTTAAATGGTGATGATAAAAAGCGTTAGCTTTTCCTACATATTATTAACAACTGGATAATTTAAGATATTCAAGATAGAGGAACATTCATATGTTTCCGGTTTGCATCGAAAAATCTGACCCTCGCGCACGCTGCGTGGCCAGCCATTCTTTTAAATGAGAGGTTAATAAATGGCTATGGAGTAAAAATACAAAAAATCTTTCTAATTATATATGAAACAAATATAGTCATTTGTGTTAATGTTTTGTTTGCAAACATTGTCATTCCCCAAACACTTTTAAACATGACATAGTATGGATGGATCACATTTAAATTCAGTTAATGAAGAGTCTTTAAAGTGCAGTTAAAGATGCTCATGCGGCATAGAACATCAACTGACTGTTGAAAAATAGAAATAGCTGAATTTAAATAAATAAAACGTACACACATTTTGCTTACAAAGGGAATTATCCCTACATGTAAGCTTACAAAAACATTATTTATAAGTAACCCTGTTATTTCATATGGACACATAGATTCAATATAAACTGATCTATGCAGAATTTATCTTTACTATTGAAGTCTGAAACATAGAAACCGTTCTTTAAGTAGCTATTTCAAAATTGTTATTTTCAATATTCGTAACTAGAATTCAAATAACGCGTTATTTTTCTCGTCTAAACCCCTGTTAAATTAGTTTTCTTAAGTAACTGATTTCGATGGATATTTGTCATATACGATTACGAGAATAAAGTTGTCTTTTATAAAACAAAACATTTTTCAAAAACTATTCATGCATTTTCGTAAATAAATCAAAATCTTTCATGGCTAAATCTAGGCTGGATTTCTTTTAAATTCTAAATTATGTTACGTTATTTTTTTTATCGGATTTGAAAAAAACCAAAGTTCTCGTATGTCATGAATTATGCAGGATATCCGATAAAAATGCAGTTAAGGATTGCATGTCCTGCAATCTTGAACCTTATCAAGTTAAGTTCACATCTCATGGCACCGTTGAAGAAGGCATCTTTGAGATACCACTATGCTTTTCACATGCAAATTGTAAAGGGGAAATGCAGTGCAATTGCATAATAAAAATAATTTAGTTCAAGGTTTCCTACGAAAATGTTGAATAAAATTTCAAAGACAACTGATTTATGGGATAACACACTATGAGGTAGATCGTATATGTCATTGCTGATGGCGTTTAAAGAATTACACCGCAATTCACGCTGATACTCATTACAGCTAATGGTTCTTTTGCTTTGGCATTACCTATTAAGGGTGTTAAGCCGCACTCTCACATATTGAGACTTTAGACATTTGTTTTAGTTTTTTATCTCGGATTTTGGTACCAATGCCTTCTATTCATACATATAAAATAACTCACAATAGAATAGATATCAACTGTTTGGGAAACTGCCGAAAAATTTCATTTTTCTCAAAGCGTCAATAACGCTTTAAGCCATGAAACACCAATTTTCGAACATAACATATTTAAAAACTGCATTTGATATTTTGCTTGCAGTCTTGTATAACTGGTTTCTAGACATTAAGGCAGAAATTGGCAAACATTTGCTGATTCGAAGACAAAAACTAAAAATACATTGTCAAAACGGTCAGTCTGTGAGAGTGCAGCTTTAAATGTTACTTTAGTAAAAGGAGTGTTATGTGTAGCGTTTGTAAGGTTTTTATGCAAATAAATACATTCAGGACTGATGACTTCACATGACCATAAAGAACATCTATGTAGCATTAGCTTGTAATCGTTACCAATCCCCTACGTCTTCATCACCGCCCCCAGCATATATTCCTTAGACAGCACAAATGAAACGAAAATACAAATAGTTTAAAGTGTTGGTAGGGGCGATCAAAAATACTCCCTCGAATTTGTTTTAACCATTTCAAATCCAAAATGGTGTGTTTTGAGAATTTATTATATTTATTTGTCCGATTTCGACATAAAAATAACATTAAGGCGATTTAAGGGATTTGGGGAGGGGGCTGCTAGTGCGCCCTTAATCACCTAGTGACAAAAACTACAATAGTTTTGTATATGATATGTATTAAATAAGATATTGCATTATTGCATTTCGTAAATCTTATCTCCTGAAGTCATATAAAGTCTAAACAGGAAGAGGAATTTACATAAAGCAAAATGTCTTCATTGATAGATTTTCTGTGACCGTGATATTAACTATTCAATAGTTTTTTATATCATGTTGAAATTAATTTATGGGAATAAAGACTCAAAACATGTAATAAATCTTGCATCCGGTTGTTATAGGATTTGCTTATCAAAACCATTCAATGTCAAAAACCACCAATTTCAAGAACGTTTTGGAAAGTCACATCATTCTTTCTTCCCATAAATATAGATATTTCTTCCATTCGCCATTCAATGACATATTGCAAAACAAAAACAGACCGACAAATTAAGCTAAATGTTCATTGTGATGTTTAACGATCTGAAATCTGACTGAACCAAGATGAATTATGATGACGGAGATGTCTCATATAGTTTTCTGAACGTTCGTTCGGGCCAACAACTCTTTAGAGAAGGAAGAAAGCACTTCATGCTTAACTTAGCCTAACTGCTAGTTATTTAGATAAGTATAATACTACAAGGGCTATTCAAAGTATTAAAAACGAGTTCAATTGATCAAAAGTTAAAGGGACTTATGAGAGCAATAAAACAATTGTAATCTAATTATGTAAATAAATAAACAAAACATTGGATTAACGTCCAACATACAATGGAAATTGTCATCGTTTCTTTTAACGATTTCCTAAGAGTAAGCATAAATTGTACGAAATACGTTCTTTAATTGGTGAATCACTAAGGCCGTTTTTTTTAACGGAGACAATGTGAAAACAAAGCCACTTAGTTCAGGGAAGTCAGTGAGAACATACAAACAAGACAGATTTGGACTGGACATGAACCCTCCAATAGAAAATGTGTCTAACGTTTCAGCAGCAAATTATTACATTCTTGTAAACAGTCGTGCAAAAGAGGTTCCCTTGTGATTGGATTGAGTGTCCTTTGACTCTGACAGGAAAGCAAACTTCTGTATTAGGAATGTCAAATTTAGGTACAGGGTATAGACATTTCTGGCCTGCAGCTTGTTCTATCAATCACAGACTTACGGACATTATATAACCCTGTTACCAAGACAAATAGAATCCAATGAGCAAAACGTCCTAGTGTGTTCTGTCGAAGTATGGTGCAAATAAGTTTCAGCGAGGGCATTTTTGGAAGTAATATGGACGTGCTCATTAAGAACTATGCTCTCAACTTTTCATACGATTCCACACTTACGATCGATTGTTTCTATGATGAGAGATTCTCATTCCGATTGAAATACAAAACTAGCTTTACTTTAACATGTGTTACCATTTCTGAAATCAATTGAAAGAGTGGAAACTAGTGCCTATACAAGTTCAAGCTAAATTAACTAAAGGTTTGTCGAAACACCTTGGTTCTTAAGGGATTCCAGAAAAACTAATCAATGATTATAAAATAATGAAACTACAGGGAAACGTTATAACGTCTAATCAAGATCGTGTTCAAATGCCTACTTTTCAACGCCAAATAAACACTAACAAGAGGCAAGCGTTAAGCCTTGTGATAACAATCGCATTAAACAAATATTAAAAGATATCGACTTAGTTGGCATTGGCACAGAAAATGATAACTAAGTAACGTCTCACTGATGTTTAAACCAGTTGACGAGCGTTCAATCTTAAGTTTGATACTAAATGCCACCTATTATGAAAGAGCAATCCTCTGTTTCAAATTGGCATTGATCTGTTATAAAAAGGAGGTAAATTGCATGTTAAACAAACGTCTAAAACAATTGTAGACATATTCCATCAAATACTTTTACTTTTTCTGCATTTTATCAATAACGTTATAATCAAAAGTTTCCTCGCTGCTTATTTCAATAAGCTTAAGTTTATGGCAAAGAAAATGATTTACATGACATTACAATACATCATATTGTTAATGATTAACATACAACAGACACGAATGTTTTTCCCTCCGCCTTCTTTGTTCATATTATGTCTGCTGCAACTAAATTAATTTGTATAAGGTGTCATATGATATATGGAAGACAATTGCTACATATACAAATAGTATTGACCCATGTTCTGTCTCCATACGGCGGGAATTTAACAAAATGAAAAAAAAATGGTATAAGTCTGTCGAAGCTAGTTAACATTTCAAAACAGTCTAGAGCCAAATACTTTTACCTTATCATTATTTTCTGGAAATTATAAAGCATCTCTGAAAAACCGTTGGACAGAACAAGTTCGTATCTTACCTTATTTTTTGTAGGAAGTACAAATTCTGTAAAGTGGCTGTATACAAAGACATGAACGAGAGATGTCTAATTGCACTAATTGAATACAGAAATAGCGTTAATATAGACATTAAAAATTCTGGTCCGATTCTGTACACGAGGTTTTTCACTGCAAACAACGCCATATCGTTTTGAATTCTTACAAGAATGTTGTTTTTATCTACAGATTTCGTACTTTATTGTAGGTACTAAACCCGAATTAACGAACATGAAGTTAACGCGTCTCTTGAGTCACGTTCGGACGCTATATACAACTGATAGTACGTGATAAGGCGTGAAAATGATCCCGTCTTGGGACTTGCAGTTGCCTTTTGTTATGTGATTGTAGTCAGAAAAGATATTTAGATTCGATTTAAAGCGCAATTTTGTTTTAGGATTTATATCATTAGGCTCGAAGAATATCATCAACACAAACAAAACTCTATACGGATTATCCCATGTGACAAAAATTTTGATATTGTTTTGATTTAAAAATGTTCTTTTAGAGATATTTAGATACGTTGCGGGAAAACCATATTTCATTTCTGAGCTCAAGCCTTCTGAATTAACGCTTCCCCTCCTAAATATTCGAGGTTAATGTTATAAATGGCATTTTATGGCTGATATGTCAATAAGCAAATTATTACATACCGACAATCGTTCAACCTCATGCTTTCTAGCATTATTGTCCGTTATGTCGTTGCAAACTTGACCAAAGCGAAAATAAAATCGTTTAAAAGGCGATGCAAAGAAGTTTTGTTCTTTTCACATAAACATTCCGCTAAAAATGTGTACATTATTATGATATATATCATGATGTATATGTATGTATATTACCTGACTAATAAGTATCCATCACATTAGAAATATGCAACCAACAGCAGTTGAAGCGATTTTGCAAACGCAATTTAGGTAGTTGATGATCACAAAGATATATCTCAAACAATTAACAAACTTTTGGGGGAATTCGCTACAAACTAACCCTCAAACAACTCATATGCACATGCTATCAGGAAAAGGATTGACACTTAATGAAGGCTATCACGAAGCGTGTTACCAGAAAATTAAATATACCAAAGAGTCTGCAATTACAAAAATACACATTTATTGCCCAAAACACTCATTTTTTATAAAAACAGATATTTTAATAGTTTTTATATTAAAATTACCAAGCTTTGATTACGATTTCATTATATTTACAGTGCTTCTCTTGTAAGAGATGAAAAGTGACTGCGCAGAAGATCACGCTGTATAGTATCAACGTTTGAGTCAGCCGTTGAGAACAGAGCGTTTGTGTTATAATAAAATAAGTGTATTGACCTATATTTATCTTCCATTTCTTTATCCCAACTAAAATACGGCCCAATTTATATGCTTCTGAGTTGCCTGTACATACTATTATATACGGGGACGTATATGTTTACTTGGCTTTCCTCTTAAGTGGATGAGGGTGAAGAATCGGATATTGTCTTAATGGAAATTAGCCGACTGAGATAACATAAATATAGAGCACTTGAACACACTTGTGTATAACAAGCTTGGGGCAATCGTTACGGACCGAAACACTTAAGTCTGTGATACAGAATACCAACAGGATTTTTTTTACAATTCTCAGACTAATTATTCTGTGGAGGATCTTTCACCTCGTCCGATGTTATGACCGATCCGATAATTGGTTTGCGTTACACTGGTACCTCTTTATGCACGAGTAGGAATGTTCTACATCAGGAGTAAATGTAATGTGATTCCTTTCGAACATAATCAAATTTACCAGTCAGTATATGTTACTTGATGAATGTCTAACTGTTTTGGTTTTGATTTACGTATATTCGAAAAGCGATGATGTCGTTTATTCCATGGACTGTTTAATTGGTTTGAAAACCTCTGTCAATTTATGACTTCTGGCAATTATATACGAGTGATATGTCAGAACGCAACAATTAATTGGAACATTATGAAAATCAGCTCTCAAGGTTTACTTCTTTTAATGTAGTCAGTCAAGTTGTGTTGTTAATGCTGTAGGAATACTTAGGGAAATCCAGTAAATCAAATTTTGTTAAATGGTGTTGATTATAAGCCTTTCGATTTCGTCATTTTATTAACAACTGGATAATTTAAGGTATTCAAGATAATGGAACACTCATATGTTTCCGGTTCGCATCGAATAATCTGACCCTCGCACCCGCTGCTTGGCCGAGCAATCTTTTATTGAGGGGTTAATAAATGTTGATGGACTAAAATACAAAAACAATCTTTATTCTAATTATAAATGAAACAAATATAGTAATTTGTGTTAATGTACTGTTTGCAAACAGTGTTATTACCAATCACCTTTCAACATGGCTTTGTATCAACGGATCAAATTTTAATTCTGTTAATGAAAAGTCTTTAAAGTGCTGTTAAAGATGTTTACACGGCATAGGACATCAACTGACTGAACTCAACATTGCAATATAGAAATGACTGAATTTTACAAAGGAAATTATCCCTACATGTAAGCTTACAAAAATGTGTATGACATTAAATTTAGTAATCAAAATGCGCAATGCATATCCTTACTTGTAAACACGTACCTTATGCATTTTTTAAAGAAGTCATTATAGTTTCCACAGCCACTACTGATTGGCGTTCGGTTAGATTGTTTTTATTTCAACTTCTGATTAGCGTTCTGTTAGATTGGTTTTCTTAATAAATTTTCAATCGTAATCTTTTACACGGGTTTCTACAATCATTTCAGATTGACATTTTGTTGAGTCGACGCATTCTACTATGTCAGTAAGTTTTCCATTGACATCTAAATCGGGCTCATTTCCTATTTCAATTCATTGGATGAAAGATTTGAAGGACCATCGTGTTGATGTTTTAATGTTTTGGCATTTTCCTCATCTTTGCTCCAAAGAAGAAATGATGAATTAAAGGAAAACGAATTCCAACCCAACCTTTTAGAAAAAAATACTTAAGTACATGCTGATGTGAAATCAATTAATTTAGGAAATGGCCTTCCGTGTTAGATTTGTTTGAGAATTATGTTGAGGTATGCCTAAAATTAATCTCATTGTTTCAATGTTGTATGTTTTAATGCATTACATTACACTGCTGACTCTGAGTACACTTAGTATATCTTTTATGGCTGGCTGGAGTTTAATCATGTGAAAGTGTACAAAGAAATACAAATTTCATGTAGAATTGATAAAAATGAAATTTGTCATAATTGTGACACTGTGTTAGCAAATAGTGTTGTTGTTGCTGCTGTTGTTGTTGTTTTTGTTGTTGTTGGTGTAGAAACAAAAGTTATTGTTGGTATTGCTGCTAATGATCAGATATGCTAATAAAATTATTTTTTTTCTAATTGTTGATCATGTAATAAACGGCATGTAAATCACAAGTTATAAGTAATGCAGAAAATGAATAAAATCAGTACAGAATAGTGTAAAGCAAATAAAGCCTTATTCTGATTGGTCATACACAAAAAATAAAAGGTCAGTGTCTCAATATAACCATCATGTTTCCCATTTTATATTCGTATCTATTAGAGTTTGTCTCATATGTATTTGTATTAGTATTATACTTGATCAGTTACACAATATAAGTATAATAAAGAAACAGGATTGTGTTTTGAACTCTTTTTTGGTCCATACCTGTCTTGTATTTTGGATGAAACAGATAAAATACAGGGACTGCTTTGTCTGGTTGTACTGGTACTAGTTAATAGCGGTTGTATATCTGTAGAAATGACTTACAGTGTGAGATATATTATAACGCAGTTGTATAAAAAAATAACAATTCAAAAACAAAAGTTCTACAATGAAGTTTACCACAAGTCGCATTATGATAATGATATTGGTAGAAATTAATAGCGTTTGTATATATGTAGATCTGACTAACATTTTGAGATATATAATAACGCGATTTTTTTAGATAAGCATAATACTCGTATTTGTATATCGATGAGAACGATACATGCATGAATTCATCAAGAAAAGGAGATGGGGGAATACATATAAAATTGGTAAACGCGATATTGAAAAGTGGATCTCGTTAATCAATGGCGTTCATTATAAAACACAATGTCATCCTTCCCATGCGTATTTAGAATGCAGCAACAAAAATTAATGTGGCCTCTAAGGGGTTAAAAACGTTGAATAGACAACTGTTTACAGATAAAAATATCCAAGGATCCAGTAGCGCATAGCAATAATGTCAGTTTTAGACATTCGAATAGCAAACACAACATTTATTTAAGTAAAATTGTATTACATCAGTGTCTTTAAAAGTATTATGTTCTCTAATGTATATTCACGGTAAATGTGTGGCAAGAATAACACTATTAGCTTATCTTTCATATCATTACTTACTCGCACGTTTGTTTTCCTCTAGCTAGATTTACAAAATACATATAACAATACAAAGGTAATTAAACATTTGACATTCAAATGAGTGAATGTTTCTAACCATCTTTATGAAATGAATGAGTTTATTGCTTTATGTCAATGCACCTAGGGATTAAACTATGATTGATTATTTCTGTAGTGGTTGAGGTCATCCAAAACTATACACATGGTCCAAAGTTTATTCCGAAAGTATGTCGAGAGGTCTAGATTAGCTCATCCGAGGACAACATTGATTTGTTTGCAAAACAACACACATAGTCTGAACTTCAATGTTGTACTTTCAAAAATAATAATCTACGGTAACACCAAATCAAAATAGAAAACTAGCATCGTCACCTCATATCACAAACGCAGAATGATGTCCAACAAGACATGTTTTGACTTGACTTGAACTGTTTTATGAACAAAGATGTCTTGCGTGTCAGCAGGAAATTATTGCATTTTTGTACACAAATCTTACGAAAGTGAATGTTTTTGATTTGATTGATGGTGGCTTGAACCCTACGGGAAAATCTATATTATTCATTAAGACTATCAGTTTTAGGTTCGAGATAATGATAATATCTGCCCAGCGGCTAGAGATGTTATGTAACCCTGTATTTAAGACAAACATAATGACTTGAGGAAATACGACCTGGTGTGTTCTATCAGAATTCGGAGCATACTGTCTGCACAGGCTCGTAAGGGAAAAATATGCATGTGTTTTTCAAGTCATCAAATAAATGGGGTTGTGAGGTTGTGCACACAAACTGGTTTAAACCCCCAGTAAATTTACATTTTACTGACCGTTCCAAGACGGTACCTAACAATCCTAGATAAACATACCTAGTTATTTTTATATAATTTGTATGCACTGTGCTGTATGTGGAGTTTTGTACTGTTCTTCCATGTTTCTTCTGTGTGATTTTATGTTCTATGTCTTTTACCCAGTGGCATTAAACCGGGATTATGTTTAAACTTTTTTCAACTGGGCTTGTTTCTGTAGCTTTTCGTATATATATTGGACTACGCTCTCCATTTTAGAATTCAATTTCACACCAACGATCTTACTGTTGCTATGTTGAGTGATTTTCATTCCGTTTTTTTTAAATACATAACTACTTTAACTTTAATATGTTTAGGTATTTCGGAAATCAAATTGAGAACGTTGACAAACTAGAGCCCATCCATATACGATCAAAATAAAGTACAGGTTTGCTTTAATACTCTTGCTCTTTGAGCAGTTTAGATTTTTTATTAGAAAATATTTAAAACTGCAGAGAGAAGCCCTAAATTTTACTAAGATCCTGTTTAAATGCCCTATTTTCAATGCTAAACAAGCACTTACACGAGATAGCGATATGTCACATGAAAACAACCACATTGAACAAACATAAGGAATATAGTTATTACTGTTGGCGAATTGGCAAAGTACCGTCAGTACCATCTCACTAAGTGCTTAAAACAAGTGAACGACCGCTCAATCTAGCATTAAAAAACTAAATTCCACCTATTATGAGAGAGCAACCATCGATGTCAGAGTGGCATTGATATGTCAAATAAAGGAGGTGAATTGCATGTTAAACAAACGTCTTAAACAACAACAGACTAATCACATCAAAGACTTTTTCTTTCTTTGCATTTTATCAAAAACGTTATATTCGAAAAGCCCCTCGCTGGCTGCCTATTTTGACGTTATAATCGAAAATTCTCTAGATATATATTTAGATAAACTAAAGTTTAATCAAAAGTTCCCTTGCTGCTTATTTTAATAATAATTATGGCAAAGCAAATGATTTACATGGCACAACAATACATCAAATCGTTCATGATTGACATACAACAGACACGGTTGTTTGTCTTTCCGCCATCTTTGTTAATATTATGTCTGCTTCAACTGAACGAATATTTATCAGGCGTCGTATGATTTATGGAAGACAATTGTTACATATTCAAAAAGTTCCACAACGCACTATTAAACGAAATGACAATGAAAAATGGTTATTTCTGAATATTCAAGTTAATTTTTCTAAACGGCCGGTCTAGAGCCAAATACTTCTCAGGGAGTTGTTAATTTTCATAAAAAAAAAATGTTTAATATATAGATTTGATATATTACCTTATTTTATTATAATTACTGTATTTCAAAAACATAAGAGAGCGGAAAAGTGACGACACAGATCACGCTGGACAATATTATCATTTTGTGTCAGCCATCGAGATCAGAGCGTTTACTTCCTACTCAAATGAGTGTATCGGCCTACATTTTTTCTTACATTTCTTTATCCCATCTCAAATGCGACGCAATATATATGCTTTTAAGTATTTGGAACATGACATTATATATGGAGATGTATATGCTTCCTTGTCCCTGCCCTAAGTGGATAACAGTGAAGAATTGGATATGGTCTTAATGGAAATTAGCCGACAAAAATAACAGAAATATAGAGCACTTTAACACTGTTGAGTAAGTCAAGCTAGGTACGATCATTATGGGCCGAAATACATTAGTCTGCGATACAGAATACAAAAAACAGGAGTTTTCTACATGCCTTAGAAGAATTATACTGTGGAGGATCTTTCACCTCGTCCGCAGTTATGACAGATCCGATAATTGGTTTCCATTTAACTTATTCCTCTATTAGGCACGAATAGAAATGTTCCACATTAGGAGTAAATGTTATATGTTTCCTTACGAAGATAATTAAGTTAACCAGTCACGGTGCTCTACTGAATAGATGTCTGGCTGTCTTGAGTTTGATTTTCGAAAAACAACGATGTCGTTTGTTCCAGAAAATGTCCAGTTCGTTTGAAATACTCTGTAAATGAATAATGTGCGAGTGATATGTTGGAAAGCAACAATTAATTCGAACGTTATGATAATGACCTCTCACTAAAGACTTCTTTCAAGGTAGTCTTGTCAAGTAATATTGTGTATATTTTTTGAATATAATAAATATGTGTGTATATAATCCTAACAGCTGAAATAAAGGGAAAATCTAAATACTTGTTTGAACTCAACCGAAGATATGTATTACAGCACAATAAACACAGATGGACTTTTGTATGACACATGGCATTAATTGTGAAACTAGGCGTCCTTGAAAATTCCATCCCCTATGCCAGATGAGTCGCACACAAAAATGCACCACTTCGTATTTCTTGTACTGTACTGTCTATGAAAATAACTTAATGACATTTGTCGATCCTTGAAATCTAATATATATATTCATATTACAGTTCTATTTAAAAATAAAAACAAATTAAAGTCAAAAAGCGCGATTTTAGATGACTTTTACACATTGATATAGCAGCCATCATCGCACGCGCTTTTTGGGTGAAATAAAATACAAAGTCAGTTATTTCTTTTACTACACCAAATGTAAACACTTTGCTTAAAGAAGGAAGTCACTACATATATGTTAACCCATCATCATATTTTAACGATTTTATAGTAACGCTGTAGGTTGAAGCAACACATGGGCTTGATATTTTAAATTGAATTGAGTATAATATAGCTTTAATGTTGAAGTCATAAACATGGAAATGTTCCAGTAGCTTAAACGAAATAGTCCACTTCGATATCCGTAATTGAACGAACACAAATACCACGGGACCCAGTTTCACTTATAAATTGTGTTACTTATGTATGGACGACAGCAATTGAATCTGATGGATATTTGTCATCAAATAATATGGATGTAATAACGATAATGAGTTTTTGAACTTATCGAAACTTATAAATTGCATTATCGTAAATTTATCGAAATATTTCAGTGTCAAATTAAGGTTTCATAAATTTTACATGTTAATCTAACATTAACTTGTCCTTTCATCAAATTTGTGAAACCAGAGTTCTCTTATTTAGTTAACAGTACACAATTCTTAAAGATGCACTTTTACTTCCAAATAAGATTTACCACAATTAATAATAATATTGTTTTGATATTCCAAAAAGGATGAATAAATGTCGAAAACAATGGTTCATATGAAGGATACCGAGATTAATTTGAAAGAAATGATATTAAAACATGGTATTCATACATAGAGAGACTAAAGTAGACCACAGTAAATCGATTAGCATTCACCAATCATTTAACATTTTTGCGATTTCTGCTATCAAATACACGGTTACAATCTTGTTATCAGTAATTAATATTTTCCTTAAATGCATTATTTAGTAAGTAGTTAAGGTTTATCAGTCGAAATTGATTTTTGTTATACATGTGTATGTATTGATTTTGAATAAGAGTGTCACTTTGACTGTTCAAGTAACGCTAACCTTTTGATGTCTATCCCTATGAAAAGAAGCGTTTCATTGTTTCAATATTTCTTGCGCACAATGGTGAGCCAACAGACGTTCGTGTTAACCCACTATGAGGAAGCTCGAATATATAATTACTGATGAGATAGGAACCCTAACACCGCAATTTACATTGATACTAATGGTACCTTTGTTGAAATGTATTCCTTTTCTTTTAACATGCTTGGGATTATACATGTAAGCAAATGGATATTGTTCGTTAGACATTTGTAATGACTGGTATCTATAGTGTCCTTATTGCATTTCCTGACATAAACCGGTTTAATCCATTAAGCGGAACCAGTTTGTATGTGATAGAAGAAAAACAAAAACAGATGTGTTATTTTTTGGTATGTCACTTAATGCAAATAAATACGCTTATAAATGATTGCCTCGATCATACCTGTTTCGTTATTTTTTTTCGAGATAAACTGTCCCGTGAACATTGAGACAAGTGTTTGGGTTTTATTTATTTAATATGTAGAGTAAGCTAGCCATTATGCTCGTGGGGTCAGGTTTGGTATATTATCAAAAATCTATTTTCATGGAAATTCAAATTAATCGTGTCTGAAACGATTTCGGATAGACTTTTTGGTATATATATATGTCCCACCCGGAGCTAGCCTGGTAAGTTTGATTAATACCCTCTTGTGGTCTTCAAGTTTCTGTACCTAAGTTTTCATTTTGAGTGTGTGTTGTGCATTGCGAATTCTCTGTATGCGAAACCCTCGTGTAGGTATAGACATTTATATCGAAAAGGTAAGGTGAGTATGATATAATGCTTCATCTTACTTCCTTCATATAAACAGGCTAGTGCTACGGTTTTTCGGGGCCTCAAAGAAATGTACACATTGATTCCATATAAATGCATTTGTTTGGCTGTTTTTGGATGGGAAGGGAGGGAGGGTGTGCGGGGGGGCGGTGTTCGGGCACTAAACGTTTGTTATCAGCAGTGAATAGTATTAACGTAAGTAAGTCTTTACTAGCGATTATCTTTTGGATATTTGGACATTTGGATAAACGTTAACTGACCGGCAGTATGTTTTTCGTTGCGTTGTGGGCTGTTTTAATGAGTTTCGGTTAGTTTAAAGTTATCCAAGCTGTCGAAATTTTGCGCTTATATAAGGGTATAAATGTATTGGATAAAATGACAGATTTGTTCAAAGATAACCGTTGGACAACTTTAACCAATGGTTAAAACTAGCGTACGTATATACATTAAGCTGCAGTAATACCGATTTTTTATTGTTGATTTGCAAAAGCCCTTGGGTTAAGTAACATATTGGGACAAATTATTTAGTGATATGAAATGTTAAAATATATAAGTTCTTTTAATTGAATTAAGATCAGTTAACCAAGTAAATTTGACACCAACATGCCAGGTTAATCGAGTGTACATGCATTGTTATGTCGTCCTTTTAGAGAACATTTCGCATTAATTGCTTTATGTGTTCGTCATCATAGTCAATTTGGCAAGCTCTGTCATGTGATTTTTTCGTTAATTTTTTCTCAGAGGCCAGAGTCGGATACGTACAACACTAGACCAGACTATTACATATTGATATAAGTCTAAATGAGTTTTGATATATGTTCAGCTAGTTTATGTTCGATATATTTTTTTTCCAGAAAATCATTAAGCACAGTATTACTCAAGTATCCTCTAACTACCGTGGACCACATAGGGACACAATTAACCAATCATTTGTACACTAAATTGTTCTTGTTTGAGTATTTAACAAACATATTTACAAATAGAAAATGTAAATTTCCCTTTCGAATGTTTTACTACCAGTTGTGTTTTGGTGAGTATGAAAAAAGCTTGAACCGTAGACACTGTCATTTTCTAGACCTGTCATAACCGATGACTGAATTTTATGTTCATGATATGCTCCACTCCTAGGGTGTGACGCGCATGGTAACATTAAACCTGTTTCGTTCGCATTTAAAAATAATGATAACAAAACTTGTATCTGTGCTTGAAAAACATGCGTTTATATGACGACGTAAATGAAATTTGATCAACTGAAAACGTCCAGGAGTTGCACCAAAAAACTTTAATCATAGAGTACGTCAGCGTCTTTATGCTTATCTACTTCCCCATCCCTATTGAATGTAAGTTTTGCATGACAAAAAAGTACATACACAGAATACGTTCTGATATTAAATGCGTTTAAAATACACTATATGAACAAAAGGGAACCAAAAAAACATACTCAACTTCGAATGACATGCACTGATACAATGACAAAGTCTTAGAACCTTCAATTTGAACCGAATTCTTTAACGATCATAACAATTATTGTCTAGTTAACTGCTTGATTTCAAAGGCTTCTTTTGTCGATGCTGTGGTTAAATGTGATAATGGCCATAAAATGACAGACCACATACGGTGTAATTTCTGTAAGGGGTTTCTTAATTTTGACAACTAGTCTTGATTTATTACAGTACTTTTAGGTCAGAAAAATGGGCAACGTATATTGTCGGACCATACTTTCAAGTACACTTTTCAATATATATTTATTTCTCATTAGTATGAGTCAATATGTTGAATGAAATCCAATCTTATTAGATTCTGTTCCTAATATACGGTTTGTCATAAAGCCAATAAGATCGAGTACTTAAGTCATATTGAATGAAACAAGACAAGGGAAGAGAAAATACTCGAGTTTCCTACCTAGTGAACGAAGTGGGTTGGTATCGAGTTCATGCGGTTTGTATTTGCCAAGTTTGAGGTAGCATATTACATTTTTGTTTCCAATGTTTCTACAGTTGTATTGTAGTGTGTGAAACATGGTTAAAACGTTGTTATTTTCTTTGAATACTTTTCTTTCAAAAACTGGTCAATTTTTCCCTTGTCCGTTTTTGCTCTGGTCGTTGAAGTAAGCCAAACACATGAAATTCGTTTCAACCCATAGAAGACTAGTGATGTTGTGGGGTTAAAATTGTCAATAGGAGCTAATGAACTGAATTTACTCGACGTGTTCGCTTTCTTGTATAAAGGTTCATCTTTTCGAAAATGAAATAAGAAATTTGTATAAACAAAACCTATAAATGCACGAAAAGAATGATGTAAGTGTGTTCCTGTCACACCGGTTCTAAAATAAATTCCAGAAAACGTCCCTTTTAAAGAAAGAAATATTTCTAATGATAATAACCCACTGGAATCTACACGTTCTAACTCGGTAGCATAAATGATATCTAAGATATCTGTAATGCATAGATTTCATGGCCAAACAAGGAATAATGTAAGACAAACAAAGACGAGAGAAAAAAACTACATTGCACAAACAACAACATATCGTTGTCAGTTTGGTAACCGCATTTGCAAAGACAGTGAAAGTAAATCAGAACTCACTGGGCGTTTCAACCGGCTCAGTCTGAATCTCAATGCCACATGTTATGGGAAAGTTACCGTCTGTATCTGAGCTGTCTTGCTATATCAATTATATAATGAATGTAACCAGCATGGTATAAGTGAACGTCTACAATCATTTCAGACAATTTTGTTACACATAGTTACTACTTTCCGCTTTCTTATCAACTACGTCTGAAAGTCATTAATTTCTTTGCGCGTTTCGTTGTAGAATAAGCTGAAGTAGGAATAACTACTAGACCATCCCCTCGCTGCCGGTTTTACTAAGTTTAAATTAAGGCCAGGAAATAAATTACAAGACAGTACAGCACATCAAACACTAAATGGTTGACATAAAACAGACACTTATGTTTTACTTTCTGTCATTTTGTAAATTAAATGTTATTTCAGCTTCAATTGAATTAATACACATCAGGCGGTATATAATTTATGGATGACAATTGCAGTATATTGAAATTGGATGGATTCATGTATTGCATCAATACTGCAAAGCATTTACCAAACTAACATTGAAAAATGTCTTTTTGTCTAATCTAGTAAGCATTTCCAAAAAGTCGAGAGCCAAATTGTTTAACCTTATTCGTTTGGAGATAGTAAAGCAATCCCTGAGATATGGTTGTACATAACTATAGTTAAGATAGTGATCTTATTTTTTTTTGTAGAAAGTACGAGTGAATCAAAATTTATAAAGTGGCTGTATGCAAAGACATGTAAGAATGGTACATATTTAACCGATGGCAGAAACATTGTTGCTATAGTCCTGAAAAACTCTGGTCCAATTCAATAATGAGTTATATTCCCACGACAGAGGTCGGTAGTGGCGAGATAATGGTCCTATTCAATTATCCCTGTCTATAACGCGGTAACAGATTTGATACAAAACAAGTGCATGAGGTGTTACACGTGTTATAACTGCAAAGAAAATGAAAAAAATCTTATTTCGTTTTAACACTTACTGCTATTTCTTTATTTGAAAAGCATTTCGTACACTGTCCATAAAAATGATTCCAGCTTTGGACTCGCTTCCTTAGCTGCTTTTGAACGTTGTGCATTTGCATATATAACTTTGAATTACCCTTAAGAAGTATTAATGTCAGTTTATGCTTAATTATTTGTAAACCATTGTAAAATACGGCATCCTACATCTCATCTCATTAGTACTTTACTCCTAGAAAATATGATTTAATGTCGTGGAAGACAATAGTGCTTGGATGAACTCACGTCACTACCTTAATTACCTCAATACAAATACACATGCTTGGAATCGAACCCGTCATCATTTCAACGAAACCACCCAAGAATATATGTTTGCATGCATTTAACCGCTTTCCATTGTGTTCTTTGTGTTCAGAGATGAAGCCCCCTGTGCAGATTATTAGGAATAAAAAAATGTAAAACAATTAAGTGCATACATACTATGAACAGATGTCAGTATTGTCGTATTGTTATAAAGTCTTATTTCATATGAGTAGCGAAATAACTTAATTGAAATTAGAGCATTACATGCGTTGCGTTCAGACGATATATTTAACTGCAGATATGTGAAAATGCGAGACAAGTATCCCGTTATCAATTAATGTCGTCGGACAACATGTTGTGACTGGCAGTTAACTTCGGTGATGTGAGTGTGGTTTGGCAAATTATTCAGCTTGGACCAGACAGACCAGACAGAGCACTTTGTTTCGAAGACTTACATGATTATTTTGGGTTTTCCTGTTGAGTTTATAGTTATACGATAAACTTTCTTGAAATTTTGGCATGCAATCTTTAGTCATTGGAATTAGTGATTATCAGCTGGATGATGAAAATCGTCTGCAATTTCTTCTCAGAGTTCGAGAAATAATTTTATCCTATTAAACGCAATACTCCGTTTGTCTTTTAATTTAATTTTATGCTGGTAATTTGATAATGCTAGTTGCTCTAGTTTCCCAGTTTAAAGGTAAGAAATTATAGTGTTTCTATCTATCTATGACAGTGCTCGTCTCATCCTAGTCTTGCTCGTCCTAATGGGCGCACAAACTTAACTTTGTCAAAACTAATTCCTCTCTTATGCATCAGTCATCACGACTAAATGATGAATGACTTGCTGTCATCGTTTTGATATACGTATATATTTTAAAATCAACGATATTTTCCAGATTACGTTCAGTTCGTTTGAAAAGCTCTGTGAAATAATGCCTTCTCTCAATTTTAAATGTACAAGTAATGAACTTTAGAAAAGGTATTGCCCATATTTGTGAAAATAAATTGGAATTCTACTATCTGAAAATACGTGAAATGACTTATCGGAAACAAAATGTATGACTATATTTTTTCAGCACTTTGTTTTAATAGACATAATAATCTAGAATAATATTTTGACCTACAATACACGAAGCTTGTAATACAGCGTGCATTGTTATTCTGACAGCTAGTTGAAAGGGGTAATATAAAAATTGCACTGAGCACAACCAAAGATTTGTATGACAAAAGACACAGACTGATTTTTCTATAAGTGTCAATTGAGTTTTCAAATACAAATACCGAAGTAGACAAGAAGGGCTCGCGCCCACACGGCCATCTTGAATTTACTGCTTGTTTGAAAATTTGTTATTTTCCTTGTAAGATCAAACAAATACAACTTCAGACATTATTTATTAACTTAATGCAGCAAACAAATGATGTTTTTGGGGCCAAGGGACTCCTCTCGCATACGAAACAATATGGAGTCTTGCCAAAAATAACATGTAATTGACTAAAATTGCCGAATAATCAAATAATTTGAGGTATTAAAACTGCAATAGATTTCCCTAATGAACACTAAAACATTATTACACGTTAGCGCTATTTTACTGTGTTTGTTTTCATCTTCCACAAACTAGACATGTCTCCGGGCCGAAGTACCGAGTAACCAAGCGTTATTTGCAACTTAACTGAGCACTACAGTAATATAAACATTAACCAAACATATTTTTATTGACTATTTAAAAATAAAATTGCATTGAATATCTCCACATGTAAGTTATCTTTCATACAGTTTCAAGTAACCCTGTAATTTGCATCACTAATTACGGATATACATCTAAAAACGCGGCAAACAGTTTTATTGATGAAGTCACAAACATGGATACCGTGCGTTAATTTAGCTTTAACAATGCATTTCACTTAATTATTCGTACATTGATGCAATACCACGGTTTTTTTCTCGGCAAAATCACGTTACACCTTAATATTGCTAGCTAATGCACGAACAAAAGCAACTAAATTTCTGGGTTCCGACGAAAGATAAGTTTCTTACAATTTTATGTATGTGATTACAGAACCGATGTTGCCCTTTGTACCAACACAGTTTTAAAAACACAATGCTTTAGGAACAATTCATGCATGTTAATAATCGACTTTGTTTTTGTTTGATGGGGTTCGATTAACTTTTAATTTAATATTGCTGCGTTAATTTATCCTTTTTCGCCCGTGTGAAACCAAAATCCTCGTATTTAATTAGCTTCACGGGAATAAAAACAGTTTAGGTTTCAATGTCAAGCAGTCGCTAATCTTATAAAGTTCATACAACATCGCAAGGCATCGATGAAAACTGCAACTAGAAAATACAACTGTGCTTTTTTACAAGCAAATCTTAATAGAAAGAAGCCTTAACCGCTTTTTGAAAAAATAAATTAGTATTAAGTTTCCTGCGAACAATCCCTGGTGAATGGCTACATAAAAGCTTACAGATCGGCGTGTTAATAGAATGTGAGAAAGCTCAAATATACCATGTCTTACTACTGATGGCATGTGATCCTTTATATCGCCATTAACGTTAAAACTTTCCTTTACTTTGAACACATCGAGAGCACTTCTACCACTTGGCTTATTGGTTTCATATTTCCGCCGCCCCGGATCTCACTCATGTCTTATAATATAAGCCACATGTTTTACATCATCAGAGTGTGCTCTGCTTCTTCTGAAAGTGTATTCACTAGGTATTTTCTAATGTCATCATCAACTATTTTAGACACTTTGATGCATTTATTTTCCTGTTTCAAGTGTGGCTGATGTTGCGGTTTTTATGTTGAACCATTGTTTTTGGTTACGTTTTATTTGTCTTTAGTTTCAATATTTTCTTCAAGTCTAATGTCGCCGAATCAATTTATTCATTTGTCGCATATACAGATAAATCTCGTTTCAAATATATTGCTGTTTATTTTATGTTACTTGTTCTAACGTGCAAGGGGAAAGTAACGTCACAAGTGAAATAAATTGCAGAGATAAAGAGTATTCAAATGCGTTTTAACACTTATTCTGATGCTTGTTCTCATCATTGCTTAGCAATACACTGTTTGGACAATGTGGCAAAAAGTACAGTTCAAGAAACTTCTTCGTTTGTACAATATTGACGAAAGCTTTAAAATTATATTATCATACTCGCGTCTGTTTTCTTGGTAGAGGTCAATTATGGTGTATATTTCAGGGGACATAAGAAAGTTTGCGAAAGCACAACCTAATGGGTGAGTGGATGACATCTAAAACACTTTTCGCCATTGAGTAATTTGAAACAGAAGATATGACGGTTGTATAATCTTAACTATAACTACAATTATTTGAACGATTATGAATATGCAATTGAGTAATGCACTATAATGGAACAATTACAATTAACAGTACTGTGTACGGCATATATTAAAAGATTAAAAAAACACATTTATGCACTACTTGCCAATATGACAACAATTTGTTAGATATAAATGATCTATATGTACAATCAACACACTTGTATACTCCAATCATACTTACGTCATTTAACTATTGCTTTGACGTATTAATATTTAAACTACAGAAACGAGCTCAGTAGCCAAAAGTTTAAACATAAACCCCGTTTATTGGCGCTTGGTAAACTCAAAAGACATAGAACACAAAAACAAATTAATCACAAACAAGAGATATGGGAACACAGTACAAATAACACAGTGCATATATACTATATAAAAACTATGTACGTTTATCAAAGATTGTTAAGTACCGCCTTGGAATGGTCAGTAAAATGTAAATTTACTAGGGGTTTAAACCGGTTTGCGTGCACAACCTCACACTTATCCCAACAATCAAAAATAAAGTAAAAACATAAAAGAATTATCCATTATCCATTTCTTATCGACGATCTATTAATCATTTTACATTGGCTTTCTACAAGGTCAGCTCGTTCTCCCTTGACATCAACGTCGCGCTCATTTCCTATTCCAATTGATTTGATGAAATTAATTAATGTCGCTTTTGTCGGTGTGTCCCTTTGGGCCAGTTCCTCGTCTTTCCTCTGAAATAGAACATATGTCGAAGTATAACAATTCAAAAGGAAATTTCGACTCAACCAATTTGAAAAAAAAATGTTATGGTACAGACTGGTGTGAAATAAATTAGTCCAGGTTTGTCTCTGGAATAATTGCATTCACTACACGATTTGTCTTAGCATTATCTTGAGGAATGTCTAGTTCAACTGAAAATGTATGACTGGATCGATTTAAAATTGTCATTATGGCCACTGCTGTTAGTTATGTCTTTTTTTATATCGAGGCCAAGGTATAAAAAATCATTTGACGTTCTCTATTCATTCTTATCCTTGATGGTGATATTTAGAAGCAATTTACTGGTTAGAAATTTAGTCATGAACCAAACACCGTGTCTCTTTATATGATATCTCTAGTTTAGCCTGAATAAGAACAAGTTCTTTAATCAAAATTAGTGACTAGTGTTTTTTCATACAAAGTATGGATTGTAATGAAATTAGCACATAATGATACTGACGCTTTTGTACAGTACTGTCATGCGTGTAAGCAGCAAATGATTACCTGTGTGTGCGCAGTCTTGGCAGATACGTACTTTATGTCACCTAATGTACAAGACAAACATTATTAGTAGGGAAGACAACCTGCTATGTTAGGTACGCCGCATATCTATATATACGGTAAGCGCAGATTTTTGGGAAATATTATGCACGTACTTATCGAGTTATTCGATACTTTGATAGGCTTATGCTTTTCTTTTTTCAGAATGATTCCGCGCCAATGATGATATGATGAATGATTCTTATTCCGATAAAAATACAATCCTACCTTAAGTTAGATAAGTTGCATCATTTCAGAAAAGAAATTGAACAACGTTGACAGACTGAAGGAATAAATTGTACATAACTATTACTTGACCTTGTTTTTTAAGGTATAACAAAAAAGCAAACTATGAAAACTTGTTGTAGACAAAGACATAAAAGAATGATTCCTTATTACATATTAGAAATAATAATAAAACGATACAATTGTATTTAAACGCATTTGTAAAATAAATAATATAATCATCCCAATCTCATTTGTACTGTATTACTTGGAAATGAAAGTAAGTGTGAATAACAGGGATGAGAGATTCGCATGTAAGGCCGGAATATAGATTGCATACATTTAACAGCCAACTTTTCTTATCTTTGCTTTTAAATTAATTGTTCGACCGCCTTTCCAGATAAGACAGAACAAAAAAATGACATTGGTCTTCAAAACATCTTATTGCATACTCACTATACACTGCTGTTAATATAATTGCTCAGTTGATGATCCATCCAGTTTTAATAGGAACTTAAACATCTTAAACGTTTTGTTACGCAGTAGCACTAATGTCGCGAAGTTAAATTGTCACTAAGCAGACCCGAAAGAACCTAATTGAATTTGATGCAACACGTTTTGTTCAGACGATTTATGTTACTGCACATATGTAACAATGCGAGACAATGACCTCGTAATTTAATAACGACGACATGTTGTGACTGGCAGTTGCCTTCGGTAATGTGATTGTGGTATGGACATTTATTCAGCTTTGACCAGACGGAGCATTTTTATTTCAAAGACTTATTTTGTTCCTTTTTGGTTTTCTTTTTAGAGTGTATGTCTTTTTGATCAATTGCCTTGTTTTTTGGCAACAAATCTATGAGTTCTTATAAATATTAAATGTCTGCTTGATAGAGTTAAAAGTGTGCTATTTCTTCTCATGGTTTTATTTTTTACCCCATTTAACGCAATACGTCGTTTGTTTCTCTTTTTTTAATTTCAGGCTTGTTAGTTGATAAAAACTATTTCAAAGAATGACGTCAACACAAACACAAGTTTGAAGAACTCTCTTCACAATGTTACATGCGACATAATAATAATAATAATATATGTCATGTGTTCCCGTTCCGGATAGAAAAATCCGACCCGAGGGCACCTGCGTTGCCTGGTAACGATGCTTGCATAAAAAAGCTCATTTTTGTACATTTCACCAAAATAATAAAAGAAATAAAAAGTATTACGTCACAGCGCGTGACTCATCTGGCATGGGGGGAGGCCAGATGGGATTTTCCAGCACGGCTGACGTCACCGGAAATGCCTATCCGGTGTGCTAGAATAAATGAAATTACATTTTTAATTTGAAATACATGTATCGAAATATTTTATTGTTTTGGGCAATGCATGTGTTAATTTTTAGAAAGCTTTATATTGCGTTTAAACTTTGGCATTATGTAAAGAACGGTTTCACGAAAAGAGAGTTTAATTAAAACAAGCCTTTGGCGTTAACGATTTGCCTTTAAAAGTCTGTTCAGCATTGTTTTGTTTTTAATGAACAAATTGTTCTAGAAAGATGTATTGTCCTACAGTCATTCTCTTAATGTTTAAAAAAGCGTGCAATATAATTCTGACAGCTTGATGAAAGGGATGAAATATGCGCTAGATTGCGCACAACCGAAGAAATACATCACGAAAAAGACAAACAGATGAATCATTATGGAAAATGCGGGTTAATAAAGCATTTAAATACAAAACAGTATTCCCTTAAAGTAACATGTGATTGACTAAAATTGCAAATATATCAACAATTTGATGTATTGGAACTGCAAAAGATTTCCCAGATGAAATCTAAAACTTTATTGCACATTGAGCGTTCATGTTTTGTGTTCAACTTCTACAGATTAATCCAGTCTTAAAGCAAAATACATAGTCACTAGCGTCATTTGTATCCACTTTAAACAATACGTCACCAACATGGAAACTGTACTTTCTATTAGATTTTACAAAACATTTCGAGTATATATCCGACCATGAATGCAATTCCATGATTTACTTCAAGTCGGGGCTCGCGTTACACCTTTACTAGTTGCCCTACATACTAAAATCGTAAAATAGAAAAATATGTTTTGAAACCATTCATGCATGCTTATTAATCGAAATATTTTTTGGTTGATCGGGGTTGTGGAAATTTCAGTTAATACTGTTATGTTTATTTGTTATTTTTCGCATTTGTGAAACCAAATTTCTCTTACTAAATTAGATCCACGGGAAGAAATGCAGTTTAGGCTTAAATAGTCATATGTCAATGTTTCCCAGTCGCAAATCTTATAAAGTTAATTCTCTCGACACCGTTGAAAACATTCGGAACTCCTCGGCCATTTTATCGAAAACAACCTCGGATGTATGCCGGTACATCAGTTAAAGTAGTTCGTAAATTTTTGAATAATATCATTAATTAAATGTAGTGTTTAAGAGTTGTATTTATTGATCTCAGTTTAAATTGTTTGCCAGTGAAGTGTTTTATTGCAAACATAATTAAGATTCCCAAGAGTTAAGTCATAAAGTTTAACTGCTAAATAAGATTATTACGCTATTTTTTTCAGCGCACTTAAACGTATCACTTTGTTTGTATGTAAACCGTCCAAAAATATGAGCTCCGAATGCGATGAAAAATACAACTAGAAATACAAATGGGATTTTGTTACATGAAAATATTAATGGAATGAAGCCTTTAAAAAACCTTTTAAGAATTGATTCAGTACGAAGTTTCCTGCGAACAATACCCGGTAAATGGATATATGAAAACTTACATATCTACGTGCTAATTAAATAACGGAAACCTTAAGTATACACTGTGTAATTCCTGATGACATGTGAGTCCTTATATCGCCATTTACGTTGATACTCGTGGAAATGTTGCTAAGATGTAAGATCATTCCTTTACGTTTAAAATACGGATACCACCTCTACCGACTCTGTGCACATTGGTTCAGTATTTCCCCGCCTCGGAGCGCAACCGTGTCTTATATTGTAAATGTGATGTTTTACATCATCAGTGTTGTTGAGCATGCTCTTCTAAAGTGTCATATGTGTATTTGTTTTTTCATGACTGTTGCTTCACTTTGATTTCATAACAATCACGGATTTCGTCCAAACTTATTCCCTGCAAATATATAGTATATTTAAAGGCCATATAATTGTTAGAAAACAAAACATCAAAAATAAATGTGTTTACCATAACGATTACGTGTTATGCTGAAAACCAGCATAATGAGCTAGTTTGAAAATTGAAAACTTCAAGAAGCATGCTATTTCAATATTGTACTTTCGTTATGACGTCATCTCTGACGTCAAATTTTGCATCGATAATGCGTAATTCAGGTTCTTACTTGTAAAAATGTACATTACACATTTTCAATATATGGCCGTATAGTTTTCTTCCTAAAAATGTTATTTACTTTAAATACCGAATGAAACAAACAAATGTCATAAGGCTCAAAATCGATCGAAGCGGATTATATAGTTGATTTTGATATTGATCGTTTTAGATATGGAGGAAATAATGAAACTATAGAAGACAAAAATATGTGTGTAGTTATCGCTACAGGTAGAAGTTACACGATGGCCTTAAACGCCATATGCATAATATCCCTTTCCACGTGTACTGGTAGGTTAATTGAGTCTCCAATAAAACGATTTACTGGGGATTTACTTTGTAGTTGTCATTGCCGTTTCTCTTGCTTTTTGTCAACACTTAAGTGTATGACGCAAGTCAAAATTGTATGCGTAACTAATTTTAGAAAATTTCCTTGAAATAATATCATTATGTTTAAAGATTTTTAATTGCGTAAATAACAGCTTTGCCTGTAGTTTGCATTTTCTAGATATCGACGAAATGTTTAAAACTTTTGCACAAACCTATTTGAAACGCTCAAAAGTAGCAATCTGATAACCTCGACCATTTTTCATCGAAAAAAACCTCGGATGTCTATGGACGGTTTTAATGTCAGAACTCTCTACATTTAAAAGCACTGCAAATATAACGCGTAGTAAATTCGAATTTAGCAGTTGAACCTAAGAGTTTTACTCTAATGAATTTTAATCATTCTATGATATGTATCCAATAATATTTTTTACTGGGCTAAGTAATACATATATCACGTTAAAACACTGCCATAAACTGACATTATTATGATTATTATAATTTAACAAAGTACTTCTAGTAAGACACCGGCTTTCATCAGAGGTTGGATTCGATGAGCAATGATAGAGGTGTTCCGTTTGTCAAATGTAGTTCACATATGCACTTATTTATTTAAGAAGCAATTCGTAATGTCTATTGTCCACG
The DNA here is from genome assembly GCF_026914265.1 of Mya arenaria. Classification (NCBI taxonomy): domain Eukaryota; kingdom Metazoa; phylum Mollusca; class Bivalvia; order Myida; family Myidae; genus Mya; species Mya arenaria. The sequence continues at coordinate 35,226,874 of NC_069125.1, forward strand.
TTTTCTACCATTTTTATTATAACAAAGTGTTATGATACAATATCTACATGTACGATTCGTAACTTTTTGAAGAATATTTTCAATAATAACATTGCCATTGTATGTCTACATTCATGCATTATTACGTTGCAAAATCCTAAGATCACGTTATGAAAATATTCAAGAACATGTCAATTTATAGGCGAGTAGGATGTGTTCACAAATTGCAGTCAACAAAAATTTAGTACTTAAACTAATTTATTTTGAAACACTTTATGTTTTCTTAAAAAATACCAATTTAGAGCATTTAGAACGTGTGATCTTGATTTCTTTTCAATTCACGTTGTCAGATACATCTGAGAATAATATCTTTTCTGTGTTTAGCTCATTTTTTCGCTCTACTTTTAATTACCGTTTGTTTCCAAATTGTCATCGAATGTATCAATACTTATTTTTGAACTATGCGTATCACACTCAGTAATATGTAGACTGGTATACTTGTCCATTTCCGATTATCGATCTGTAAAACTGTTCTTCTTTGACACTTCTGATGTGATTAGCGAACTTTCAGTCTCGTTTTCATTTGATTTCAAATTCACAATCGTTTATACGGGGTTTCTTTAATCATTTCAGATTGGCAATCTGTTGATACGTTGCATTCTACACTGTCAGTGCGTTTTCCCTTGACATCAAATTTGGGCTCATTTCATATTCCAATAGATTTGATGGCAGAACTTAATGTCGATTCTGTCGATGTGTCCCTTTGGGCCTGTTTCTCGTACATGCAATTGATCTGAAAAACAAATTGTTGAATTGAAGTATTGCGAAATGAATTTCAATATTTATGCGAAAAGCTGCAGAAACAAGCTCAGTAGCAAAAGGTTTAAACATAAACCCGGTTTAATGGCACTGGGCAAACGCCAAAGACATAGCACAGCACAAAACTCCACAAACAGCACAGTGCAAACATACTATATATAAAAAACTAAGTATGTTTTTCAAGGATTGTTAGGTACCGTTTTGAAACGGTCAGTAAAAGGTAAATTTTCGTATAAATATTATGGTAGAGATTGAAATGAACTATTCCAGGATTTGTCTTGACAATTGCAATCAATCATTTTTAGATTTGTCTTAGAATTAATTTGAAAAATGCCTAATTCAAACGAAAATGGCAACTTCTGTTATTTTTTATTTCTTTGATTACTAGGAAAGAAATTATAAAAATCACACTAAAACAGCGGTGGACGTTTCCTGTGCGTTCTTTCCCTTCTTGTTGATAGTTTATTTTCATTTTCATAATAAAATCGATTTCATTATTTTTTCCTGTATCTTGAACCTAACTATGTGTCTCTCTACGTGCTATTTCGACTTCACACTGATAAAAAAAACTTCTATTTCGTTGAAGAAAATATGTGCGAATTGCCTTTCGTACTAGTTTATAATTTGTTATGGAATTAACACTGTTATGTTATTGTCGTCTTTGTTATTCTTTGTTTGTGACTGTATAATTAATGTTTTCTATATTACAATGTAATATTATTTTAATGTATGACCCTATTCCGATTTCTGAGCAAAAAATGCTTATTTAAATTCCATATGTATAAAACATACCATCATGTCGAATAAGTCAAGTGCTGAATGGATAACTGACGCATTTGCACCTAAATCGCAAATATTTGGCACCTCTATCGGCAAATCAATGGATGGAGTACGACTATTATTTCGTGTTTGCCTGTATCAAAATTGGAAATGGTATCATTGTTTTATTACTGCGAATATTATTTTGGTAATCATCTTCCACTGTGAAAAAGTTGTCAGAAGGACCAAACCTTAAAATGAATTAAAAACAGTGGCCAATGTCATTATCGGGATTTGAACGCAGTTGGGCTGGTTTAATTGTGTTGAGGAGTCCGAGTGTAAAATAAATAGGATAACATTGATATAAGGTAGGCGCGATTTGTAGTCGCGCTCATCATGAACAGTGTAAAAGGGACTAGACATCAGATAATACAACTGCAAGAAAAAAAATACTTACATAAAATTTGCATTATTGTGTACAACGCTTTTAATCTTACTTTTTGATGTAGCACATCGCTTACGACATTTGCATCTTTCGCAGTTTTGGGGCATTTTTTTCCGATTTGAAATTTGCTAGGGTTGTTTATCACGTAAATCCCAGTATGTTTTAAAAAAGCGTCCACTCATAACATATATGCATTGAACTGGGACACAATTTGCGCTGTTTTAAACGGGGAAGCACAGAAGAGACAGCAACATGATTGTTGCGTTTACTATTTTAACCACTTTACTCTTCTTAAGTGCTACCTATTAGCTCGCATATACAAGTCTAGGCTAGTTTTGATGAAATACTGTATTTTCATATTTTTGGACCATCTGGTGTCTAAAAAGAAATTTGTCCAGATATAAAAAAACAAAAACACTAAGTGATACATTCATAATTATTTGGAGACATGTTACCGATAGAGGACCATGATTTGGTCATGCTTTTAGACAAACCCATTTTCGACATAAAACTCATAGAGTTAACAGTGAATTTCCTTCAATCTAAAATACTATTTAAAATAGGTTTATAATGGTCTACCTAGCAGTGAGTAAAATGTGAAGCAGCGAAAGTTGATGTATATTCGAATCACTGACCTGGTACTATATCTAACTGTCTCCTAATAAATGTGAATATTCCTGGGAGAAGTAACTCTGTTACGGGCTAAAACAATAAGTGGAATATTTGTGTTTGGCTGATTTACCGCTAGTATCCGACTGAAATTTTACTTGTCAGACAAATATCGCATGCTGGACGATTTACATATGTTTTTGTTGGCTTGAAATATCTTGCATCTGTGGGTCCAAAAATGTTATCGATTTTTATATCCTAAAACGGTTTCTTGAGGTCCTGGTCATCTATAACTACAGATTTCTTTCCACTCATCTGTCGTATTTTGCGATAGGTTAATGCCCATTTCCGGTTTCGAAATTATTGTCACAGTTGCCCTTTAGTTGTCGGATAAACTGTCCTTAAATACAAACGAAACCTCTCTTTGGAAATATTCAATGAGTTATTACTTATTTTCAATGCGTCCATTTTAACTTCTTCATCATCCGATACAACATTCTGTGTAGGTAAACTGTGTGTCATTGTTTCGGCTTTCTCCGACAAGGAGTTGTTTTGTCTGTTGTCGTGCTTCTGAACTGTCGGTTTCTCAGAAACTTGCGCACTTCTGGTGGCATTTGGAGCAAACGCGAATATCATTTGACTCGGGGGGGAATGCTTCATAATCATTGGTATACAAAGAAAAATGTTTCTTACCTGTAAGCAGTTAGCTACAAATATCAGGATTCATTTCTGAAGATCTTTCCTTAATGGAAGCAAGAAGTTGTAATCCAATTCGTAAACTGTTGGCTGTTTTGCTATTCTCCGATCTATGTGCTCTCGTTTGCTCCAGACGACATAAGGCATAGTTAGTTAGTGTCAACTTTAATTGTGAAGCTTTTAAAACGCGATGGTCACAATTGTTTTCCTACATAGACAGTTAAACTTGCTTATCAAAGAACTCTTACACTTCTTGCTGGTATAAAGATAATTTCAAATGGCGAAAGCAATGTCTTCTTTTCTTTCTTTTCGTTACTTTATAAGCAATTGACTGTGGAACAAGTATCTATCAGACTTTCCATTTATTTAAAACCACGACGGTCCATCATTAGACGGGCGTTCAATGAGGATAATATTCATCGTTAGAAAAATATTAAAATGTATTGTACATAAGCAAGATTAGCACCTAACACAAATATGGCAAATATTTATTTACCCTTAGAGGAGGACAACTGGAACACGTAATTAAGTGCAAAAAAAATCAACATTACTCTGTCAAACGCTTTTCAAAGTCAGCTAAAATGAATATGTTTAATAGTACAATAGTTGCATAAAAAACTCAAGTATCCCTAAATATAGAGACAGGCGAAAACTGATGTTGACAAAAGCATACATGTCAGAGAATCTGTACATGCCTATGATTTTTCTTTTATTATATGATTCAAATATAATAATATATAATACATGGCATTTATTTGTTTTTTTTATTAGAAAAAACTGTATGCGCACAAAACGTAATTTCGTTGTTGATATCATGTCCCAACCCTGTTCGCGCTGATGTATGTTTGGATAGCAGAAGGGGCGAATATTTTACAATAGTGAAATAAAAAGACATTTTCACTGTTTGAAACAGTAGAATATCGTTTTTATTTCACATATAAATATCTATAAACCACCGGCAAGCGTATATTAAATTGATATCTTCTATGCTCGTACTCGTGAAAAGTCTCTAGTCTTGAGGCAAGACTCAGACACAGAAACCAAAATTACAAGGCGATTGAAAATGTCTATGTTCCATTGATTTTTACGTTATATGTAAATGGTGTTGAAATTTCGAGTTGAAACATTTTTCAGGAAATGTCATCATCAATGATCTGACAAAGGGGGAGTTTATAAAATTCAGTTTTGCAAGCTTAAGACATCATTCTAAATACAAAGAGATCACAAGTTCTTCAGGAAGGGCCTTGTATAATAAGTTACCTCTTCAGCAATCGGGCCTGCTCAAAACATATCAATTAAGCTGATTAAGTTTATTAGTCTTATCTTTGTCTATTTGCATGCAAGTCGTCCTGTTTCATTCGCCTTTGCGTGAGGGTGTGAAGAGCATTGTTACACTAAATTGATACAACTGTGGCATGTGCAATTCGATTCAATCGAACACAATATCATGCCAACGCCGAATTCCCTATCTCTGCTTCCGGATGATCTTGAGCGCGCGCAGCTCATCTCATCTATACAGCACGAATAGTTCCGGAAAACCGACGGATAGCACATAAGTCTTGTGCTTTATGTGGGCAAATATTTACAAATACTCATCAGCATTTTAATACATGTCAATTCCAAGATTCTGTTTTGAAAAGTTTTTTTTCCGATATTAACATCGGAAAACCATATATTATAATGTTAACATGCAAGCGTACTTCCAAAACAGTTAATTGCATATTAACTATGAACGGTTGTTAATATTTTCGTATTGTAAATGCTTCTTCCATTTTTGAAAGAAGCCAATACATCTAAAACGTTTTGTTACCCTGTAGCACATTTGTCGTAAGGAAAGGCCCTGTGTAGCTAGTTATCTCTTCAGCTCAGAACAAATGTTTTGTTAGCAGAGCGCAATGAACAAAATTGAAGCTGAACCGTTACATATGTTTTGTTCAGAGTCTGAGACGATACTTGTTACTGTGCATATATGCTGGTAATGCAAGGCAATGGTCCCTTGGTATACGACATGTTGTAACTTGCAATGCCCTTTAATGATGGGATTGTGGTATGGCAAATTATTCATTTTTGACCAGACAGAGCACTTTGTTTCAAGGACTTTCCTTCGTTTCCTTGGGGTTATCCTGAAGTAATTTTATGGTTATTATGTAAATGACCTTAGATGTTGACAACCAATCTTTAGGTTTTTGAATTATTGAATAGCAGCTGGAAAATGTTAAACGTTTGCAATTTCATTTTAGAGTTCTAAAAAATGTTTATCCCGCTAACTGCAATTCGCCGTTTGTCTCTGTCTTTTAACTGCATGCTGATATGTTGATAATACCAATTAATCAAACAATGTCATTAATCCGAACAATTGAGACTAAAGCTCCGTTTAAAATGCTCCCTGCGACATGTAATTGTGATTTCATTTGCGTTTGTTGCATAAAAACTGCAATAAATTTCCCAGATGAAAACTAAGGCATTATTGTATTATTTTATTTGTTTTCAACTTCTACAGACTAGGCAAGTTTTAATAGCAAAAATCAGATTCACTAAGCGTCATTTTAACCTATCAGGACTCTAATTAGTAACATTGACAATAACAAAACAAACACACGAACGTAATGCTACATTTTTTTTGTTAATAGCTGGTTCAAAAAAGGAAAAGTCTTAAAGTGCTTTCAATACCCCTATATGTAAGTTAACTAATCCACAATTTCTGGTTAAGATTTCCCCTGTTATTCGTAATTACACTTCACTTCAATATCAATTCATTAATGCTTACTTTCATTAATAAGTCACAAACATGAAAACGGTGCTCTCAATTAGCTTTTACAAAACTGTTCACTTAATATACATACGTCAAATAATATTCGTACAATAATGGAAATTCCACGGTTTCTTTCTCGTCGGAAACCCTGTTACACATTAACATTGTGTGGCTTATGAAGGCAAAACGGCAGTTGAATAACAGGTTCCGGCAACAGAATGTTGATATAAAATAATATATTTGTGAATACGAAAATTATGTTGCTTATATATCAAAATCGTTTAAAAAAACAAGAACTTTTTGGAAACAATAAGTGCATGGTAATTAATCGAATTCTATTTTGGGGGTTGATCGGGCTCATTTAATATATGTGTAATATTGTAACGTTAATTTGTCCGTTAAAGCCTTTGTGAAACCAAAATTCTCGGACGTAGTTAGCTCCAGGGGAAGAAATGCGGTAAGATAACATAGTCATACGTCAATGTCTAGCAGTCGCTAATCTCATAAAGTTATTTCAACATATCACGACACAGATGAAAAAAATACAACTAGAAGATACAATTGATTTTGTTAGATGCGAATCTTAATGGGAAGAAGCCCTTTAAAAAAAATATTTAGTACCAAGTTTCTACGAACAATCCCTGGTACATGACTTCATGAAAACTAATATATCTGCTTCGTAATGCAATATGGGAAAGCTCAAACATACCATGTGTTATTAGTTATTGCTGATGGCAGGAGATCCTTTATTTCGCAATTAACGTTAATACTCGTGAAAGTGTTGTTGAGATGTAAGATCATCCTTTAAGTTTGAAATACGGAGACCACCTCCACCGACTTACCGACGTTAACACGTTTGTACATTGGTTTCGTATTTCCCGCCCCGGAACTCAAACATGTCTTATACTTTGAGCGTCATGTTTTACATCATCAGTCTTGTTGAACATGCTCTGCTTCTTCTGGAAGTGCCATATGTGTATTTACATGACAATTACTTATCTTTAATTTTATATAAGCCACGGATTTCATCCAAACTTGTTTTTCGGCATTTATACAGTATATTTAATGGTCAAATTGTTAAAACTATACTAATGCAGTATGCATAATAAGTACGTTTTATGATAGAAACCAGCACAATGAGCTATTGATACTTTAAAGATGCATCCTTTGCAATAGTGTACTTTCGTTATGAAGTCATCTGTGTAATGTCAAATTTCGCATGGAAAATGCAATGCAAGTTCTTACTTGTAAATACGTATCTTAAACTTTTGCAATATATTGTCGTCAAGTATTCTTCCAGAAATGTCATTTTTTGATATACCGAATAACATACATTTCATGTGTACTGGTAGGCTCACTGATTCTCCCATTAAACGATTTCCTCGGGATTTCTTAGTTGCCATTTGCCGTTCATCTTGCATTAGTCTACTCATATCTGTATGTCGTAGAACACAATTGTATGCGGGTTTTGTTGTAAATTTCCCGTGAATGATATATTTTAGTTAAAAGAATTACGTACTTTTCTCAACTACGAAAATCACAGTTTAACCTGCTGGGCTTTCTCTGCAGTTTGCATTTTCTGAATATCGACTAAATGTTTCGATCTTGTGCACAAACTTAGCTGTAAGACTCAAATGTAGCAATTGGATCACTTCGGCCATTTTTCATCGAAATAAACCTCGGAAGTTTATGGACGGTTGACGATGTCTGAATTCGTTACATTTAAAAACGCTGCAAGTACATCGCGTAGTAATTTCGATTAAGCAGTTAAACCTTAGAACTTTACTCTAAGGAATGTTAATTATTTAATGATATACATGCAATTATACATTTCATTTGGCTAAGTAATGCAAACAACACGTTTAAACGCTGCAACTTTCATTATTATCATTATTATTATTTTTATTTTACAAACTACTTTTAGTGATAAACCGGCTTACATCAGAGGTTAGCATCGATGGGAAATGATCGAGGTGTTCCGATTGTCAAATGTAGTTCACATATTTATGTAATTGTTAAAGTAGCGTTTCATTATGTTTATTGTTCATTTTGACAAACTACGTTGTATACCATTTTATAACATCTTTGAACAATATGTTCAAAAATAACGTGGCGATTTATAGTCTTCTTTCATGGCATTTGTTTTGCCTTAACGGTGCAAAATCCTATGATCACGTTATACAAATATTTAAGAGCATGTCAATTAATATGCTAATAGAAAGTGTTCACAAATTGCAATCAAAACAAGTTTAGTACTTAAAGCATTTATTTTGTAAACTTGTCATGTTTTCTCATAAAATACAAATTTGGAGCATTTACAAATGTGTAATTTTTATCTCTTCCAAATTCAAGTCGTCAGGTATATCTGAGAATAACACCATTATTTGTTCTGAGTTCAATTGATTTTGACGATCTACATTATCGCTTGTTTCCAACATGTCATCGAATGTATCAATACTATTTTTGGCACTCTGCGTATCACACTCAGTGTCAGGTAGACTGGTATACTTGTCCATTTCTGATTGGCGATCTGTAACACTGATGCTCTTACTCACTTCTGATTGGCGATCTTTTAGACTCGTTTCCATAGAGATTTCCAATTCATGATCTTTTATACGGGTTTCCTTAATCATTTCAGATTGGCAATCTGTTGAGACGATGCTTTCCACAATGTCAGCGCGTTCCCCCTTGACATCAACATCTGGCTCATTTCCTATTGCTATGGATTTGATGGAAGAACTTAATGTCGACGTTGTCGTTGAGTCCCTTTGGCACTGTTCATCGTGATTGATCTGAAATACAAATATGTTGAATTCAAACATTGCCAAATGAATTTTAAGCCAACATAATTATTTGTAAAAAGACTGAAATAAATTATTCCAGGGTTTGTGTAGATAATTCGTTGCTAGATTTCTCTTAGAATTATCTTGAGCTTGAGCAATACCTTATTCAAACTTAAATTCAACATTATGGCAATTGCTGTGAGTTCTGCTTCCGTTAATACCGATGATAAAATAAATGCTAAAAACATCGTTTTCTATGCATTCTTACCCTTGTTGGTGATAGTTTTTTAAGAATCGATTTCAATATTTTTTCCTGTTTAGAAATTGAGTCTTGAACCATACACTGTGTCTCTTTACATGCTATTTCGACTTCACCCTGAAAAAAAGACCAAGACATTTGTACAGCATAAGTAAGCATTATCTTTATAACAATACTTTGGAGAGTATGTCGTACAACTTAATGGACTGTAATAGAATTAACTTCTTGATGTAATTGACGTCTTTACTATCTTTGGTTTGTGACTAAATATGTACTCTACAGTACAGTGTTATTTCTTTATTGAACGATCGTGACCGTCTTTAATCATTAAGGTTTGTTAATTCCGACATATAAGTAAATAACACATAGGTATATATCATATGTATCATTCATACCATCCTGCTTTCTATTGATTTGTTGAATCGGTCAAGTGCCAAATGGATTTCTGACGCATTTGCACCTAAACCGCGAAAGTTGGAAAACTTCGGCACCTCTATCGGCAAATCAAGGGGTGGGGTACAACTGTACTTTCGTGTTTGCCTGCAAAAACAATTGCAAAAGTATGTTATTGTTTAATCATTGTAATTATTATTTTGTGTAAACTTGTGGAAAATTGTTGCGACATTTAAAATGTATCTTGTCTGACAAATCAGGGTAACCAATTTATTCTTTTTGTGAATGCAATGAACGTAATAGTAATGACATTCTCGTGTTCGATAACATAGAGAAAACTTGATTCTATGGCGTATGACCTACAAGAAGTGTTGACGTCCTTGGTTATTTAGATATTTCGCACTATGTAGAATAGCGCTGCGTCATTTGACTTATTTCATACCAATACTTCTCCATACGAACTTATATTGTCGATCAACTTGCTTAATCAATAAATACACGTATATAAATTATAAGGGTTTATCACATGTTTTTCTTTATTCCTGTGTGATGTATGAACGTTGTTGGGAAAATGGATATTTCCCAACTTGTTAGCAGAATTCCCGCATGTTCTCCTGCGTTCAAATAGTATTCAGGAACACACGAAAACATGCGAGGATTTTAACGAATGCTGGCCAATGCATTAAGTCGCCCTCCTAAATTACCCATTACTGGTAAACTTTATCTATATATGATACCACTGATGCTCATTATTGGTAAAATACGTAGCGTTAAAACGGAGTTTCATTGTAAAACGTTTGCAAAAGATAAACAAATGTGGAATCGATTTAAACAAATATGCATTGATTGTAAAACTGTGGTTTTTGAATCATGCTATAAGAAGTAACCTTTGCAACGAAACTTTGTAGAATGAAAACTAATGCAATGATGCAATAAACAATTTAATTTTAGAGAGTGTTGTAAAAGTATTGTTTATCTTGTTGGAGTTGTTACAGATGCTGCTGCTACTGATCTTCATGACACATATAGTTGTAATGTAAATATTCTTTCACAAGTACTATACATATAAGATTAACAACATTATGTGTTGGTGTACATTTTTGTCCATACCTAGCTTGTATTGTGGAGGGCACAGGTAATATACAAGGACTGCTTTTTCTGCTTGTGAGACGAGAAAAGAATGGACTGACAGGTTTAACATCGCTCCTCCCGACACAGCGGTTGGAATGACCGTCGAACACATCACCATCGCTACTACTACTACTACTGCTGCTGCTGTAAATATTTGAGAAAGTAATTGCTGTAATTGAAAGTTCAGGCTTACAATACATATATAATGCTAATAAAAATACTGAAAATAGAGCATAACCTTCTTGTGACTGTTTAAAGATAATAAATTGTGACCTTTAGCCATGTTTACCGACAGTCTAAAATCCAAGTCTAGACTCAGACTCCGATCACTTTTATAAAACTACAAAGAATCAACTTGGTTCCATTTGTTTTACAAAATTAATTATGAATAGTTCAACAATTTCGAATAGTCATAATATTCAGCAAATTTCATTATCATCAACACTCTACTAAGAACGTTAAAATGATATGAAAGTTTTTCAGTTTTGTTACTGAATCTGAACTCGACTTGAGACTGTATTTATGGCCCCAGTACTAAGATATTACTCGTATCACGTGTTTTAAGGTATTATGTAAGGTCAAGGTAACAGAAAGCTCAAAATAGTGATATATTCATAGTTATTTGGAGATATCTAATCGATAGAGGAAACTGGTTTGGCCATGCTATTAGACATAACTATTTTCGACGTATAACGCATATATTCTACAGTGAATGTTCATTAATCTAAAATACTATTTGAAAACGGCTCATATTCGTCGACAACTTAAACATTCGCATTTTTTTGTATCAGTAAAGGAAATGTTGACTTTAAACGTAGTAGCGTATAACATGCTGAAAAGGGGATGTATTTTGAAATCACTTTCATGCTTCTATATTGGCCTGCCTTCAGATATATGTTAAAATACCTCAGAGTAGTATCACTGTTAGGGGTTAGTACAATCTGTGGTGGTTCATAGGAAGATCCTTTGTGCTTGGATGATTTAACTCTTGTGTCCGATTTGCGTCTGAATTTAAACTTGTCAGACAAACGTCGCATGCTTAGTCCCGGTACCGATGGACGTTTTACATACGTTTTTGTCGGCTTGGAATCTCCTGCAGCTGTGATTTCATTAATGTTATCGATTTTTATATCCTCAAACTGCTTCTCGATGTCCTGGTCATCTGTATCGACGGAACTGTAGCCACTCAACTGTCGTTTAGTTTTCAATAGGTTTAGAACTAGGTCAGCAAGTTTAGGCCCGTTTTCTGGTTTCACACTGTTCCATTCATTGTCCGGTGAACTGTCCTTCTCATTTATACAATCTAAACCAATCTTTGAAATATTAATACCGTTATCATTTATTTTCAATGCATCCATTTTAAGTTCTTCATCATCCAGCACCACATTCTGTGTAGGAAAACGGTGTGACATATGATCGGCTTTCTCCGACAAGGAGTTGTTCCGTCTGGCGTCGTTCTTCTGAAGTCGTTGGCTTCTCAGACTGAACAACTTGCGCAGTTTTGGCGACATTTGGGGCAACTTCTGTAAACATTTAACGTGAGGGAGATGCTTCATTATCGGAGATCCCTGGTACTCGCTGTGAACCTTATTTGTATTCTTTTGTCCTCTGAATGCGGTTGGATCGGGAGAGCTTGGAGCGCTGCGCATCATCTTCCGATGCTCCTCTGTTTCTTTAAGTCGTCTTTGGCCATACTCTCTTATTATTTGCTAGAAGCAGGAGTGAATCGGGTTAGTACAATATTAGTTTTATAAGGAAACAGTTATTGAATGCCAGTGAATAAATGTACAGATATTGGAAAAGAGTGTCCGAACTTGTACTACTCATCTAACGACTGTTGTGTGCTGTAAACAATATAAACAGGGGTGTAAAAAGTAAAAATTAGAGATTTCCATTATATTATTGGAACATCTTAAAAATATGCTTGTACTTAAAAGAATCTTATGTTAAATTATTTTGTTATGAAAAGAACAATATTGAAGAAGCACTAAGAAAGCTTGCACTATAAGATTATCTTAATGAATTTGTTGAATACTTTCCCAGCCAAGAGTTTGAAAACAAACAGCCAACAATAAATTGGAAAGTAATGAAAATTAAATGGTCTAAATAATTTTCATTGTGTGTTGTTTTTTTCTACACGAATAGAAAAGTACATATATGTTTTTCATTCTAGTCTGCCTTTCGCCCGACAAAAAAGAAAATAATTTTGGCTTCTCACAATTAGAAATAAGCAAAGAGGTTTGAAAAAGAATGCGAATAAGTATACTGACCTAAGCAGAGAATTGGAAAAGTCCAGAAATGTGAGTTAATGAAATACTGACTTTTCTTAATTAAACGAACTAAAATACAGGGAAAAGGGGAATACATGTAAAATTAGTAAACAAATGTCGAAATCCGATTACATGTTTCCTGGATACAAAAATATCGCTTCGAATGTAAGGATACCTTTCTGAACTCATTTCACTAATGGAAGCCAGGTGCTCTAATGAAGTTCGTAAACTGTTGACCGTTTCGCTACTCTCTGATCTATGCGCTCTAACTTGCTCCAGACGACTCAGCGCATAGCTAGTAATTATCTCCTTTAATTGAAGGATAAAAAACCTATATGGGCGTGTTTGTTTCTATACATAGATTGTTTAACCTGTTTGTAAAGCAGTCCGACCTCTTTATTTTCTAAACATTCAATCAAATGACGAAAACGATTGTCTACCACATGTTTGTTACAATTAACAGTAGAGCCCGTATCTTATCAGTTTTCTATTGATTTAAACGATGACGTTCCATCGTACGAGGCGCTTTCAGAATAAACAAAAATATTTTTCTGTAGGTGATTTTTGTTATTAATCTTGTGCATTCGGATTATCAATTAACACACTTGTGACATGTATGAATGTTGCCTTTCTTGAGTGGATTCGTGCATCTTGTCAGCTCGAGGCAAATTTTTCGACCGATGCTTTTACCGAAATCGACAGTGTTTTCCGAGCCAAACAAAACAAAATTAATTTAAAAAAAAAGTATTCAGTATTTTACCAAAAATCCAAAACTATAAAAACAAATTATGGAACAATGGATGCAACCTCGCCATTGTGGTCTGATAACACAAATATAAACAAAGCGTCTAAACAGCACAGACGAAACGGTAGAAGGTACACCGCATCGCATCGTACTCTGACGTCAACGAGTAACAGTCAGGGTAACTTTGACAATTATATCCCGCTGAAGATGACTATATGTTGTATAGGGAATGAAAGGGGTTGGGTATGATAAATATGTTAACTACCCTAGGGTTTAACCACTTGAAAACCAGTAATTATTACAAACATTACTCGACAAAGCCCACCTTAAACCCTTTCAACACAAACAATATTTTCACCATCATATCATCTATCAGAAATGTTTGATAATTGAAAAAGACCGTAAAGTGTACCATGTTTGACGTTTAACAAAACTATTACATATTAGTGCTAATTTGTCTGTGCTTGTAAACGAATAGGAATATCAACGAGGTTTTGCATATAGTCGTTGAATCATGTATTCCTTGCATAAGCGTATTTCAAATACAAATTTAGTGTTTGATTCGGAGCACTTGTACAATATTTTGAAGTTCAACGCTTTTCATGGAAAGCAAGAAGTGATTGTTTTTTCACTATTTCAAGAAAATACCCTTAATATATCTTAAAATCGCGAGAAGCCAACCCTACAATATGTAGGCAATTTCATGCATGTCAAAGAACCTTTAAATGACTATAATTGAATATTTCAACTAGGAAATGTGTATCTTAGACAATACTTGGAAAAGATATCTTGAGTTTTGTCCGACCCAGGAAAGCAATATTATCCAACAAAATTGTTCATATCCCAAGGATAAATTCCATATATGACAATATTCAGCAAATTTCATTATCGATGCTCTGACAAAAGATTGCAATAAATGAACATCTGCACGTTTGAAGCTTGAGTCTAAAATCTAAAAAGCAATAATAACTGAAAGGACACTTATTAAGTCTTTCCATGCAACAAATAGGACTGACTTTATTTAGCTATTGAAGACCCTGGTTTTGTCTACTTAAACGAAAATCCTGTTTTATCTTGAGTAAACATTGTGACAATGATTTAACATGCGTTTCCAAAACGTAACATTCACAGGTAATATTCCAGTCATGAATCACATCCATGTTAACAATTACATTTTTGCACTGGTTTATATTCGACGTTCACGGAGATTTTTTCTGATCTTTATCTTAACCACTGTTTTGTCGTTGCGGTGCTAAAATATGTCTTGAATGCAAATAACTCAGTCTAATTTCTCCTTAGAGTGATATCTGGCAATAATTTCGTTTCCGTTTCAAAAGCAAAGTATTGATGAAATGATTATAAGTCTTAAAATCAGCATTTGATTGCAATCGAACAAGAAATCATTACCAAAATGAGGTAGTACTTTAAGCACCACTAGCAATTTATTCTCGTTGGTTTTTCGCCCATGGACATATCAAACTTCTTTTTCGGCAATGCTTAGAAATAGTTTATGTTGCCTAGAATTATGTTCTGTTGCATAACAGATAAGAAATCCAGAAATAACATTAAAACATGTTCGAACAGCCGTTTGGTCCAACGCTACGATTTTAAATTTCAAATTTACATTTAGTACGGACAATTAAATCTGAATATACAGGTAAAAAATGATAGTCAACATACTAGACCGAGTACTTGAAATTGAATGAAAACAAACATGGAAATAATTAAAACAATACCCTACCTCTGCATCCGGATGGTCTTTCAGCGCGCTCAACACATCTTCCCTAGACAACACGAATAGTTCCGAATAGCCGACAGATCGTACATCAGCCGTGCGCCTGGTGGAGACAAATGTGCACAAGTAAACTTCTAATAGGAATATTCAAATTCAGTACTAAATCCAACATCTAAATAATTTTAGCAAAATCAAAGATGCTGTTGCGAAAAATGTACGACGCTTTTGACAACTCATATATAAAGTAAATATGTTATATGCGATCGAATTTCTTTCGACTTGTATGTATCTACTGTTATAGACATAAAACAATATCAAATCTACATCTAATGCATTTGCATGTCAAACTTTACACAGATACATGTCACACTACATATATCAGGAATCTTTCTAGAAAACTTTATATCCGTACACTCTGCATTTAAATCATCTACCTCATTATAAGATACTATTGAGCTTTCTTACTGTATAAGACTTAAACAGCTCACCTATTAATGCCACCATCTATATTCAGGATGCCAATTTCACCGAAGAAATCACCAGTGCTCATTTGGGTTAGAACGGCTCCATTCTCACTGGCATGTAATAAAAATATGTTGCTTTGTTATCAAATGCTAATCATTATGAAACTGCTATTTTTATTATTATTATTATTAATCATTATTATTATTATTATTATTATTATTATTATTATTATTATTATTATTATTATTATTATTATAGGTATTTATTAATGGTAGTAGTATTAGTATTATTATTATATTAATAATTACTATTATTATTATTATTATTATAATTATTATTATTATTATTATTATTATAGGTATTTATTATTTTGTTGTTGATGTTGTTTTTGTTGTTCTCGTTCTTCTTGCTGTTCTTGTGCTTGTTTTTGTTGTTGTTCTTGTGTTTGTTGTAGTTCATGTAGTTCATCTTGTTTTGTTGAAGTGAATCAAAAAAGTGTGGATAAATAGTGACCAATCAAGACACGTCTTGGCTAGCTTTGGGCAAATCCCGAAAAATCAAATACTTGTATACTAGAAATTGTTGTCACCGAACTGTGTTTTCTTATTTTCATAGTATTCGCTTTTTGGACAAATGTTATCGATGCCAAGAGTCATCATTAACATGTGTAAAATTTTGAATAGATAGAACAAACATGTACTTCAATAACCACATTGTCATAAGAAGCATTTTCGGGAAAGCTACTCTCATAACTCACCTTACATTTTGGTGCATATGCAGAAGCATTACTTTGGCTCAGTAATCCGAAAATATCGGAATATATCGAAAATTTGGCAAGTTTTAAGAACTTTTGTTCATTTGGTTCCTACTCCTGGAGTTTCTGTTCATTTATTTAATAGGGTACAACGTTGTTCCTTCAAATACTTTTCTACCAACAAAATGATAAAATGTTTTCTTTGTGACCGCTTTTGCTTCGGCCGTTTTAATTAGCCAGACATATAAATGTGTTTCCCGCCGTGGAAGACTCGGAGTGACGAGTTGGTATACTTCTCAATAAGAGCAAATGCACAAACTTAAAGTGTTCGCGTTGGAACGGAAGTAACTCGTATAACCCGAGTGGTTACCTCGAAAAAAGTCAAGAAAGTAAGCTCTACCCAAGTATTTCTACGACTCCATCTGCTATAATGAACATTTCCCGGGCCACTTCTCCGCGGCGGCATATAAGGTCACCCGGAGTAAAGATGTAGGCCCTCATTTTCAGCATTAAATCATGAAGAAACTCTGGCCTGCATTTCTGGAAAATCGTGACCTGTAATAAATGAAATTATGTATTACAATACATGTTTAATTTTAAATGTATACAATAAGAATATTGGATAGCAAACGTTAAGTCGTCTGAAGTCATAAATAAGTTTGTTTTTTTATTTGTTTCATATTACGGTCATATTTTCACATGCATTTTCACATAAAGATCGACCATGCAGAGGCATAGCGATAAAGCAAATCAAAATTATCAATTTATTTTCTATGGTCGTAATGTTGTCAGTTCCATAGTTTTTTAAACCATGTGGAAACAAACCAATATGTGAAGAATGAATCGGAAAGTGCCATACACATCACATCCGGTTGTTATCTGATTTGTTTAATACCTTTTTCAGTGTTCCAAGGTTGACGTGTAATGCGAGTTCCGTTTTCAATTTATCGGGAAGGAGACCAAGCGAATTAATGTCATTGCAGTTTAATCGACCTCTGTAAAAGAGAGAAGAACCAAGAGTCAATTTTATTTGTAAAGAAATGTATCTGCACCCATAACAGTCAACAAAATCAGAACACCAGTTTTGAAAAGGACATATAGTTTGTCCATCCTCCTCCCCCAGAAACAAATAAAACAAACGTTGGATCGGAGTTGGTATGTTCTAATGGTATTGGTACAAATTAACGGTTTTTGTATATCTACGGACATAATTAATATTTTGAGATATATTTTTAAGTCTTTTTATGACTGTTTCTTAGGTTAACATAAAGCTCATGATTGAATATGGACAAAGACGATTCATGCATGAATTCAACAAGGAAAGGAGATGAGGGAATGATAAAAAGATTGGGAAACGCGATATTGAAAAGAGGGTCTCCTTTATCAATGGCGGTCATTAGAAGCAGCACTATCATCCTCCCCAAGCGTATTAAGAACTCGGCGACCAAAATTACTTTGGTCTCGAAGGGGTAAAAGGCGTTGATTGTACATCTGTATAAAGAACAAAAATAATCTTGGGGTCCACTAGCGACTCGCCATAATTGCAGTTTTAGAAATTCGAATAGCAAACATATAAATCACTTTTTGCTGAATCGTACAATATCCATGTTCTTAGAAATGTTATGTTCCCTAACTTGTATACCAAATAAATTGTTGGCAAGAATAATTTTATTAGCGTGGACATATAACGCTTTCTTACTTAACCGCGAGTTCGTTTTCTGCACATAAACTACTTCAATAAAGCTAGTTTGGATAATATTTAATACAAATACAATGGAAAACGAATGCAAATAGTATGCAAGATTTTGAGTGAAATTGCTTTCGAACAACAGGAATCCTTATGACATCAATCAATTGTCCTTAGAATCTAACTGTCCGGCCCGAAAACACACAAAACAAAATGGAGACAAACATCGCGATCTCTTACCTCAAAGTAACAAATGTTTGGAATGTTAATTAATTGTTACAAATTTCTAAAAGTGTATTTCAAATCTAAGAGTTGCGTTTGTATAATTGAAACATTTTCTGTCTTAGACATTTTGACATCAAACGTGCTCAAGTCGAAAATGATCTCAACAAGATAGTTTTTGATTGGACATGATCCTTGAAGTAGAAAGTACTGTATTGCGTGTCTGCAGCAAATAATTACATTTGTGTGCACAATCTTGTGAAAGAGGATCGCTTGTGATTTGATTGATGGTCCTTTGACTCGGACAGGAATATCTAACTTATGCATAAGGAATGTCAAATTTTTAGGTAGATGACAAATGTAATATCTAGCCAGCAGCCTGCCTCCATCAATGACTGAATTACGAACGTTATGTAACCCTGCATACAAAACAGAATGATAAAGTGTGGAATTACAACCTGGTGTGAAATGTCGGAGTTTTGCGAAAGTTATGTGCACGTGCATTTCAAGTCATAAATTAATTTGGTTATTGTATGTCGTTCACTGTTCAGTTCGATTTCACACCAACGGTATTTTATTGTTATGCTCAATGCTTCTAATTCCGCTTAAAGTGACACTCATATTACAAATCAATACATGCATAAAAAACATAAATTTTGAGTACTTAATCTTTAACTACTTACTAAATAATGCATTTATGATAAGTATACATGTACAACATGTTATAACCGAGTTTCTAGAATAATTTCAGACAACTTTCTTCACAAAATTTACCGCTTTCGTATTTCTTATCATCAGCGTCAGAAAGTAATGAATTTCATTGTACGTTTTGTTGTGTAATAAGTTGAAGTTGGAGCGAAACTTAGACAATTCCGTACATGCCTGTTTCAATAACTTTAAATTTATTGCAAAGAAAATGACTCACGAGACAGAAACATACATCAAATCGTTCATGATTGACTTACAACAGACACGAATGCTTTACTTTTCGCCTTCCTCGTTCATATTATGTCAAGTTCAACTGAATTAATTTGCATCAGGCGTAATATGATTTATAGACATTCATACTATATTCAAATAATATTGACCCATGTTTTGTATCCATACTGCCAAGAACTCAAATGAAACCTTGACAATGAAAAATTGGATTGTTTTGTCTAATCTAGTCACCATTCCGAAATTGTTTTAGGCAAGATACTTTGACCTTATTCGTTTTGGGGAATTGTGAAGAAATCGCTAAAAACGTGTTTGCATAATTTATTTGAATATGTAAATACGAAGCAATATCTATGAAGTGTTTGTTTTCAAATACAATTGGCAGAATACTTTGTCGTATTTAATTATCATTGTCAATTTTCTGAAAACAAACTGAATTCAAAACCTGTGCATACATTTCATCTTAAATCAGTTCGTACCTTGTCCACACATAATCGTACCATCTTTGGACTCGCTTCTGTAGCTCTGTTGGTACGTTGTGCATTTGCATATAGAATTTCGCTCCGTCCTGAAATAAGATTCATGTAAGTTTAAGCATATTCTTTTCAAAAACATTTTTAAAACAATTAGTATTCAGCAACATACTTCCTACTGTACTACAAAAACATGTTATGTCACGTCGTAAAAGAAACTAATGCTTGATCGAACACGTCATCAATTCAACATTGTCACACCGGATAATTTTTATATACAAATAACAGCCATGGATTGTGATCTTTGCGTTCAAAGATTAAACCCCCCTCACAGATGTTAAAGAACAAAAATAATATATAAGTTGTGTCTTAAAAACCTTAATGTTTCTCTCGATTGAGAAAAGAAATCTTAAACGGCCTGTTGCCAGATACTTGGTCGCGTGGTTAAAAGTTTGCTAACCAGACCCCATAACACATTATGGAAGCTAAAAGCATCCCTTCTGTCGCGTTCAGACAGTATATATAGCTGCGCATATGCGATAATGCTAGACAACGACCTTGTAATCAAATAATGCTGAATGACAACATGTTGTGACTGGCACTGGCCTTCGGTGATATGATGGTGGTCTGGCAAATTATTCAGCTTAGAACAGACGGTGAATTTTGCTTCACGATTAAGACTTATTGAGTTCCTTTTATTGTTTTCCTGTGTATGGTTATTGGATTAATTGTCTTGATATTTTTGGCAACCAATCTTTGGCTTCTTGGAATGATAAAATACCAGCAGGATAAATGAATTTCGACACAGGGTTCTAAATTTAATTGAAATATTTGAACGTAATACGCAGTTTGCCTACTTTGTATTTAACTTTGTCCATGCTGGTAAAGTTATGATACCAGTTTCATAGGCTGTTGCCGTGATATCAAATAAATACACATTTTTAACCGCTATGCCAATGTATATTTCATTTGCGTTTGGAATGATAAAATACCAGCTGGATAAATGAATTTCGACACAGGGTTCTAAATTTGAATCAAAATATTTGAACGTAATACGCAGTTTGTCTGTTTTGTATTTAACTTTGTTCATGCTGGTAAAATTATGATACCAGTTTCATAGGATGTTGCCGTGATATCAAATATATACAAACTTTTAACCACTATGTCAATGTTTACTTCATTTGTGTTTGGAAAGAAATAAATATATATCGATATATATATTTTATCCGTAGCGACACAGCATGTTTAAATTTACGTAATGCATTTCTATTTAGTTTCTACTTTGTCATAATGTTCAGAACGATTTGACATAAAGCAGTAATCACAACAAATAAAAACAAGCCTATGGAATTAACGAAAGCATTCATTTTATGCCTGAACTGTCAATAGGCGTATGATTTCTTACCAGCAACCGTTCGAACTCCTGCCTGCTAGCATTTCTGTTGGTTATGACGTTGCCAACTTGACCTAAAATAAAATAAGCTTTTAAAAGGCAATGGAAGGAACCTGTGTGTAATAGTCCTTTTCACATACAAAATCCGTTCCGTCTGACATTGCATTTTTGTAACCATTCACTATCAATATGACTATTCGACACTGAGTGTTGTAAGTATGTTGTAAAAAAGGTTATTGTTAAAAGGTATAACGACTTAGTATATAGTTATATGGGTTAGATATGGCTAAAATAATGATATTTCATTATGCATTCAATTACTTACAGGCTGAATGGATTCAATGTAAATAGTAACGATTTTTTATGTAGAATCCATCTCTGATTAAAAATAATTGTTCATGAAATGTGTACATAGTTTAAAGATATGGTATGATATAAACAAAAAGTATTTAAACAACTAGAACTGTGCTTACCAACAATTGTAGCGAATATGAAAACGCCGATAAGGTAACTGACGATCACAAAGATGTATCTGAAACAATAATTAAACTTGGATCCATGTTCACAGTGTATGTACAGCAACTCTTTCGTAGGTTTGAATTGGATAAATTATTTGAAGTAAGTTATATAACTTACAAAGTAAAATGTTCGAAGTGTTATTTAACAAATACGTGAACATCGAAGTCACCTAAAGGTTTCGATAATCATTGCTTAACAAAACATGCGAAATAATAAAACTACAACAAAGCAACCCTGTATAACTTGAAAGCACTGTAACGGTGTACATTGGATCTTCACAATCCTCTAGAAATCTATCCTCAAGAAACACTTGACAATTGGAGAACACCAATACGCAACGTGCTACTAGAAAAGACAATAAAAAAACAAATTAAGACAATATTGCAAACAACACTCATTTTTTATCAGGAAAAATGACATGTGTAGCAGCTTTTATGTTAAAGAATCATGACGTTTTTAATTGCACAGGGTGATATTACGCGGCACTGTTTTAATTTCCTTGTTTTACTCTAAAACTAAATGCCCATGATAATAAAACTTGTTGGCACAATTCTCACTGCAAAATGCATCAATGATGCATGTTTTACAAAAGATACTGCTTTAAGGAAATGTAAACAAACACATAAAGCAGTAATTATTCACGCAATAAAATTAGATATGATCTAATCATCTCAAAATCGCTAAAACATGGACCATGTGCAGAACAAATGCGTCTTGGAGATGGATCATTTTACGATCATAAATGATCTAGGGCATCATTTTGAGTGATTTACGAGTGCACACCAAGTTTCATTAAGATCTGCTGTTAACGATTAAAGTGGGAATTTAGTTAATGTCCTGAAAAACCTGTACGACCATCGAATGGCCAGTCGTGGGAATGGATAAGCATTTATGTAAATGGTATTTACTGCGATAAATTTAAATTAAACACTGAATTACAAATGAAACCAAAACAAATTTAGGTCAAATTCTGACCGTTTAATGAAACCAACAACGAATGTGTTTGTTATAATTAAGCATGTTCATATACATTGTTGATAAATGCTTAATATTGCTTAAGTTCAAGAGAGAACAATGTCAGTTTTGCCTAGTTTTACCAATTAATTGGTCATAAATTTGTAGTGACTCCAGCTACCTGAATTTTGTATTGACCAATATGGTGATATTTAAGTGCATGTCCTGATTCTACCACCGATAAGAACGCAAAATATATGCCTTTAGTATCATTCTCCGACTCAAACGTACATAAGATTATGGAGACGCATTTGTTTCCTTTACTGTGCCTTAAGAATAACTACGAAGAATCGGATATTGCCTTAATGGAAATTTGCCGACTATGACAACACAAGTAAAGAACATTTCAAATTTCTGGAGTAAATCAAGCTAGGAACATTTTCTGACAGTTACAGAATATAAATAGGATATTCTTTCATGCCTCTGACTAATTACGGTGTGGTGGATCTTTCATTTCGTCCGAAGTTATGACCAGTCCGATATTGGTCTAATTGGTTTAACTGATGGAAGGAAAACCATCAAGTTTGCCAGTCATGATGCGTTACTTCCTTAATGGCTATCAATCTGAGATTTGATTTACGTATTTTTGAAAACCAACGATGTATATTTCAGTTCGTTTAGTTTGGAAACTACTGTCAATTAATGACTTCTGTAATAATTAACGAGTGATAAATCAGAACACGACAAATCTGTTCAAAATTGTTTTGTTATTTAACATAATGTTCTAAATTAAATTATTTGTCTTACGAAAATGTACTGTAATGCTTATATTTAAGGTGCATATAATCCTGACAGCTTGATGAAAGGGAAACTCTAGACACTAAATTGAACACGACCGAAGATATGATTCACAAAGCAAAAACACAGACGGATCTTTCTTCAAAATAAGGGTTAATAAAGTGTTTCAAATACAAAAGAGACTTGCCTAGAAAGTGCATGTGATTAAATAAAATGTAAAACCGTCTTTGTAATTACAGTTGAAGAAAATAGTGAAACTGTCTAAATCAGTAGTTGTAACTTTTTAACATATTAAAACTGCAATATATTTGATAACTGAAGAAAATATTGCGCATTTAACGTTTATTTCTATGTTCTTTTCTTATTCAACTACATACTAGACAAGTCTCAGGAACAAAATACAGGGTTACAAAGCGTTATTTGCACCTTTAAGGACTCTTCGATCTTCAATTAGTAACATAGTCATTAATCAAACGTCTGAAATTAAGGCTATACGCTAATGGGTTATATTTTATTGAGTTCATGAAGAGTCTTTAAAGTCCCTTATATACTTACGCTGCATAGGACATCAACTGACTGTTGCAATGTGGAAAGACCTTACTTTTTAACTATATAAAAATAACAGTTCGCTTATAAAAGGTAATTGACCTCTATATGTATGCTAGCTAACGCACAACTACTAATTACTAGTAACCCTGTAATTTGCAATAACAGATGGATTCGATATAAATTAAACTATGCAGAATATAGTTTTGCAAATGAAGTCGCAAACATGTAAACCGTCTTTCTGGTAGCTTATACACAATATTTCACTCTAATACTTGCAAATAAATACAAATACCACAGTTTCTTTCGCGTCGGAACACGTGTTACGCCTTTAGATTGTGAAGCTTATGGAAGGACAAGAAAAATTTACCCATGGGTTCCGACGATAAATGTCATAAGATCACCGACATTTGATTACGAAAACGATGTTGTCCAACAATACGTTTTCAAAAGCAAACCTTTTTTACAAACGATTCATGCATTTTCGTTAATTAATCAAATTCTTTCTTGGGTTAATCAGGTTTCGTCAATTTTTGATTTAAATTTGTGTGACGTTAATTTGTCCTTATACCGGATTTGAGAAACCAAAGTTCTCGTATTTAATTAATTCCACTGGAAGAAAATGCAGTTTAGGATTGAATAGTCATACGTCAATGTCTAACAGTCGCTAATCTTATAAAGTTCATTCCACATGTTACGGCATCGATAAAAAGGACAACTGGAAGTTATAGCTATTATTTTAACATGATATCTCTATGAAAGCTTACAGATCCACGTGATAATAGAATGAGAGAGGTCAAATACACCAATTTTAGTTACTGATAACATGTGAATCCTTATATCGCCATTGACGTTGTAACGGACGTTGAAAATAATTCCTTTGCGTTGACAATGCTCGGCATTTTACATGTAAGTAAATGCATACATACCGAAATTTATGTATTATCGGCGATTTATTTAAGGCCAGATTAGCTGTAACTCTGACATCATTTCACCCCGAGGCTTAATTACCAATTGAAATTTCCGTGGGTCTGCGGAAATATTATGTTTGTTATGACGGTTTTACAGTTATGATCATGAGATTTTGATTGTTTATACTTTTTAGATTATTTGAAATTATACGGGGTTTTTAAACTATATAAAGAGTTAGTTTCGTTTATATGTATTAACACATATGTTTTGAAAATCTAAGATATCCTGTTAACTCAATTGATTAAATAACATATACGATATCAATTATGCCTGGAATTCAAAGTCCAAACACCAATATCACGACCATACTTAATACTGAGAACAATATTTAACTTGTTCTCAACTAAGAACACTGATTAACTAAGTATTAACTCACTGGGAACAATATTTAACTTTTGTATACAATGTAAACGAAAGCGAATTAAAATCTGAAAAAAAATAGTGTAAGTTATATAAAAAAGCCCAACATGCATAAATCAAACTAAGTGTAATTTGCTGTTTTTGAGTTATTATTTTATTTAGAATATTGAAGAATAATGTTTATCAATACAAAACAAATTCAAAACAAAAATGAATGCCCTTGTTTAAAGAGTGAAATATTTATTATCTTGAATAATGCCATTTTTGTATATTCAAAAATAACCTGGGCTTGATATTGAGAAAGGACTTATGTATGTTCTTGATATTGCGGCAAGTTGTTTGATGTCCAATCATAAACCTCCATTAAGAAGACACAATTCTTGTTTAGCCTTTCCGTATGTTGTTTCATATTGCTGAAAGGTGCAACAACAAATGTGTCTGAGTTAAATGTTTGTTAGTTTTTTAGGCAAACTAACAGCAATGCAAACAAACAAAAAACGTTCTTGATATATTATTCAAGTACAAATGAAACAATATCCACGTATTAAGTATAAGTATACGAAATAGTATAAGCAACAATGTTAAAAAGTATAAAAACATAAATGCGTGGTCTGTGATACGTACTGCCAATTCGAATCAGGTGGTGGAAGATCCCCAATTGTGGTCAGAGTCAGTGTTGACCAGTACAAGGAGGCCAAATACTTCCTGGTCACTGCTGCATATCGTCCTTCTGGCTTGGGATAGGACCAGTCACCTTTGAAATAATATATAGATTTACCCAGCAAATATGAAATGGGAAACATTATTAATGAATTGAATCTTGGAGTTATTGTTATTTTTGTTGAAATTATTAGAATTAAGCTTTATTTCCAATACAACCTTTATAATTGTGATTTGATGTATTTTCTACATTATGTTTGCATGTTTTATATTTTATGACCCATGGTTGTAAATCAATATTTCTGATTTGTCTTATTGTATCTTACCTTCGAAATGCTGATTAGCGTGTTTTATATTTTATGACCCATAGTTGTAAATCAATATTTCTGATTTGTTTTATTGTATCTTACCTTCGAAATGCTCAGCTTCTGAGATCAAGTAATAGAATGCAGCAAACCAATGTGAGCCGAGAAACAGAATGTGGGTCAAGCTGGCTACTCGAAGGAGGTTCGGGTAGGCAGTCCTTGATTCGTACATGTGCATGAAGCGGATACCACGGTATATTTTTAGGAATCTCGGGAATCGCAACATCGGATGAATGCCTGTGTAGAATTGCAGAAAATCGAGGGGAAGCAAACAAATAATGTCAACAATGAAACATTTATCTTTGGTATAGTTTTTGCATAGTTTTCTTGAGTCGTAAACCATTAGACCTTGGTTAAGGTATCCAGTTCTGAATTGCACAAAGATATCACACACATAGACAAAATCACATAGGCCGTCGAATAAAAACCATATGTACATATATCCTCGCTGGATCTCTCTAAAAGCCTCCCGAGCAATGCATGTCCATATGTTATATAATACTGCAAGGGTAACTATACCGAGCCAATAGAACATTACACCACCCGAGGGGTGAACCACTAGCGATTTAAAGGTCTTGTGTTTCTGAATTTGAAATTTGTAAACTTGGTCCTCTTCAGTTTCGTTTGATGTCTGAGCCTCAGACTGATTTCTTGTTGAAAACTTTCTCAAAAATGAATCCCCTCGGCTAAGACGTCTATGTTTCTTGGCATTTATGTTATTAGCAGCGTTCATTGATGTTTTGAGCTTGCTCCATCTGTCTTTCGCGCTTTTCAAATCCAAGTCGGACTTCTGTGGAGATGAAGTTGCAGACATGTTTGTATTTACGTCAGCATTACACTTCTCATCATATGGCATTGTTCGGGACATTTTCGAGTGTTAATGTGATTTGTTTGAGCCTAATCAAATTATTTGGATATGGTTGGACTAGTGTTTACATCAACTGAGTATATTGATCAAGCAACTTTACTTGACATAAGTGACTTATTCTTCTTTCTTATATTAGGTTACCCGTGCCAATGAATTTTCTCATAATGCATCTGGATCATATTGGACCTCGACCTGTATTCTGATTGTGTAACGTCAGCTTGCTCTATCTACACTCATTGCCGCTTCTGAAAACATAAAAAGTCCACCGAATTATATCGCTGATATACGTGTTTATGATGTTAAGAGTGACCGTTTTCACTCGTACTTATACATGACTAGGGCATGACTTGTTCTTATTTCATTGCAATATCCAAGATGTTGAAATATACTGAAAAAAGAGCAGAATGCTAAGCGCTTAATTATATCGTCAAGTTTTAAAGTCAACACACTGTTCAAGAACAAATTAACATCATCGAGAGATGACACACTACAGTACATAAAAAGGCTCAGTCAACAAGAGACACATTCCAGTTCAAAACAAAAGATAATCAATGAGAGACATATAAAAGTTCAGAACACCAGACAACCAACGAGAGACACATAACAGTTCAGAATAACAGACAATCAACGAGAGACAGATTACAGTTCAGAACAACAGACTATCAATGAGAGACTGATAACGCTAGTTAAGAAAAACAGACAATAAACGAGATTCATATAACAGTACAAAACAACGGACACTAAACAAAAATCAAACACTGGTTCGAAAATTACAGACAATCAACAAACATAACTATGCAAAACAGCAGATAAACAACAAGAGACACATAACAGTTAAAAATAACGCACAATCAACGAGAGACACATAACAGTTCAAAATAACGCACAAACAACTAGAGACAAATAACGGCACATAACAACGCACAATAAACGAGAGACACATAGAAGTGCATAACAACGCAGAATTACCTAGAGACACATAACAGTTTAAAACTCAACGAGAGACACATACAGGTACAGAACACAAGACACTCAACGAGAGAAACATAACAGTTCAAAACAACAGACACTCAACAAGAGACACACAATAGTTCAAAACAACAGACACTCAACGACAATCGAATACTGTAACAAAGCACTTGACACTCAACGAAAGAAACATAACAATTCAAAACAACCGACACTCAACAAGAGACACATACAGGTACAGAACACTAGACACTCAGCGAGAGACACATTACATCTCAAAATAACAAGGACTCAACGAGAGACACATACAGGTACAGAACACATAACGCGAGACACATTACAGTACTAAACAGCAGATCTCCCACTTTTCATAGCTTTCATTAATGAATGCAAGCTTCATAAAAGCATACATTCAATTGATGAAAAAAGTAAAAAACATAACACCATATTAACTTCATTAACGTATCGTCCTGACACAAACATTTCCTGTTAATTGATCAAAATAATTTATCAAGGCCTCTGTCTCCTCTGCATGACGTTTACAACAATAACATTCTAAGAATTATCACCTGTTTGCTTTTCTCAAAAATAGAAATAAAACCAAGGTACTCAAACAGCACTTAATAGGACACTTAATACGACACTTAACAAACAATGGCAGATTGGCCCACTCGAAGGTCTGTTATTTTAGCCATGGTGCTTGAATAATACGAATACAAACGAACACAATATAATCACAGGTATTCACACGGCCTGTTTTGCTAATAGTGTCAGCTATTTATATGGGATTTTATCAATATAAATGTCATAAAATGCCTCAGTATTTCGATGTTTTCGGTATATTGACGTAAAACCTTTGAAAAATGCTACAATAAACATGTATATTTTCCGTACAATTGGTAAGAGACAGCGCAAAACAAATCTGATTTATCCGATTATATAATCTGGTTAACTAAATGGTGGTTATTAATTGGTCAATATTTATTAAATAATCAATGTGAACCAATTATGCCATGTATGACAAAACTAACCGCAGAATGACCTCTTGACTTGCTTATCAGTTTGGCCAAATCCAATAAGGCAGTTATTGAAACTTTATTGTTTACGAAGGCTTATATTTTAAATACAATTAGGATCACAGGATATTGTTTTTTGGGAAGATTCAAGCATAAAGCATGTATTACAGTTATCCACGTGCATGCACATTTTACTCATTCATTTGTTGTTATTTTCGACGAATACTGGTAAGTTTGGCACAACTGACCTACACAACAAAACAACCCATAAGCTTAAACAGGTTAAAAGATATCATGCGTGTCCCATGAAAACAATAAAGCAGATTGTATAATGATTTCTATAATTGCTCTTTGTCATGCTTTCCTCGGAATCAGAAATTTGACCATTAATGAAAACAAAACATAGCTTAAGTTTGTTTAGATGCAATTTTCTCATATTTTGTTTTCATTCAATTGATTTGCAGATGTTTTAATTCAAAATGTTATGTTTTCAGCTGTCTTATTGCCCTGATTTATTATTGCTTTTAAGGTTAACTGAGAGGTGTCAGAACTTGCTTCGGAGAAATAGCTTTAGAAACAAACGTGAATTTTAATGGCGTTAAACCTATTCAATGCATCGCTTCGTTATGTATAAATGCGTGTGTTATTATGCGTTTATCAGTTTAAAAGTGATCAGGTCCTGTAGTGCCGTGTGACCAAAGCAAATGAACAAACATTAACATACTTAGTGTTCAAAATTTTGTTTTGTCTACTGGCTCTGTTTAAATGAATAGATATATCGTCTTAAAATCGATAAAACCTGAATATTGATAAGCGAAAAAAATATGCCGAATATCAATAAAGCTGCCATTCCACTGAAAAAAAACATATTTGAACACTTACCTTTGTTGTACTAGTCTTACGGCGTATGTTTGAATTATTAGACATTTTGTCACATATTTTCGCGACTATCAGTGCAATCTAATGAAACATTTGATTTAACCTATAGCAAAGGAAATATATCTTATGCCCTAATTCGCTTTTGGAAATATGTGTACCTAACTCGGAAATGTCGATGCATAGTGTATACGTTATAATTTTTGAAATATCTATATAAGAATATAACACCAGTTTCCTAATTGTAATGGTCGAATTACATTTATATAAAGGGAAATCACAATTTCTATAATAAAATGTTTTTGAAGTAAGTAATAGATGATACATTGCGTGAAGTCTTTTGTAGTTTACTTTTCCATACACTTAAAAAGTGGCATCGTAAAAAAGCTTCAAGGAGTCAAAAAAGTTCGAAAATTAAAGATTTACGTATCAAATATATCTTAATATACCTTAACATTGATATATATTTTAATTGAACATCCCTCGTTCATGTCTATGTATTTGCCTAACGGGGAAGAAGAAATTTGATATCGAGGGGCGTTCAACATTTAACACAAAAAATAATGATCTTCTTTCGATGTAAATATGATACTTTCTTCAAAATATTATATCGCTTATTATTGTTGTTCCTTTAATTCCTTAATTTATGCATACTTTCACAATGACAATGATGTCGCAAAACGAACTAAACAATATAAATGAATGTTAATTGATCCATGGGGTAGTCGTTGCAGGCACCTGAAAAATGTATGTTAAGTCCAAACATATACAGTCACTTAGTAACGATTGATTGTTATTAAGATTGCATTTACCGAAATAAATGACGTGGAGTGTCAAAGTCACTCGACCAATTCATTTGGTACATGCATATTACCAGCTTAGTGTTTGAGATTATGAGATATATATTGGACCAGTTCTACCGGTTTTATCTACCGATTCGCCTTAATAAAATTTTCAACGGGTGATTGATGATGTATCAAATAAATATGGGTCAAATTTGAAAACAAAACAATTGCTACCCCATTGGATAAAATAGAATTTTGAATGCAATGATATAAAAGATTAACTGTTCTGAAATAGTACTTATGTGAACAACTACAGAAACAAGCTCAGTAGCCAAAATTTTAACCCGGTTTAATGGCACTGCGTAAACGCCAAAGACATAGAACTAAAATATCACAAACAAGAAACATGGGACAACAGCACAAATTCACAAACAACACAATGCATATATACTAAATAAAAAATAGGTGTGTTTATCTAGGATTTTCTTAGGTAGCGCCTTGGAACGGTCAGTAAAAATGTAGATTTACTGAGGGTTTAAACTCGTGTGTGTGCACAACCTCACGTTTTGTTTAAAAAACCTTATGTTTTTATGGATGACACTTCACGTCAGTTGAAAATAATTACCGCCATTAACCATTCTTTCAGAACTACTAAAATGACGCCCGAAGGGAAGCTTTACGTGAATAGCAACTATGGCTTTACGTGGGTTATGAGTTTGCATGCTTTTAATGGTGGAACCGTATTTTTTATATCATTATACCGATATTTATAGTTATCTGAGACAGGCGGTAATGTTTTTCAGACAGCATGATTAATTTGATAGAATTTCAAAAACACACCATCGCTACGGAGAAAATGGAGTATCACAAATATGCAATGAAAGCTCTACAAGCGTTAAAAGGTTGCAGCCGCGACAAGCGCAGGCATCAAAAATAAAATCCAAAACATCTTTATGTACAGATAAGTGCATGTCATCTCTAACAAAAGGTTATGTAAATTGATGTCTTTTTAATATAATTAGCTAATTTCATCACAGTCACTGGTTAACAAATATATACTTGATCAAGTTTATTGCTAGTGTAAAGTTAATAAGGTTTTTGCCGACGTCCTTTTTAAGAACAGTTTTAGTCTAAAATGCACAATGAATAATAAAACACATACGTACAATTGCTGCCATGATAAACAATAAACCAGTGACATAAGGTATATATTATATATTCGAACTAAATTGTTTTCTCGTTTGTACTCTATAATCATATATACATGCTCTATTGTATTTAAATATATCAATACTAAACAGATCCGTTGTGATAATATTACGCATTGTTGTTTATTAGTAGAATATATGATTTTAATTGTTGTTTGAACAGAGATTGTTGATTTGATTAAAAATGATATTCAAGGATATAATTCAACTCACCCAGAAGAGACACGTAGGAAAAGAGACATTAACAAAAAAAAGCAACATATATTTCAAAGCAAAATATACAGATATGCTTAGATATTCACGTTCAACACCAAACCCCCATTAGTTTTTGTCATTCCACACACTGTCTCTTGAGTTGAGAAGGGGAAATGAATTGATTGTTTGGTTAGAGAGCCACACCAGTGTTTATTCAAGGCAGTTTCTGGCTGTCCAAGATAGGAAATATTTTGGCATTTGGGAGACGAGTATCAAATTGACCTTGAGGGAAAGATAAATAAATGACTTAATTAATTCGACAAGCTATCGTGTGTTGCTGATTGCTAAATAAGTCCAACAGCCAATTGAAAGAAAGTGGTTAATTTGTATGATAGGATAAGCAGTGAGGTGACATGATGTCGATATTCCGTTTTCAAGTGCGTTCTTTTAGTGCATGTTTAAAGATTAAAAGCGGAATAATAAATTGTGTTAAACGCTATTCGTAATACTAATCTGTAGCCACTAATCTGTAAACGCCGGTTCTATACTAGATACTAGACAGGATATTTCATGGACTGAAAATTGAACTGTTTGCCTTAGACAGTAAAATTACAACCGGTAAATAGTTGTATCAATATTTTGACCATTATCTAATTAATATGACCCTACTCCTAATTGCTATTTTACCGAGCTTGTATTTTAAGAAATTGTTGAAAAAATAACTAGATGTACATTTGTTCATTGTTTATTTACCTTTTATTTCAATGAGCACGTTCTGAACTAAATGGATGTATAAATTTTCGTAATTACGCTTTTACTGTAAGCTTCACGACATGACAGACACAATATTGTCTGACCAAAAGGCGAAAACTATCTGAAAATAGTATGTGTTCTTATATACTAACAACAAAATGTTTGATATTTTTTCTTTAAATTATCTTTACAAATAATTTGCCTTAATCTGAATATAAATTGTAAAAAATATATACACGTCACTGCTCCTACCATGTGTCCGGTACATCCTTCTCGTGTGTTTAATTCATGAGCAATTTGCAGACATATATCTTTATACAAACTCCATAATTGGATTATTAGCCATCCACAAAATGCAGTACGTTTGACTATGGGCAGATTCCTACGTAGCCAGCAGTCACTAAGAATCAATATTCCGATATACAAGAAAAGTATGGGAAATCACTGCGCGATTGAGCACCGCCCGAAATACAGATATTTTATTCTACGCTTTCTAAATGAACAAAATGCATCCTTCACCTGAGATTCTGATACTAAAAAAGACATTCGATGCTGTCTTGAAAATATAAAGGACGTTACAGAGGTGGTCATTCAAATCAGAGCGGGGGTCAAAAAAAATGTAAAGCCAAGGTTTGTTTTTAATCAATTTCAGTAAACTACTTCAATGAATTTCGTATTTAATGACCACAAATTGGATATTGTATAAGTTTGCAATTTTATCACTTAACAGGTATTATCAAAATTACGTGAATTGCTCGATAACAGAAAAAAATGATCTCCTATTACAAGGACTCCATTTACAGCAACATATATACATATGACGGGGCGAGGTATCGATGGAAAACTTTGCATGTAAAATGGATCGATCATGTGCTAGATGGCAAATCGAAAGGGATAAGGCAGTATCCGCATACCTTTTCTATGGCAAATTACAAAAATTCGGAGGTTACTACTCAGTGTTTATTTTCGTTTTTAGCACATGACAATGTTTCAGGCCATTGGCTTAGTTAAATTTCTAAAAGCTTTGAAGATTAATGTTAAGTGATGTAAAACACGGGCTAAACATGCTGGATCTTCCTGATTTAATTTTTTTTTAATTATATTTCTCTACATTATTTGTACAGCTTCACCGTATATGGTGGTCGTGAAACATAAGAACTTCGTGTGGGGATTCGCGTACAACTTGTTTAATTGACTACTGAATAAATAGGAAATTTAAAAGGTGGTCTCTAACCTTTTAGAAATATTAAAAAATGAGTATTATTGTGTTGCTATTTAAAAAAATGTAAAAAATTTATTGGTGTATCTATTGGACTATCAATAAATGATTGGATCTTTCTAAGCTAAATTTAAAGAAAATAAAAATTTGTACTACAAAAATATGAAACTTTGCAAGAAAATGGCCGAATTTTTTTATTATTTTGAAAACATTTGATGAAAAGTGGAAGGGATGTAAAATAAACGTTGTCACAAATTCGTATGTTGGTTGCCAGTATGATGCTTTTTGAAAACATTTGATAATTAATGGAAGGGATGTAAAATAAACGTTAAAATTCCAATGTGTCAATTACTTAAAACTTGTCAAAAAGAAGCTTTATGAATACAGCACGAGGAAATGCTGGGTGCTCTTAATAATCACCTTTAAGAAGTTCATGTAAACAATGAATTCTGTTGATCCTGATTTGTCTGAAAAATACAACAACATATTAATCTAACTGCTGGTATGTTAATGTTCCCGGACAACCAAAATAGCGTGTATATTCCAATTGCATTCCTAAAATTATTCAATTATCAACAAAACCAATTTACAACTGAGGTTACTTGAAACTTGAGAGTAAAACAAATGTGTTTTCATCTTGAGTTAATTTCTCGAAGTATCGCATTATCTATAGAAGACGCAATCATAGGTTCTACGCTATAAGTGACCCGGACAAAAAAATAGTGTGTACATTTCAAATAAATGCCTAAATTGCTTAATTGAACAAGATTCTTATTAAATCTACCGATTCACACGACTAAAATATAAAACGGTTGACTGATAATGTATAAAATAAAAATAGGCCAGATTTGAAAAATATTGCCATCCCATCATTTCGAATACAAGGAAATGACCAGATAACGGTTCTGAAACAAACTGTTTGTAATGTTTGTATCGATTACACTTAACGTCACATAAAAAGTATTACCGCCATCAGCTCTTGTTTCAGAACTACCAAAATACGCCCGACGTAAAGCTTTACGTGAATAGCAACTATCGCTTCACGTCGGTTATGAGGTTTCATGCTTTTAATGTTTGGAATCGTATAATGAACTTATTATTCTATATCTATGTAAAATTTAACGATATTCAATTTCGACAACTGTGGAATGACGAATAGTGCAATTTATAATGTAACGTTTTTCATTTGATCGGTGAAAGATGAGAATGTATTGTTGTTGTTTTTAAATTATCTGCCACTAGTGCAAAGGTCTTCAAGGCAGCCAAACTCATTTCAAGAACACACCTATTCGATGGAGAAAACAAAATACCATAAATATACAATGAGAGCGCTAAATGCGTTAAAAGGCTAAATGCGTGACAAGCGTGAGTTAGCTTCTTTAACAATTATGTTAACAGGCAATAAAAATGCAATCGAAAACATTTTAAACTGGCTCCAACTTATGGACTGATAAGTGCCTGTCATCACCTAGAAATAGGTTATGTAAATCTAGTTTCATAACAGATCCGCTCTGATATTATCACTGATTGTTGTTTGATATTAAAATGTGTTTCTGTCTGATCAAAGTTTGTTGACTTGACTTAAAAGGATATACAAGTATATAATTTAACTTACTCTGAAGAGACTCTTGGGAAATGTGGCATTGATAATAAAAAGCACTATGTATTTCAAAGGAAATATACAAATATGCTTGTTGCTGTCCAAGATAGGAGATATTTTGGCATTTAGTAGAAGAGCATCAAATTGGCCTTCAGGGAAAGATAAATAAATGACTTAATTAATTCGACAAGCTAACATGTGTTACTGATTGCTAAATAAGTTCATCAGTCAATTGAAAGAAAGTGGTTAATTTCTGTGATTGGATAAACCTTGAAGTAACATGATGTCGATATTCCGTTTTCAAGTGCGTTCTTTTAATACATGTTTAAAGATTAAAAGCGTTTAACGCTATTCGTAATACTAGACTATAATCTGTCAATGCTGACTTTATACTAGATACGATATTTCATCGACTGAAAATTCAACGGTTTGCCTTAGACAGTAATATTACAACCGGTAAATAGTTGTATCAACAGCATCCCCCTATTTGGACCATAACATCTACCAAATATGACCCTTCTCCTAATTTCTATATTAACCGAGTTGGTATTTTAGAAAATGTTTTAAACTCTTGAAAAAGAGCTAGATTTACATTTGTTCATTGTTTATTTACCTTTTATCTCAATGCGCACGTTCTGAACTAAATGGATGTATAAATATACGTTAAAGGTACTCAATAATTCCTATAATAACAACGTTTGTCAAAATCAAATTTAGTGTATTTCATATTTGGTGTTGATTTTTATCATTCGACATTCGCTAGGCGTAAAAGATGTTTGTTTCCTCTTCACCGACCGACCCTATTTTTTAGGACGGGCCGTACCTTGTTGGCGTAGTGTGGATATTGTTGTTGGTAATTTCATAAAAATGTGCATTTATTTGAATAAACATGAGTGACAATTTGACCATTGTTTATGTAAAATTAACAACAACATTAGTATACCCTGATATAATTCGGTTTGGAACAGAATCCAGGTTCTCAAAATAGAAGAGGAGGGGGGGGGGGGGCTGAATATGTATTTTAAAATATTTGTGTGGCTATACTATACATGGTTAAAGATAACTTTCAAATGACAACTTGTTGATGATGTGCTTAGACTTTTGAAATAAAACAAGTACATTTGAAACAGCTCTCTCAAACCTTATTACAAACTGGTGAAGATCAGACGTGTATTTATTACACTTCCAGGGCAGTACAAATTTATGTAAACAGCGTTGTTAACTTTAACAAAGTTCTGAACAAACTACCGTGGATCATGAATATGCAAAATCGCGGCCGAGCGTTCAGAATGCATGAACGCACAAAAAATACGAATCAATCCTTAAATATTTACTAAAAAAAACACATGTAAACTATTTGAAGCCATCTTTTCAAACACGCCAACCACAGTAAAGTATTCCGTGCACTTTTTTCGGTTATCTATAAACATGACAGTGTCGCTTCATAAATCGGTTTGTGACGTAATCTGCAATAAGCTTATGACAGTAATGCGATAAATCGAACAGGCGATCACTCCAGAATTGCAGATTGGTCGAAGTCATGGCTTTATAGTCACAAACTTTATTTCTTTCATACTCATATAATTATTCTGACGATAACACGAACCCTAAATAAGTCGAGCACTTGAGAGCATTGGAGGCCCTCAGTTTTCCTCTAACTGAGCTTCAACAAAAAAAACATTCATCTGTTATAGTTCATGTATCAAAGAACTTAGTCATAGTCGCTGTAGCTGCCTTGGAATAAAAAAGGTTGCACCATAACCGCAGACGAAATTAGACTGTAATTAATATGGTCTTTTGTATTATTCATCAAAATCGGCCTAAAAAATAAATGAACCGAAAATTAAAAAAAATCCTGGCCCACACTTAAATAAGAACACCAAGAAGGCATCAGAGAGGTCTACGAACTTCTTCAGCAGCACTCGTATATTAATAATAATAGAGATATATGGTTGCAACGACGCTTTTCTCTAAGAATATAATATAAGATATATTTGTAAAGTGACTGGTAACACACACAAGTGGGAAATCATGTCTGAACGGCGACAGCATCTACATTTCAAAGCGCTTAGCTGGCACAATAAAACCTTAGATTGTTAGATTGAAGTAAACGTACAGTCTTCTTAGAAATGTGCATTTCATAGAATATGAATATTGTCAAAAGGATTAAACCCGCCAAGAAACGGTTCACTTGAATGTTGCACATTAAATACGGGAGACACAAAAGGCAATGGAAACTGTCGTTAATTTACAAAGTTTCGTTCTGTGGTATAGTTAAAGCTGCACTCTCAGAGATTGACCGTTTTGACAACCTTTTTTCATCTTTTTTTCTCTATGAATGAGCCAATCGTTTGCGTAAATGTCAAACAATTAACATACGACTGCTGGCAAAAGATCAGAAAGCAGTTTTTCTTATGTTAGAAAATTAATGTTTAATGGCTAAAAAGCGACTCTAATGCTTTAAGAGAAATAACGTATTGAGCAGTTTATAAAATAATTGGATATGTTCGATTGTGAGTTATCACATAAGATTAAATTGAAGGGAATGGTGCCCAAATCACCTGACTCTGAAACAAATATTTAAAAAGGTCAAAATGGTCAATCTGTAAGAGAATCTACACCAAATGCGTGTGCGAGTAACTAAAATTGGATATCCTCTTAAAAGGTGCGACCGAGAATTTCTTTACTTGTATTGAATGGCGTGCTGACGGAAGAAGGACGGCAGAAGTATAGAGATGCAATTTATAACTAATTATTAGCTAATGCTTGTTGTCTTGCGCGTGACTTTTAAGTGTCTGCTCTGCCGTTCAACTGAGTCTAGGTACTAGTATCATTAAACCGGAGCATGATACCAAATATCATATAAATGGACCACGATAACCAGTATCATTAAACAGGCCCACGATATTAAGTATCATTAAACAGGACCACGATACCAAGTATCATTAAACAGGACCACGATACCAAGTATCATCAAACTGGAGCACGATATAAAAACTTTATCAATTTGGACCACGATACCAAGTATGTTCAAACAGGAGCACGATACCAAAATCAGTAAACAGGACAACGGTACCAAATATCTTAAAAAGGTCCACGATACCAAACTTCATCAAAAAGAACCACGATACTAAGTATCATTAAACAGAACATCGGTACCAAGTATCATTAAATAGGAGCACGATTCCAAGTATCTTTAAACAGGACCACAATACCAAGTATCCTTAAACAGGAAAACTGTTAGATTATTAGTCAGTGTTTAGCTGCTGAGTTTGTCTCTGTAGTTTCCATTGCTACTAGAACATATTGTATTGAATGAGAGGACACTGGCCCGAGAACTGTCAATGAAGCACACGCTGGTATTCGACACTTATTGAACATATTTCAAGGTAATTTCTGTTCAAATATACTGAGCCATTAGTCCGATTTGATTTGACTTCTGATCATTAGAATCAAGCTAGGCTGTTTCTTTTTCTGTATTGTCTTGTCACGCAAACATGAAATCAGAGAAGCAATACAAACGCATACCTTTTTTAACAAGTAAGGCTTTTTTTGTTTCCCGAAAAGAAAAATGATCTTTCATGAAACAATTCCGCTGAAGACACGACTACGTTATTTAAGGTTGTCCTCTATAATAATATAAAATGTACCAGTCCAATTATGTACGGCTGTGTGCCGGTAAAATTCAACATACTGCAAGATACAATACCATGAAAATGAATATATTATTTTGACATTTGCTTACATTGCTAACCGGAATCGGTGACGGCCAAGCAACTAAACCCAAGAGGACTTGGTGCCTTCTTATAAAGGCTTATTGTCGTTATATTATGCATAACAACACTATGACCTAATTAATGAATTAATTGGAGTATTCCATAAGACGTCTAATTGTAATGTTGATATACTCAGTATATGCAATACATTGATATCGTTCGAGGATGAAATACATTAGTGAAATGGAATATATGAAATCCACGGCTTAAAATTAGTTTAATAGAAGTGATACACATAACAGATTTAGCCAACTTTAAAGTTACTTTTTATGAAAATATCGGAGATAAAAGGTAATAAAATGCGCTAACATTGCACCATTTTCGAACTAGATTATAAGTATCTTCCATGGCCGAGAGTGTAAGATAGGTTCATTCCGACCCGAGCGTAGGGTGTTTTGCGGAAACGAGGTTTTTTTTTCCCACCTCAGTTAAACAAAATGAATTAAAAATGTATTTTTTGCTGGAACTCTTTTGTGCTTAGTGAAAATAATTGTGTATGGATATGCGATAGCACGTGGTTGTCATGGATACGCGCGCAGTGATCCAGTTAATGTTAATAGTCAAATCGGTTTTTTTAAATAGTTCTAAGGAAAATGAAGCATTGTTTCTTGAATGGTGCGTGAAAACTTTTTTATGGTGACATTTGAAGCGAGAAGTAATTAACTAGCGTTCTAAATGTAACCATAAGACAAGATTACCTTGGTGCTACTGACGACTTCAACAAGGGAGGTTATGTGGCGACCGTTAAAAAGGAGTTCCATACGGGCATTTTATCTTCGCCCGTGGGCAAGATAAGAATATCTAGCATGGTTAAATTATTGGATCTACTTATCTAAGGTGGGAGAAGATATTATAATTTTCTTGCGAAAACATCTACATTCCATACATTAATTTTCAATTCTTTGGAAGTGGTTAATGTTAAAAGATTGTGCCCCTAACTAACGCCCTATCTTACGTCAAAATACTGGATCCGCTCCTGATACATGCTCTTTTAATTAGATAACTTCCGTTTGAAAACATAATGAATAAATGTTCTGTTCTGCTCTGTTTATAATACATCGACAAGGACGAGGAAACCTTTGACTATGTTTACAAATTGACTTATGTTCAGTAAAGTACAGCATATTTAAGGACATTAATTAAGAATAAAAGAATAAAACATTTAAATCAATGAAAACATACGTATCAAAAGTAACGAATATGACCTTTAATATTATAAAAAAGAGAAACTTTTTCCGCTGACGTTTTATATTGTTGAAATATATTTGTTTCGAACAACCAGTACATTGCTACTATACAACATGACGGACACAATACAGTCTTACTAAAAAGCAATTATTAACTTAAGATAGTATTTGTTCTTATTTACTAAAAACAAAATGTTTGATAATTTTATATGTATTCTCTTGACATATTATTTGTTTAAATCTGATTATAAATTGTAAAAAGTATATACACGACACTGCTCCTACCATGTGTCCGATACATCCTTCCCTTGTGGTTTATTCAGGAGTAATTTGCAGACATATATATTTATACAAACTCCATAATTGGAATATTAGCCATCCACAGTAATGCAGCACGTTTGACTATGGACAGATTCCTATGTAACCAGCCGTCACTAAGAATCAATTTTCCGATATAGAAGAAACTTTTGGGAAATCTCTGCGCGTTTGAGCACCGCCCGAAATGAAAATATTTAATTCTACGATTTCTAAAAGAAGAAATGCACGCTTCAACCCGTTAAGGTGATACTAAATAAAGACATAGGCATGCTGTCTTAAATATATAGAGGATATTACATGGGTGGTCATTTAAATCAGAGCTTTAAACGAGTTTTCTAAAATTGGTAAATCCAAGGGTCATTTTTTTATCAATTTTGTTAAACGAGTTCAATCAATTTCGCCTTCAATGACCACGTTTGTGATTTGTGAAGTTGGCATATTTTTGCGTTTAACAGGTTTAATCAAATTTACGCATATTGCTCTGAGCCGGAAGAAATGATCTCCTTTTTCCGTTTCCCGCGGTGTTGTTTGATCAAGTTTTCATAAAACGCTGTAAAAGTAGACGATTCTGCATTCTTATTCAAGCAAATTGTTTAAAGAATCCATTGAAAGCTTCATGTAGTCATATGACGGGGCACGGTTTCAATGATAAACGTAGCATGTGAATTTGATCGATCATGTACCAGATGGCACACCGGAAGGGAAAAAGCTGTACCCGCACACCTTTTGTAGGTCATACTTCGCCAAATCTGAAGTAACTACTCAGTGTGACGTGTAACATAGTTATATTATCTCATACCATTTGCTAATTTCTATCTTTATAAGCTTGGGAGTTGAATGGCAAGGGATTGTAAATACGGGCAGAGCATGCTGGATCTACTTTATTTACATTTTTGTCACCGCATTGTTTGTACAGCTACACCGTATATGGTGGTCGTGCAAAACTACAACTTAGTATTTTTTCGCGAGCATATAGTTGAATTGACTATTGAATATATAGTAAATTAAAAAGGTGGTCTCTAACCAATACATACACATGTTTAGCAAACATAATTGTTGACTACTAAACTACATAATCCACTTCCTAAATAATGCATTTTTGGAAAATATTAATTACCTATTATAAGAGTGTAACCGTGTATTAAATGGCTTGAAATCCACAAATAGTAAATGATTGGTGAGTGCCCAAAGATTTACTGTAATCTACTATCGTCTCATAAAGCAGAAATGCAATATTTTGTACACCTTTTTTTCAAATTAAACTCGGTATCCTTCAAAAGAACCATTGTTTTCGACATTTATTAATTCTTTTTGGTATATTGAAACATGTGTATGAACTGTGGTTGATTTTATTTGTGAGTTTAAGTACATCTTTAATTAAAGATTGAGTATTATTGTGTTGCTATTTATAAAAAGATATGTTACAAATTCATCGATAAATCTATTCAAATTATTTTCATTGATTAATTTTTACGGGCAGTATTCATTTAGCAACTGAAATTTGATTTTCAACTAAATCAATGAGTAGCTGAATGTAAAGAAAGATATCAATTTTTGTACTACAAAAATATGAAAATATCGCCCAAATTATTAATTGTTTCAACAAAAATTGATGACAAGTGGAAGGGATGTAAAATAAACATTGCCAAAAACTCGGATGTTTTAGTTAGTTCAAACTTGTCAAGAATCGTATCGTGCGTACAACAAGAAAAAATGTTGCTTGCTCTTAATAATCACCTTTTAGAAGTTCATGAAAACAATGAATTATGTTGTTGCTGATTTGTCTGAAGAACACAAGAATGTATGAATTTATCTGCTGGTATTGAAATGTTCCAGGACAAACACAATAGCGTGCACATTCCAATTAAATTCCTAAAACGCTTTAATTATCATCAAAACTAATTTACAGCTGAGGGTAATTTTAAACTTAAGAGAAAAATGAATGTGATTTCATCTTGAGTTTATCCCTCGAAGTATTGCATTATCTATAGCAGAAGACGCACTCTTCGGTTTTACCCTAATGTAAGTGACCCGGACAAAAAATGCGTGTACATTTCAAATCAATGCTTAAATTGCTTCCTTTATCAACAACACACAAAAATATATTATGTTTATTGAACTTTTTTTTTTATTTAATCTACCGATTCACCCGACTAAAATATACAACGCTTGACTGATAATGTATTAAATAAAAATAGGCCACATTAAAAATATATATTGCAATCCCCTTGGATAAAACAGAATTTCGTATACAAGGCAACAACCAGATTACCAGAAAATTATTACCGCCATCAACTTTTGTTT
Organism: Mya arenaria; assembly: GCF_026914265.1. Lineage (NCBI taxonomy): Eukaryota > Metazoa > Mollusca > Bivalvia > Myida > Myidae > Mya > Mya arenaria. The sequence goes on from NC_069125.1 coordinate 35,270,427, forward strand.
CAGAACTACTAATAAGATGCCCAAAAGGAAGCTTTACGTGTATAGAAACTATGGTTTCAAGTGTGTTGTGAGGTTTCATGCTTTTAATGTTGAAATCGTTTTATGAACTGTAAATTCTATATCATACTAAAACGTAACGCTAATCAATTTCGACAACTGTATAATTACAAATTGTGCACATTATAAGGTAACGTATTTCATTTGATCGACGAAAGATGAAAATGTATTGTAAGTTGTTTTTTTTTCAAAATTATCTGCCACAACTGTAATGTCTTCAAGGTCATTTCATAACATTTAAAAAGACACCTTTAAGAAGGAGAAAATGAACAATCACAGGTATAAAATGTAAGCGCTGAAAACGTTGAAAAGCTGTAGGCGAGAAAAACCTGATTTTGCTTTTTACCAATTCGGTATACAGAAAATAAAAATGGAATCCAAAAAGTATTTTTAGTGGCCCTAACTTATGGACAGATAAGTGCCTGTCATAATCTAAGAATAGGTTATGTAAATCAATGATTTTAGGATATATAATAGGATATATAAAGAATACTTCCATCTCGCAAGTTTATTGCTAGTGCTTAATTGATTTAATGATGTTTAAAGTGCATTATATTATACATACACTATAGAACTGTTTTGTAGCAAAAAGATTTAAAGTGTTAGCGTACATTCCTTTTTTCAACACACACAACAACTTTAGTCTTATGTGTACAATGAATTATAAAAATATACGTACATGTGCTGCAATGATAATAAATACACTAGTTTAAATCTTGATCAGGATATTAAAATTCGAACTTAACTATTTTATCGTTTGTATCCTACTATCTGGATGTACATGCACTATTGCTTTTGAATATATCAACAAAACAGATCCGATTTGATAATATATCTGATTATAGTTTGATAGCAGAATGTGTTTTTGTCTGAACAAAGTTTGTTGACTTGATTTAAAAGGATATTCAAGGCTATAATTCAACTAACATAGAAGGTACCCTTGATACGAATGGAGTCTTTGTGGGAAATAGGGCATTTACCAAAATATGAGCACTATGTATTTCAAAGCAAATATACATATATGCTAAGATATTCACGTTCAACACCAAAAACCCATTAGTTTCTGTCAAATCTAGCACTGTCTCTTAAGTTGAGAAGGGGAAATGAATTGATTGTTTGAAAAGGCAGCCACACCAGTGTTTATTCAGGACAGTTGCTGGCTGTCCAAGATAGGAGATATTTTTGCATTTATGAGAAGAGTATCAAATTGGCATTCAGGGGAAATAAATAAAAATGACTTAATTGATTTGACAAGCTATCATGTGTTACTGATTGCTAAATGAACTCAGCAGTCGCTTGAATAAAAGTTGTTAATTTCTGTGATTCGATAAAGATAACCAAAACATGTATCGATTTTCGGTCATTTATTCAGTAAGTACTTATAACAACCAAATATTAACCAAAAGGTCAGATAATTTTCGCCAAAGTGACTAACACATTGATTATTAACAACTAATAGAGAGGTTAAGAAAAGCTGCTCGTACACATTAGAACGAACTACTGTTTGAGTGAAGTGTCATCCAAGTATATCTATCACGTAAACAACTTTAAATCTAACCGGAACTCCTCCGCCATTATCCAACAGGTATAATTACGGAAATAAAACGGGTCTTAAAAATTTCAATCTTGGTGTCGCCCATATTAAAAATGTGGTTTATGTGTTTTTAATCGTCAAGGGACATATTTAATGTTTTAGGGAGGAGAAGTAGTTACATAATACTGGTCCTGATAATTCATTTTCAAGTTTCACAAAAGTGTAATAAGACTTGAATCAAAATGATTAATTTCAGTACATTATTTACATTATTGGATAGGTCTACTTGGCGTTATGCTATTTCAATGAGTTAATCGCCATCGGTTTCACCACATTTTGTTTGAAGCCCATTAATGAGGTATATCCCGAAGCTTGCCGGAGATGGCCGAGTTGTTACGATTGCTTAAAATCTTGAAGTGAAAACCGAAAAAATATATTGTGTTTAACATTATTCGTAATACTATCCTCTTATCTGTAAAAGCCGACTTTATACCACACATTATATTTCCTGAATTGAAAATTGGACGGTATTCCGTAGACAATATTATAACCAGTAAATAGTGGTATCAACAGCATCCCCCCAATTGGACAATACAATCTACCGAATAGGACCCTACTTCTATTGCTATATTACCGAACTTGCAATTTAAGGAAATGTGATAAACTCAAAAATCCCATTTGGGGTATTTTATTGTCGTTGGTTCTTATCATCCGACATTCTTGAGGCGTGAAAATTGTTTGTTTCCACTTACTCGACCGACCATATCATATTTTCTTTCCCTTAATAGGTATTTTGCAAGTGTTTTTGTTTTCGCGTCAATTCTAAAAATAATGATTGCTATTTATAATATATTTGACAAATTCGGGAAATTTTAAAATTCAGTACGTACATCTTTACTTGGCCGATTGTTCAGAACTTCGTTGTAGTTTACGACGTGATTATTCAATACATCGTTGCTTACTTTTAAGCGTCTACTGTTTGATGATGTGCTCATTTATTTAAACAAACACGTACATATGAAACAGCTCTCTCAAAGCTTGTTACTAAATAGTGCAGATCTCAAGTGTATCTATTAAACATCCAGAGCAGTAAACATTTGAAAAGTTACAACGATGATGTTAACAACTTTAATAACTTTTAAAAAAATCTTAACAATCGACCAACTGTCAGACTGTTGGTATGCATAGAGTTACTAAGTGAATTGCCACAACAGAGAAAAGACACTTATTATCTATTTATAAAATATTTTCAAACAGGCCAATAGCAGCAAAGTATTCCATGCACTATATTTCGGTTATTTGTGATCGTGACTGAGTCGCTTCATACATCGGGCTGTGACGTAATATGTTATAATCTAATTACAGTAAAACCGCTATAAATCAAAAAGGCGATGAATTGGGAATTGCAGATCGGTCGAGTTGTGTCTTTATAGTCCCGAACCTTTTTCATTCTATTTTCATATTAATTATATTGACCAAGTGTACTATACTAGAGCATTTCCAAGAAACACAAGCTATAATACGAAACTTATTGACGATTATTAAAAGTAATTTCCGTTCAAATATAATAATCCGATTCGATTAACCTTTCGACTACATTAGATCCCAGCTGTGCTGTAACTATTCCTGCATTTTCTAGTCACGCAAACACAAAATCAGATAAGCGGCACAAACACATCATTTTTTAAACTCGTAAGGCTTTTCTGGTTTCCAAAATGAAAAATGATGTTTCCTGAAAAATGCCGTTCAAGACATGACAACGTTATTTAGGGATGTCTTTAAAAATAAATGAAGTGTAACTGTGCGTTTATATACGGCTTTGTTCTTGGGTAAAAGTTTAGATACTGCAAGATATAATACCATGAGAATGAATTAATTATTTTGACGTTTTCTCATATCGCTAACGCGATTGGAAAAGGCCAAACCGCGCTAAACCCAAGAGGACCGATTGTCTTCTTAAAAAGGCGCATTGTCATTATATTATGTATGACAGCACTTTGACCTAATTAATGACTTAATTGGGTTATTCCACATCTAAGACATCTAAATGTATTATTGGTATATTTAGTATAGGAAATACATTGATATCGTTCGACGATAAAAATACATTAGTGTAATTTTAAGTGAGAAATCCACGGATTGAAATTAGTTTAATATAAGTTATACATACAAGCCGATATAGCCCCCTAAAATCGTCAAACTTTACTTTATTATGCAAATATCGGAGTAAAAGTAAAAAAAAATACATTAAATACGCTACAATGCTCAATTTGGACAAGAAATTGTTAAGATTTTCTCGCAGGAGTACCTACCCTTCCCCCGCCAACATTTTAAATCATTTAAATTCCTGTTCTGAGGGAGGGTCAAAGGTTGCACCCCCCCTCCATACGTCGAATCCTGGAGCTGTCCCTGATACATACTCATTGAATGTATTTTTTACTTACATAACTTCAGTTTTGAAAAATAATTGTGCATAGCTGTTCTATTTTGTTCTGTTCTGTTCATAATACATTGGAAATGACAAGCAAATGTTTGACAGTATATATCTATTCAATGTACAATATGATCAGAAAAGTACATTATGTTCAAGGACATATTTATTAACAATATTAAAAAAAAAATGAAAACGTCCGTAACATAAGTTACGAATATGACCTTATTATAAAAATGAGAAAAGAAATTCCGCTGACGTTAAATATTTGTTGAAAAATATTTGTTTCTAACAACAAGTACACTGTTACTATAAGCTACGCAACATGATAGGCACAATATGGTCCGACAAAATAAAAATCATTAACTCAAGATATTATTTGTTCGTATATACTAACAACAAAGTGTTTGATATATTTTCTATTCATTCTCTTTACAAATAAATTTGCATAAATTTGAATATAAATCGTAAACATTGTATGTACAACACTGTTCTTACCATTTGTCCGTTACATCCTTCCCTTGTGTTTAATTCATGAGCAATTAGCAGACATATATCTTTATACAAACTCCATAATTGGATTATTAGCCATCCACAGTAAATGCAGCACGTTTGATTATGGGCAGATTCCAATGTAACCAGCCGTCACTAAGAATCAATTTTCCGATATAGAAGAAAAGTATGGGAAATCTCTGCGCGTTTGAGCACCGCCCGAAATGAAAATATTTTATTTCACGATTTCTAAAACAAGAAATGCATGCTTAACCCAAGATTAAGATACTAAATAAAACCATACGCATGCAATCTTGCATATGTAGAGGGTGGGTAGTCATTCAAATCAGAGCGGGGGTTGGTTAAGCCAAGGTTCGATTTTGTTTTATCAATCTCAGTAAAGGAGTTCAAACACTATCGTATTCAATGACCACGAATATCATTTGTTATGAATTGGCAATTTTGTCACGTAACAGATATTGTCAAAGTTACGCATATTGCTCTATGACGGAAGAAATAATCTCCGATTTCCGTTTCCCGCGGTTTTGTTTGATCAAGTTTTCACCGAACGATATAAAATAAGACGATTCTTCACTCATATTCAAGCAAATTGTATAAAGGTTTACAAAGAATACATTGCTAGCAACATGTTTACATATGACGGGGCACGGTATCAATTGACAACGTAGCATGTGAATTTGATCGATCATGTGACAGATGGCACACCAGAAGGGCAAAAGCTGTACCCGCACACCTTTTGTGGGTCATACTACACCAATTCGGAAGTAACTACCCAATGTCACATGGGTTTTGTTTTTCGCTTTTTAGCTCATGACAGTGATTTAACGCATAGTTATATTTTTATATTTTCTCAGACCATTGGCTTATTTCCATCTTAATAAGCTTTGAAGTTTAATGGCAAGTGATTTAAAATGCGTGCAGTGCATGCTGGATAAACTTGATTTACATGTTTTTCTTATATAGTATTCGCATTATTTGTACACCTACACCGTATATGGTGGTTGGGAAACACTAGAACTTTGTGTTTTTCACGTGCAAATAGGTTAATTGACCATTGAAAATTATGGAAATTTAAAAGGTGATTTCTAACTTTCTTGAATTCCGTTATAAAAAATGAGTATAATTGTGTTACTATTTATAAAAAAGATAAATTATATTACAAATCCATCAGTTAGATTATTCAAATTCTTTTATAGGATTGATATGTCTTCACGAGTCGTATATTATAGCAACTGATTTTCAACTAAAAATGAGTTCTTTCAACGCTAAATTCAAAGATAATAACAATTTTTGTACAAATATCCAAGAAAATGACCTTTATTATGTATCTATTTGGAAACATTTGATGAAAAGTAGAGGGGATGTAAAATAAACGTTGTCAAAATTCGCAATGTTTCAGTAAGTTATAACTTGTCAATAAGAAGCTGTATGAATACAGCAAAGGGAAATGTTGCGTGCTCTTTATAGATACTGTTCATGTAAGCAATGAATTCTGTTGTTGATTATTTGTCTTAAGACACTACAACATAATTATCTATCTGCTGGTATTTTACTGTTCCCGGAAAACAAAATAGCGTGTACATTCCAATTGAATTCCTAAAATGCTTCAATTATCAACAAAACAAATTTACAACTGAGGGTAACTGGAAACTTGAGAGAAAAATGAATGTGTTTTCGTCTCGAGTATGTTCCTCGAAGTATCGCATGATCTATAGCAGAGGACGCACACTTCGGTTTAACCCTGATATAAGTGACCCGGACAAAAAACTAGCGTGTACATTTAATATGAATGCCTAAAATGCTTCGATTAACAACAAACACAATATATATATATATATATATATATATATATATATATATATATATATATATATATATATATATATATATATATATATATATATATATATATATATATATATATATATATATATAAATATATATATTGTCTATTGAAACATATTCTAATTTAATCCACCATTTCACCCGACTAAAATATACAACGGTTGACTGATAATGAATAAAATAAAAATAGGCCAGATTTGAAAACATATTGCCATCCCTGGATAAAACAGAATTTCGAATACAAGATGACGACCAGATTACGGTTCTTTAGAAACTTTATGTTTTTATCGATGACACTAAATGTCACAAGAAAATTATTACCGCCATCAACTCTTGTTTCAGAACTACTAAAAGGCCGCCCGACGTGAAGCTTTACGTGAATAGCAACCATGGCTTCAAGTGGGTATAAGGTTTCATGCTTTTAATGTTGGAATCGTATAATGAACTGTAAATTCTATGTCATTCTATAACTTAACGCTAATTAATTTCGACAACTGTGGCATAACAAATTGTGCACATTATCAGGTTACGTATTTCATTTGATCGACGAAAGATGAGAATGTATTGTAATTTGTTTCAAAAGTATAGTTAAAAAACACCTATTCGACGGAGAAAATAAAGAAGCACAAATATACAAAGAAAAGGCTGAAAAGTTGTAGGCGGAACAAGCCTGATTTTAAGGTTTAACAATTCTGTTTACAATAAAAATGGAGTCCAAAAAGTATTTTTAGTGGCCCCAACTTATGGACAGATAAGTTCCTGTCTACCTAAGAATAGGTTATGTAAGTCGATGATTTTTGAATGCATTTAGCTAGTTTCATAAAAGTTCTAGAATCCATATGTACTATATTATATGAAGATTACTTTCATCTGGCAACTTAATTGCAACCGTAAAGACGATTAAAAGAAACCCGATGTTCAAAGTGCAATATAATATATTTACACTATACAACTGTTTTATAACAAAAATATTTAAAATGTTAACGAACATCCTTTTTTACAACACACACAACAACTTTAGTCTTATCGTGTACAATGATTTATAAAAAAACATACGTACATGTGCTGCAATGTAAATAAATAAACCATTGTTTAAATCATGGTCAGGATATTTAAATGCGAACTTAAATGTTTTATCGTTTGTATCTTATTTTCCAGATGTACATGCACTATTGTGTATTGTGTATTGTGAGTATATCAATAAAAACAGATCCACTTTGATAATGTATCTGAATATTGATTGATAGTAGAATGTGTTTTTGTCTGAACAAAGTTTGTTGACTTGACGTAAACGGGTATTCAAGGATATAATTCCACTTATTTAAAAGGGACACTTGATACGGCTGAAATCTTAGTGGGAAAACACCAGCACTATGTTTTTCAAAGAAAGTATAAAACATGCTAAGATATTCAGGTTCAACACCGAAATCCCATTGGTTTCTGTCAATTCAAACATGGTCTCTTAATTTGAGAATGGGAAATGAATTGATCGTTCAGCCACACCAGTGTTTATTCAAGGCTGTTGCTGGTTGTCCAAGATAGGAGATATTTTGGCATTTAGAAGAAGAGTATCAAAATGGTATTCAGGAGAAAATGTTTGCTTTAAACCGTGAAGTGACGTGATGTCGATATTCCGTTTTCAAGTGCGTTCTTTTAGGGCGTGTTTAAAAATTAAAAGCGGAATAATAAATTGTTTTTTACGTTATTCGTAATACTAGCCTTTAATCTATTATACTTAGCATGTACTGATAATGAGACGGTATGCCGTCGACAGTAATATTACAACCGGAACATCGTACTATCACCAGCACACCCTAATTGGACAATACGATCTACCGAATATGACCCTACCCCTAATTGCTATATTACGAGCTTGTAATTTAATAAAATGTAATAAACTCTTGAACAAGAACTAAATTTACATGTGTTCATTGTTTACTTACCCTTTATCTCAATGATCACGTTCTGAACTAAATGGATGTATAAATATTCGTTAAAGATACTCATTAATTCCTATAATAACAACGTTTTCCAATCCCATTTGATGTATTTTATTGTTGTTGGTTTGCATAATCCGACATCCGTTAGGTGTAAAAAACATGCTTGATTCCTCTTACCCGACCATCCCTATTTTTTTCCTCTTGACCTTTTTTGGATTTTGTTTGGGAACATTCCTAAGAAATGTGCATTGATTTAAGTGAACATGTTAAAATGTACCACTTAATAATTAAATGTTTCTACAATAGTGATATATCCTGATATAATTCGGATTGGAAGAGAATCCCGGTTCTCAAAAGAGAAGGGGAATGGACCTTATATGAATTTTGAAAGTATTTGTGTGGCTTCACTAGAATTAATAATTGCGATTCAAAAGTATGTAACAAAACCTTGGATGTTTTGAAAATAAGTACGCATGTCTGTATGGAACGTATGGCCGATTATTCAGAACATGGTAAAAGTAAACGACATCGTTGTAAACTTTCAAGTGTCAACTATTTGATGATGTGCTTAGACATTTAAAAAAACAAGCACATCTGAGACTGCTCTGTCAAATCTTGATACAAACTGGTGCAGATCAGAAGAAGTGTATTTATTACACTTCCAGCACAGTAAACATTTAATATTTTCAACGATGATGTTTACAACAACTATGTTAACTTTAACAACACTCTATTTCGGTTATTTGTGAACGTCGCTTCATACATCGGGCGGTGACGTAATGTGTAATGAGCTACTTAGAGTAAAGCTGCGATGAATCGAACGAGTGATAACTCGAGAACTGCAGATTGATCGAGGTCATGGCTTTATAGTCCCTTACGTTATTAATTCCATTTTCATTTTAAATATACTGATGATAACTCGAATCCTTAATAAGTCAAGAACTCGAGCACCATTGGAGGGTTTTACTATAAATATCCATATATTATATCGTTTAGTATATGTTTGAGTTCAACTCTTCCGATCTTTATCAATAGAGCGGGCGTACTTTTGTCGCAGTCAAAATTGGACTCTAAAATATTTTTTTGTTTTGTATCAATTCGTCAGAATCGATCTACATACAGTAAATGAACAGAAAATTTGGAAAATCCTGGCCCATACCAAAATGCAATCACCAAGAAGGTTATAAATAGGTCTACGAACATCTTCAAAAGCCCTCGTATATTAATATTAATATAAATAAATGGTTACAACGACGCTTTTCTCTAAGATTACAATACAAGATATATTTGTTAAGTGACTGGTAACACGCACAAGTGGGAAATCATGTAAGCATGGACACTTCATCTACATATCAAAGCGCTTAGCTGTAACAAAACACCTTAGATCATAAGATTGAAGCATATGTAAAGTCTTCACGGAAATGTGCATTACACGGAAAATGAATATTGTCAAAAGGGTTATACCCGGCAAGAAACGGTTTACATGAATGTTTGACATTAAAAATGGGGGATGCAAAGCCAATGGAAACTGTTACAATTGCGTCAAATTTGCATCGATGTTACCAACATATTTCGTTCTGTGGTATAGTTAAAGCTGCACTCTCAGCGATTGACCGTTTTGACAACATTGTTGTTTATTTTTTGTTTTGGAAAGAGCCAATTCTTTGTGTAAATGTCTGGAAATTAATGACACTAGATTGCTGACAAAAAATAAGAATTGAAAGTTTCACATTTACTCTTACTAATTAAGAAAATATGAAATAAATGACAGTTTAACTAAACAGTTGAGAAATGTATCTTATATGACAAACAAATATTAAAATTCTGTGAGATTTTCTCTTTAAAGAATCCATACTCAGTGCGAATACGAGTAAATGAAATTTGATATTCACTTTAACCCCTACAGTAAAGTTGTCGATAAGTGTAAGTCTATCTGTAAAAGGTGCGACCGAGGCATTTATAAATTGTATTAAATGGCGTGCCGACGGACGAAAAACGGAAGAAGAAGATAACTACAATTTATAACTGATTATTAGCTAATGCTTGTTGTCTTGTGCGTGATTGTTGAGTGTCTGTTCTGCCATTAAACTGAACCAAGATAACAAGTATCATCAAACAGGAGCACGATACTAAATATCATTAAAAAGGACCTCGAAGACATGTATATTTTAACAGGATCATGATACCAAGTATCATTAAACAGGTCCACGATCCCAAGTATCATTAAAGAGGACCACGATACCAAGTGTCATTAAACAGGACCATGATACCAAGCATATTGTAAAAGGTTCAAGATACCACGTATAATTAATATGACCACGATACCAAGTATCATTAAAAAGGACCACAAATATATATCATTAAACAGGACCGCGATAAGCTTTTTAGTCAGTGTTTGGCTGCCTGGTTGTCCCTGTATTTTTTATTGCAATAAAATGAGTGATAACTGGAATATATAGCATTGAATGATTGAATTAGATGAAATTGGCCCGAGAACCTTTGAAAGAAACACAAGCTTTTATACGAGACTTATCGAAGATTATCAAAAAGTATTTTCTGATCAAATTTACTGACCCATTAGCCCGATTTGATCATTCTTTCGACTGCATAGGACTCCATATGAGCTGTAACTGTTCCTGCATTTTCTAGTCACGCAAACACGAAATCAGAGAAGCGACATAAACACATCAAAATAACTGAAAAAAGTTTTTTTTTGTTTCCAGAAAAAAAATGATGTTTTCTGAAAATTGCCTTTTAAGACATGTCAACGTTAGTTAGGGTTATCTTTTAAAATCTAAGTGATCTTGCCGTTTATGTAGGCTTTGTTCTGGGCAAGATATAATGCCATGATAATAAATATATTATTTTGACCTTTTCTCATAGCGCTACCGCGATTGGTGAAGGCTAAACCACGCTTAATCCAAGAAGACTTAGAGACTTATGAACATTGGCATTATATTACGCATAACAGCACTATGGCCTAGTTAATGACTTAATTGGGTTATTCCATTAGACGTCTTAATGTATTATTGGTATATTCAGTATAGGAAATACATTGATATCGTTCGACGATTAAATACATTGGTGGAATTTTAAATGAGAAATCCACGGCTTGAAATAAGTTAAATATAAGTAGTAGTCGATTAAGCCCACAAATTCGTCAAAATTAAACTTTATGTTAAAATCGGAGAAAAGGGTAATAAAATACGCTCATTTCGGACTAGAATGTTTTTTTTAAAAATGCGGGAGTACCTGCACCCCCCACCCCCACACGCCAATATTTTTAAACCGTTTTAAATTTCTATTCTGACGGAGGGGCAAATGTCAAAAAAATACGCCGCCCCACTCTTTACTTGAAATCCTGGATACGCCCCTGATACATGCTCTTCGATTTTTTTACATATTTAACTTCAGTTAATTAAGAATAGAAAAACACGTTGAAATCAATGAAAACGTCCGTAACAAAAGTAAGGAATATGAACTTATAATAACAAAGAGAATTTTTTCCAGCTGACGTGTTTATTTGTTGAAAGATATTTGTTTCGAACGACAAGTACACTGTTACTATTAGCTAAACAACATGACAGAAGCCTTCAATATCTAAAGATATTATTTGTTCGTAGTTACTAACAAGAAAGTGTTTGATATATTTTCTAGTCATTCTCTTTACAAATAATTTGCATAAATTTGAATATAAATTGTCAATATTTTATGTACAACACTGTTCTTACCATTTGTCCGGTACATCCTTCCCGTGTGTATAATTCATAAGAAATTTGCAGACATATATCTTTATACAAACTCCATAATTGGATTATTAGCCATCCACAGTAATGCTGTACGTTTGACTATGGGCAGATTCCTACGTAGCCAGCCGTCACTAAGAATCAATTTTCCGATATAGAAGAAAAGTATGGGAACTCTCCGCGCGTTTGAGCACCGCCCGAAATGGAGATATTTGATTCTACGATTTCTTAAAGAAGAAATGCACGCTTCATCCGAGATTCTAATACTAAATAAAAACATACGCATGCTGTCTTCAATATATACAGGATATTACCTGGTTGGTCATTCAAATCAGAGCTTTAAACGAGAAATCTAAATTTGGTCAAGCCAAGTTTCGTTTGTATCAAGGTCAGTAAAAGAGTCTAATCGATTTCGTATTGATGACCACGATTGTGATATTTTATGAGTTGGCAATTCTGTCACATAACAGCTATTATCACAGTTACTCGAACGCTCGGCGTCGGAAGAAATAATCTTCAACTTCCGTTTCCCGAAGTGTTATTTGATCAAGTTTTCATAAAACGCTTTAGAAGTAGGCGATTCTTCACACTTTTTTAAGCAAATTGTAAAACAGCTACAAAGAATCCATTGTAACCTTCATGTTTACATATGACGGGGCACGGTATCAATGGAAAACGTAGCTGTGAAATTCATTGATCATGTTCCTATGTGCAAAAATTCGGATGTTTCAGTTATTTTTTTCAGTAAGATGCTTTGTGAATACAGCACAACGATGAAATGTTGCGTGCTTTTACAAATCACCTTTAAGAATCTGTCTGAATGTTTTTTACATATTAATCTATCTGCTGATATTTTAATGTTCCCGGACAAACACAATAGCGTGTACATTCCAATAAAGTTCCTAATGCTTCAATTATCAACAAACACAATAGCGTGTACATTCCAATAAAGTTCCTAATGCTTCAATTATCAACAAAACCAATTGAGAGTTACTTGACACATGTAAGTAAACTGAATGTGTTTTCATGAGTTTGTTTTCATTTACTTTAGCAGAAAACGCACACTTCGGTTTAACCCTAATATAAGACACATGGATAAAAAACGATTATATTTCAAATTAATGCCCTAACTTCTTCGATTTTCAACAAAACAAACAACTTATTGTTAATATGTTTTTTGTATATTGTTCTTGCAATATTTTATAAGATTCATAAGATATAACAAAATACGTTCACTTCGGTAAAACCCTTCTATTAGTGACCAAACCCTCCTACCCTATCAAATACGCCCAACCCTTAACAACGGGGACATAACATATAATTTATTGGTTTTAATCTTCGTTGACCTCTGGTGTCTGTTATCACTGATCAGATCTCAGATGCAGCCCTTTTTGTTTGAACAGATCGGTATAAGCCGATAAAGAATTCATATGAATTTGTGTGCCCTGCTTTGACACCAAGACATATATAGCTGGGAATATCAAGTCAGACAATCATTAAACGAGGTATTCGACATCTTTTCGTTAAGGTATGATTAAAGTGTGCATTATGGCGATCAGTCAGATTTAAAGTCGGTGATTTTCGTAAATGAAGCGACGAATCGCTACAACTAGTCACTCGCGAGTCCTATTTGTTTAACTTTATAAGGTAAATAAATGGGACTTTTAACGGTAGCGCCGTCAGTAGTTGAGGTATGCGACGAGCATGTGGGTCTGTTGCCGTTAATCTCGTCTGTACGGAACGTTTATTTCTGTCATCTGTATTTTGGAAGACCTTTTATACGAACAATCGTAAGAAAAAAATGCCATTTCTTACATTCACTGATACATATTGGTTCCATTTAACATAATCAAAAGTATGCTTTTAAGATACACTACATCTTGTGATTATTTCATTAATCACCCATGAACAACTCTTTCACGTGGCTTTGTTGAGGAAGACATTTACAAATGAGATATCTGACCAGAAAAATGTCCTCATTATTGTTCTGAATGTATATATCCATAGGAGTTTACGAATATTCTGTTAGCTTGATCAAACGCATCTGGTAATCAAAAAAGCTGTTCCAAAGTGTTTGTATTCATTTTTGTCTTCAACACAAAAACATTGATACACATGTGTAATGACAGAAGCCTAAATAAAACAAATGTGGTATTTTGTGATATATAGCCTTCAAGAGTATCTTTGGACAATTGCATTGTCTGAAATGCATTGCAGTTATATTATTTATTAGGTTTTCCCTAAAAGGATAATCTTAAATAGACCAATGAAAGATTGGAAAAAGTTGTTCTCAGGTTAAGTTAAGGCTAGTAAGTATATTAAAATAGTTTTATAAACTAAGATTAATTATTGACCAATCATTTGCATTTTGGTGTAGGGAATGCGAGCAAATTTCATGAAGCACAGGAGCGTTTTTAAGTAATTTGCCCTCATGCCCTTCTGCGTTCATTCAGCTTTAACGCAAGAAAAAATGAAATCAAGACTTGTATTTACATTTTAAATAATAATTAATTGCGATTAATAATTAGCAGTATGTTCAGCAATTGAGTTATTGTTCTTAAAGAAGTGTAATCGACGTACGTTTGAATAAAAGAATAGCTGATATATGTAACGCCGTTTATCATTGGTTAAATGATATCGCGTTTATCTAATCGGAGCGCAATATTGATATAAACAATGACGTCATAAATCCTCGCTTGAAATACGACATAAGTGAATATGCATGTCTAGTTTTATCTTTTACAAAGGACCTGGCGAATGTTAATACATCGAAATGAAAGCAATATGAAGCAACATCAAACTACTGGAGAAAGATCACATGGTGCAACTGCGTTTCTCCAAAATGGTAACCGTATAAAAACAACTTTGATTAAGTGACATTGGTTGTAAGTGTAAGAGCACATGGGGCTGGTTGCAACGCTCGTCCGTTTTTTAGTGGTAACACTCAGTATTGTAAAGACAGAGTTAAGGGCATTGTTATACTTGTTGTCACTGTTATGTTTTTTTTCTATTTCTTGAACGGTTATGAGTTATAGTCTTAGGTTAAAGGATTTGCACACTAATGCCGATGACGACAATAACGATGCCGTTTCTACAATGCTTTACGACATATGTCAATAGAAGCTGTAATTCCTGGACAAACAACACTCATTTAGACAGAATTAAATTGAATTTGTATTTGTTATTTCGTGTTTTACAACATAACATTCTTCCAAATTGTGCTGTTTTGCAAACTATCTTCTAGCTTTTTCAAACATGCAAGGGTTTAGTTAAAATATACTTAAACATATTTTAAGTATATTATGAATAAAATATGTAATTTTGATATACAGCCCATTGGATAAGAAACATGACTTTTCTAACAACATGTCAACAATTTCACGTCCATTTGTCCAGCATCTGAGGATAAATCCCCTGTCGAAACTCTCCGCAGCAGCCATTTATCTAAACCACCCCCGTGTTTAGATATTTCTTGATATGTGTTATGCACAAGTCCGGAAAAAAGGACCTTCACAAAGATCAGAGGCTTTTCCGCCCCTCTATAATTCATTAATTACTAAATATACCATAATAATAATAATAATAACGATAATAATAATAATAATAATAATAATAATAATAATAATAATAATAATATAATAATAATAATAATAATAATAATAATAATAATAATATAATAATAATAATAATAATAATAATAACAAGTTTTGAATGTGCTGTTGTTTGAACTTTAGAAACAAATAATAAGAGAAATCATTTTCATTTCAGGCATCATCGTTAACGAAGGGCAGATTCCTTCGTAACCAGCCGTCACTAAGAATCAATTTTCCGATATACAAGAAAAGTACGGGAAATCTCTGCGCATTTGAGCACCGCCTGAAATGGAGATATTTGATTCTACGGTTCCTAAAAGAAGAAATGCATGCTTCATCCGAGATTCTAATACTAAATAAAAACATACGCATGCTGTCTTCAATATAATACCTGCTTGGTCATTCAAATCAGAGCTTTAAACGATAATTCTAAAATTGGTCAAGCCAAGGTACGTTTGTATCAACGTCAGTAAACGAGTTTAATCGATTACGTATTGATGACCACGAATGTGATATTTTATGAGTTGGCAATTCTGTTACTTAACAGGTATAATCAAAGTTACTTGAAACGCTCGGTGTCGGAAGAAATAATCTAAATATCATCGTTAACTATCTCAGAAAGTACACAATTGTTTGTCCAACCTGTCACGATCATGTGTATCGTGACGTTTATGAAAATCCCACCTACAAATACAAGTTCATTAACTTAACATGTTTCAACTGCTCTATCCGTATGGTTGTTGCCCACACTGTATGTAATGAATCTCCATCAAAGTAGCAGTGTTTATGGGTATCTAGCTCGAATCAGCTGGTAGAAACGGTCAGGATTATCACTATTGTCATAATTTCTCTAATATTTGATAACAGATTTGATAAACAGCTATAACTTCCACGATACTTCGAAGTAATGGCCCCTTAATTGTAAATAATGATTCAGGGCAAATTACGTTAAGTCGGATGTAACATGCTGCGTCTTGTTTTTAAATTTATACCAAAACAAATACGGCGTCTGTCCGCAAAATAGTTAGGACTATTATAGTATTGACATATATCAAATCAATTTTCATTAATACAAGTTCACAAATCGCTTTTCAAAGAAACAGTATGAAAGAAACAAAACAAAATACCTCTGCGCTGATAGGAAGAAACAAAACTTGAAATAAAACTGTTCCTGCTCCTAAAATCTTATTTACGTTAAGCTCAATCATTTATTGTATTTAATTGCGTGCCCTTGAGTAATTTAATTTATCAAACATTGCTCTGTGGAATCAAACATATCTAATAATAGGAGCTAAATATTAACTGTATCAGTGGACTTGACGACGGAGAGTTACTTCCCGGCCATAGCAGAAAATTAGCAATAGATTGCTTGTAATTCATTTTCAACGGACTTTAAGAAAATGTGCTGGGCGGAATTCGCTAATAGTACAATATTTCCGCCGTGCAAAGTTGAACACAATCTCGGTGAATCATGCTGTTTTAAATTTGATTAATTAAAGATGCACTTTTACTCCCCAAAAAGATTAAACACATTTAATACAATTGTTTTAATATACCAAAATGGATGAGCAACTGTCGAAAACAATGATGCTTATGGAGGATACCGAGTTTAATTGGAAAAAAATGTGCAAAAAACACGTTGTTGCTTCCTTATGAGATCAGAGTAGATCGCAGTAAATCTTTTAGCACTCACCAATCATTTAATATTGTTTACGTTTTCAGCTATTAAATACACGGTTATAATATTGTTTATAGTTAATAATATGTTCCATAAATGCATTATTTAGTAAGTAGATGAGGGTGTATCACTCAAAATATATGTTTGTTTTACATGTGTATGTACTGAGTTTTAATAAGATTGTCACTTTAAATGGAAAGGTATGGTAATCGATGACAAGAAGATGTTGACAAGTTTGCTCAGTTGGCTCTAGATGACCGACTGTCGTTGGTTCGAACCCTACACAAGGCGCATATTTTACAGGTTTACTATTTTAATATGAAACACAGTTTGTATGAGTTGTAACAGTTATTAGTTATAAGCAGAAACATTTGAAATTGGTTTATAACGCATGGTTTGTAATAACAAAACACATGAAAATTGTCTTATTTGTAAAAGAATTTTTTTAGTTAAAATTTGTTTCTAATTCATTCATCCTGAGAGTAAAACGGATCATATTCTTTTAAAACACAAACATCAAGAAAACTAACCAGGCAAAGCTTCTATAATTCCTTATACGGGTAACATATCATAGAAGAATGTGGGGTTAACATATTTTTTTTATTTTTTTTATTCTTAAGTTTCCTCAAGTTAATGCATACTTTGATAAGATTAACCATTTACGTTTTTACTTTTTTATCGGAGTTGTTGGTATAGGGTAAGGATGTGCACACAAACAAATTTTAAACCCCAGAAACTTTACATTTTACTGACCGTTCCAAGGCGGTACCTACCAATTCTTGATAAACACCCCTGGTTTTATATAGTATAAATGTAGTGTGTTGTTTGTGGAGTTTTGTGTTGTTGTTCCATGTTTCTGGTTAACGATTGTTTGTTTTTCTGTTCGTTCTCATTGGCGTTGACCCTGTGCAAACTTAGACTACTGAACTTGTTTGTGCAGTTTTTAATATAAATATTGTTCCTGTAATTGTCCATTGTTATTGTGTTTTCAATAGTAAAATTATTCTCTCATTCAAGCGGTTTACATACTCAGATAGTCCATAAACTTAACCAAATAAAAAGAAATACAATACACTTACCTATAATTACAAAGTACGATAAGGCTTTTTTGACGCTTACCTATGAGTACATGTAGTAAAGAAGTCTTTCTTTACCAAATATATGCCTGTTAAGACGTCATAGATAGTGTATTCGTATCAAAGTATTTAATAATGGTACAGTCACACAGACATATATGTCCGTGCGTTATGAGGTACAGCGCGGCTGTGATTTGTCCGTTGGAACGGACATGGATAAGGACGCAAAAGTACGTCAAAGTATGGAAAAATCTACAAGACGCGGATAAGTACGGATAGGTATGTTGTACAACGTTGAACTTGCGTATTACTGTGCATGGACGAGTCTGTAGTGAACTACGTTGAACTACGTTTAAGTATGGGCAGCCTCAGATAACTACGTTCAAGTAAGCATCAGTGCGTATCACTATGCTTGCGTAAAATTTAATGATTTCAATATTCTACGTTTAAGTACGTAAGGCTATAGATGAAACAGTTTCAATAAAGCCGGACAAAAGCAAAGCCCAAATGGCCACCGATCACTCCAACTTGCACGTTCAAAATTTCGAGAAATTTGCAAGTTTGGGATAAGTCATGGATATCATTAAGTATTAATACGGATTGATACGGATAACTACGTTGGGGTTTGGCGTAGGTACGGATCTATACGGATTACAACATTTCTATCCATGGCTAGACGTAGCTATCCGCGCCGTGTATGTGACCGGTACATTATTATTCTTACATGTTCGCACGGTTAATGCAGATACTTAAACGTTACGCTCCTATGACATTGGCAGTAAAAATGTTTAAAGATAAACTGAGATTTATAGTTAATTCTTAGGTCCTATTCTATATAATTACACCATAACAGTAAACATGTTTAAAGATAAACTGAGATTTATAGTTAATTCTTAGGTCCTATTCTATATAATTACACCATAACAGTAAACATGTTTAAAGATAAACTGAGATTTATTGTTAATTCTTAGGTCCTATCTTATATAATTACACCATAACAGTAATCATGTTTAAAGATAAACTGAGATTTATAGTTAATTCTTAGGTCCTATCTTATATAATTACACCATAACAGTAAACATGTTTAAAGATAAACTGAGATTTATAGTTAATTCTAAGGTCCTATCTTATATAATTGCACCATAACAGTAATCATGTTTAAAGATAAACTGAGATTTATAGTTAATTCTTAGGTCCTATCTTATAATTATAATTACACCATAACAGTAAACATGTTTAAAGATAAACTGAGATTTATAGTTAATTCTTAGGTCCTATCTTATATAATTACACCATAACAGTAAACATGTTTAAAGCTAAACTGAGATTTATAGTTAATTCTTAGGTCCTATCTTATATAATTACACCATAACAGTAAACATGTTTAAAGATAAACTGAGATTTATAGTTAATTCTTAGGTCCTATCTTATATAATTACACCATAACAGTAATCATGTTTAAAGATAAACTGAGATTTATAGTTAATTCTTAGGTCCTATTTTATATAATTACACCATAACAGTAATCATGTTTAAAGATAAACTGAGATTTATAGTTAATTTTAAGGTCCTATCTTATATAATTACACCATAACAGTAAACATGTTTAAAGATAAACTGAGATTTATAGTTAATTCTAAGGTCCTATCTTATATAATTACACCATAACAGTAAACATGTTTAAAGATAAACTGAGATTTATAGTTAATTCTTAGGTCCTATCTTATAATTATAATTACACCATAACAGTAAACATGTATAAAGATAAACTGAGATTTATAGTTAATACTTAGGTCCTATCTTATATAATTACACCATAACAATAAATATGTTTAAAGATAAACTGAGATTTATAGTTAATTCTTAGGTCCTATTTTATATAATTACACCATAACAGTAAACATGTTTAAAGATAAACTGAGTAAACATGTTTGGCCATAAAGTGTGGCTTTTAGAGTTTAGTGTGTGTGTGTGGGGGGGGGGGGGGGTAACACCAAAGAATTTAAGGCGTAGTTCCAATTAATCTTTACTGTAAATCTGTATTAACGTAACAGATGACAACACATTGGCGGTTCTTATTACCTCAACTTTGCGGGTGGATTCAACAATGGCTAAACTTAAAATTACACAAATATGTTGCTTGCTAAATAATGAAAATATGACACGAAATGAATTTCAATTGAAGCCTTAAATCGAAATATTTACATTCACACTTCATTCCTTAACGATGGTTGTTGTTTATCAATTGCACTTTATTTCTGTATAAAGTGCAATGGCATTTCCCATCGATATCGCGTGCGTTTGTTCGATACTTCTGTCCTGTCATTGGGCGCAATAATACCAAGGGGTGGGGCATATTTACTACGGAACTATTTTTTTCAATGAAATCGTAGTAAAATTTTTGCCAATAAAATAAGTTGATTATTTAAACGGCCCAGGGGTCCGTTTTATAATTGAATCTTAGTCGTAGCTTCAATATGGTTAAATTTGTATTAACGAAACATACGAAAACAAATTTAGACTTGTTTTTTTGGCTCCGTATTCAGAAGCGTTATGAGTCTTGAGTTTTAAACCCAGACTTAGAATAACTTTTAATTATATATGCTATTATATGAGCAAAGACGGTAAATCAATGATGTATGATTTACAAATAATATGTTCTATAATCAGGGACACATTAAGCCGATTATTCAGAAATTCGTTAAACAACGGCATCGTTTAAAAGGTACTTCTTTGTAACATGCTCATATATGAAAGCTGCACTGCACTCTCACAGATACCTTTTTTTTTTCATTTTTTATGGAAAGAGCAATCTTTTACGTAAAAATCTGCAAACCATTGATATAAGATTAATTAATGTTTTATAGCTTAAATCGTTACTAACGGTTTAAGACAAATGCATAAAACATCAATTATTTTTTTTGCCAGCAGTCATATATAATTGGTGTTCATGGGTTTTCGCAAAAATTGGCTCGTTCCAAGACAAGAAATAAAAAAGTTGTCAATCGTTCAATCTGTGAGAGTGCAGCTTTATGATAAAACAGGTACATCTGAAACCGGTGGTTTGAGCCTTGTAAGAATGTTGCGTTGCTGTTCATACCGCATATACTTGCCAGGGAGATTCAACAAAAAATACTTGACTTGACTTTACTTGATACGTTTCTATATACCGCAAACTGTTTGGACGTATCGGCAATGAAGATTCATTTACCTACGTAACTTTACGAAGAATAATACTCCAGAATTGCTTTTAAGCATTCCAACAATAAAATTGAAAATAATTACACATTTATGAATGTTTGCTGTGTTTAGTTAAAAGGATTTAAAAAGGCGTTGTCTCCTGATTACGTAATATACTTTCTTTTCTATTTTAAATCTTTAAAAATGAGTTGGTTGACACCTTAAATTGTTGAATTACTACTAGCAAGGACTGTTTCAAAAGTGTATGCGTTCCTATTTTCTTTTATCCGTTTATTCCGTTAGAATGAACAAAAAACGGAATTCAAATGTCTTATCTTCGTACATGTATGACAAACATGTCTTAACTTGTTAGTTTTACCAAGCCTGTATTTGAGTATGTGCATCATGATATTCATATTCTCTACCAAAATGGAGAATCGTTGAAGTCACGAAAAGACTGATGCGATAAATAAAGACTTAAATAAAAAGCACTTCAAATTAAAGTGGCTTTATTGCATGACCATGACCATGACTAGTTTCACATTACTCAAATCAATGTCAAATTAAACCGATAGCTGGTTTACGTAATACACAATCCAAATTCTTAGAGATTGTCTGATGTGCAAATCGTCATACTTTGATATAGACAGCCATTTTGCCATATTATAATTAGATAAAAGTTCAAGAGTTTATATATATTTTTATTACCACTTTCCATTGCCAAATGTATCGTTTCGGTAAGTTTTGAGCATGGTTTTGTAACGTTTAACTTAATTGATTTCCACGAGTCCTATTTTATCAGCAAAATTAAATAATAATTCAATAACACATTTCTTCATATGACGTCACAAAAAAGAGTATTTGTATCAAAACATTACAAATGATATGCGGCAGTATGTGAACGGTCTCTACTTATGAAAATATAGGAAATTTCTGATAAAAAAGAAAATTAAAAAAAGAACCTAACTCACAATTCGGATTCAAGACCATGTTTGACAGTATAAGTTTCTTTTAATAAAGAATAAAAGACACAAAAGAATACCTTATGTTTGCTTTTAAAAGGTACTTAATGCTCGACAGTTTTCCCGTCAAAAAGAGCAATGATTTGAAATATATACTGAACAAACTTGAATTACGCATATACTAGGTAACTCGAGACATCTGAGAGACAATCTGTATACATTCACATTTGCCCTATATTTGCTTTGATGTTATATTTTTATTCTCAAACTCGTAATGTAAAAGACTATGCGTATACGTATAAAAATTAAGTGATATATACATATGTTTGTTTAGCGATTTAGCTGAAGAGTTATAAAAGGGTGCTCTACCCTGTCCTCTTTTGAAAGCACCCGTCTGTCCTCATGTTGATAGCATGGGCACCGTTCTACCAATGAAGAACTAAATGCTAAAGGTTTTCAAATATTTTGTTGATTGATTAAAACTAATAATAAGATCATAAATACATATAAACTTTACATTATTGGCAGTTGAAAAGCAATATTACTTATAACACCAATATACAATAAATCACAATTCCTAAAGTTTTCTGCCAAATTTATAATTTTCAAGTTTTTCATAGCCTGATACAATTTTCCCTTTTTACCCTTAGCACTTTATCCCTTTTTCGCAGCACCCTGTTGTTTTTAAAACCTGGCTAGAACTCTAGTATGTAAATAATTATTCATTAAAACATTAGACCTCTAAAATAAAAACTAACATAAACAACATCATTACCTACGTTAAAAGAAGTGATGGGCCACTGATCGCCGATAATCGATTATATCGGGCGACAGTCGTAACTCGGCGATTGGCGACCTCATCGTTCCATAATCGAATAATCGAAAATAAATAGTTTGCTTGAATCTAGTCAATTTCCAACTTTATATAGCGCAGTAACTTAGAGCTAAGGGAAGTAACCGCTACTTTGAGTTTTAACAGTACTTCTCTTTTGTTTTTCTTTGCGCTCAAATCACTTTATGATGGCAGACAGCGACCCCGATCTCAAAATATTTGATTACCCTGGTAATTGGTCTTCCAAGTGCTGGAAAAGTGTTATTCATTCCACCGATCCAGCGAAATGGTTAGGGTCATTCGAGCCCATATTCTTATTAAACTAGGCTTGATCGACCCTAGCTGTGCTCACATATTGAAATGAACGTCAAAATCATTCGATATAAATACAAGAAATATTTGAAAAATTGCCGTCAAATTCCGAAAATACGTGAGAATATGTTTGCTATTTTAATTACCAATTACTCGTTATTTTTAATAGCTAATGCCTTCCAGAACCAATTTGTTATGTCTCATTTTTCTCAATTTAATTTTCAAAACTGGTTCAAGTCATTGATAAATGACAAAACATACGTATTAAACGGGGCAGCCATTTGGGGAACTTGAAAATGTTCATGTATTGAATCGAAAACCGCAGCGTTTCTTTCTAGGAGCAGGAAAATACACACCGAACCCTGCTGTTGCTGGTGATATGGACTGGGAACCAGTGTTTGTTAAACAGTTAAATGTATTGCAATTTTTTGGTGTAGACCATCAGTAATGGATCGTCAATACTAAATTTCAAGATTTCTGAATATTGTATTTTACCTGCCAATAGAGGTATTCTGTGTAAATTTCGTTGTGGTGATTATGTAGATTTCACTAGAATATACTATTAAAAACAAAAAATCAAAGCCGCAATGGATGTGTGTGTAGATAAGTGGCATGTATCAGTAAATTGAATTATGGTTAAAACTTGTCATGGTGGAAACAAATTAAGATTGTATCAGAAATTTAAATTTAACTGTGAAACTGGTTATATATTATATTAATGTCATATAGTCATAGATCAGCACTTGCAAAGTCCAGAAGTGGCGTTGCACCGATAAGGTTAGAGACAGGTAGTTATGAAAGGCTATGTGTTAATGATAGGATCTGTCCAATTTGTGATATTGAGATAGAAGATGCAATGCATGTGCTACTTAACTGTTCAACATATACTGAAATTCGTCAGTTACTGCTTCAAAAAGCTGGTAGTGTTAACACAATGTTTAACTCATAGAATGATACTGAAAAGCTTTGCTTCCTCTTATCTGATGAGAGAATAGTAAAATATACTGCCAAATCCTGCCTTAATATGTTAAAACTTGAGTCTTTGAGCCCCCTCTCCGTCAGAATAACTACACTGACGTTTCGAATAAGGACGACGAATGACGATTCGGACAACCCTCGTTCGATTCTTACAGCGCTTGCAAGACATTTTGCCTTCGCTACGTTACATATACTAATCGGTCCGTGGTTGACAGGAATATTTTATACTACTATATTAGAAATGTTTTTGCCATTTTTTTATCTTTTATCTTTATCTTTATATGCCTTTAAACTTTTCATGTACTACTTTTTCAGTATGGAAATAGTACGATAAGTAATATGTTTATTTTTTTATATTTTAAATATCCATAAATATAAAATATGTGAGTTTGCCTAACATTTCAAGTACTGGTATGGATTAATCAGAGAATATATTACAATTCACATATGCAACTTCTATAAACCTTTAGGTAACAAAATCAATTTTAATAATTGTTCTTGAGGTTTGGTTATAAGGAGCCGTGTTTATGTATACGTTTATAATATTAACATTTGTGATATTAAAACATTTTAGTTTTTTATAAAATGTCTCCTATAACTCTAATCTTGGACGCCCTTGGATATATACATGTATATTATTAGTGATACATTGATGAGACGCAAATAAAATATAAAATTAAATTATACAGGAGAAGACATGGTTGACCATCGGTTTCGGTTGCTAATTGCCCCAGTGGTTGACCATCGCTTTCGGTTGCTAATTGCCCCAGTGATTGACCATCGGTTTCGGTTGCTAATTGCCCCAGTGATTGACCATCGGTTTCGGTTGCTAATTGCCCCAGTGATTGACCATCGGTTTCGGTTGCTAATTGCCCCAGTGATTGACCATCGGTTTCGGTTGCTAATTGCCCCAGTGATTGACCATCGGTTTCGGTTGCTAATTGCCCCAGTGATTGACCATCGGTTTCGGTTGCTAATTGCCCCAGTGAAAAATAATTACCCTCGGGCAGTTATTCTTCGCACTGGTGAAATTATCAACCAAAAGCCATAATCAACCATGTATTATCTTATAAATAACAACCAGCTTAAGAAAACCTCACCATGAAATGTTTACTTACTCAAAAACCTTGGAATATTTATTTTTAAATCATTTTAAGAATTATTCAATGTGCCAGAAATAATGCCTGTTTTCCAACTGAAGCATTAGAAATGAAATATACATGAAGTCCTTATTGATATATAGTTTATATATACATCAAAACATGATGAGGGTCTCCGAATTATCGATTATAAAAATCCAAGCCGGTTGCCCATCACTAGTTAAAAGTAAAGCTTAAAGGCTGTTAGTATGTACCCAGTCGCATAACCTTTTATTTTCTGGAATTACATACACACATTTTTACCTCATAAGTTGTCCACATTTACTCTGTATATTACCTACTTAATAGGCCAGCCCCTGCTCATATATACCGCTTCACCTGATTTAGATCAATAACGGCTGACTGCTTATTTACTGAAATAAATTTATTAAAAAACTTTACAAATATTTCCCTCTTGCTGGACAAAAGAAAGTGTTCACCACAAATATTAATTGTGGCACATATCCCGTCAATTATTTTTTCATTGTAATACATGTAAATCAAGTTTATTCTTAACCGTTCATTGTTTAGCTCTTCATAAAATGTCAAGCTGTTCTTTGAAACGTTTTAACCTATAAAAGAGCATTGGAGATGTTAGCATACCTAGTCATGTAAGAACTAAACATCTGTAGTTCGCTACAGACTTTGTTTCCCGTAACTACTTTACTTCCATTTAAAATACTTATGAACCGGAGTAGACTTGGACAAAAAAAACGTTTTCCAAATGTTCTGTACCTAAATGGTTTTTGCTTGTTCGATGTCAATCTTCTCTGAGAGCATGAATGGATCTACCATTTAAGTTTATTTTACTGGTGAATGTTTGCAACACACAAAAACAATGCAATATCGTTAATCGATATTGGACGGTCCACATGATTTAACGTGTAACATGAAAAAGGCGACCGCCAAGAGTGAGGACAGTGAAAGTATTCCTGTAGAGTAGAGTGACTACGAGTTCTAAAGTATGAGTGTTGATTTTTAAGGGATGGAGTTTATTATTATTTTTTTTTGTGTACGGCTTTACTATAGATAAGAAAGAAAAATGTCAACTGGCATTTTCTATATTCATATTTAAATTTACGTATTAGAACCTAATTTAGATTGTGAATAAATTATGGCAGCCCCTTCTTCTGAAAATGCATATATAAGGATATTGAGATTGATGTGTAATTCTCTATCAATTCGTTTTGATGTTGGTTCGGAAAATGATATCAATCAGCAGATCAAAATCAATTTTAAACATTTCATTCCAAGAATGATACAATTTCCAATGTTTGCCCTTTGATTTGTAATTACTAGTTAGCTTCTAAACATTCACTTATACAAACAGCATTCCAAATTAATTTCACATCATAAGCGGTGGCAGGAATTAGGAAAAATATTTCACGAAGACATTTCTGTCTGCCAACTACGGACTTAAATTGATGGGAAAAGGTGCCATGCACACAGGCATGATGAGTGTGGGACATTACTTAGTCAAAAGCTTTGTCATTTATTGGATACTTATTTTTCAATTTGTCCAATGTACGACTGAAACATTTATGACAAAGAAAAACATTGCGCTAAACAAAGAGTTCACGTTAATGGAGGAGACAAAAGCAGCATCTTATTTAGCATGCGTGAAGAAATGTTCGAAGGAGACGACTTGTCACTCGGTTTCATTCAGCGTAGCTGGTCAGTGTCTGTTGTCACGGGAGGTATTAGTATTCGACAATGGAGTGGGTATAAAGTTGACCGAAAACCCGAACTGGAAGACCGCTTTTAAGTATAAGTACAAAGGTACGAATGTTCTTTTTCAAAGTGTAGTACATAGATTTTTGGTATATAATTAAATCCTGAGAATTCATATATACTTTTTAATCACACATAATACAGTAAATGTATGTTGTTTGTTATCTCATCGACACAAAAAGGGAAAATTCAAAATTTAAAATTCATATCGGTATAACATACTTCTATTGAAACGTTCGTTTTAGACTTTAAGCTCTTAATAAGGCCATTCGACTAAGTTTCGTTTAGTCATTGAACTGTTAATAAACTTCTACTTTATGGGCATCAATCAGTATATATTTATAAATATAAGAAACTTTTGTGACAATCACTGCGTATTTCTCTATTTAGTCACAGTGAAAAGAGGCGTCAACGGACATTACAGTTTAACATTCGCCGAGGCGGCAGGGAGATGCGAGGACTATGGGCTCACAATCGCCACCCCTGTCCAAGTATTGGAGGCGAGAACACAGGGAATGGAGATGTGTAGCTGTGCATGGCTGTCAGACGGATCCAGTGGCCTCATTTTACAGGCTGAGAAGCTCTCATGCACGAGTTATCCCTACATAGATGGAATAATGAGTGCTCCCTGTGTCCCTAGAACATTACAGAATGTCTGGTGTAGTATTTTACCATAGAACTGTGAGGTAGGACAATAAAACAATGCAGTTATACTGTTACAGTTATCCTTTCCAAACAACGGATTTCCAATTCTCTTTCGAATTTATTGACCATGTTTCGCTTAAGAAGTTTTCGATGTTGCTTTAGCATGCTTTCTTATGTTATTGACTTGATAACGCAATTGTTTGTAGGCTTTCCGATCAGAAACTTTGTTAGAAATCAAGGCATTTTTCTTATGTATATCTCTGTTGTGTGTTTTTTTTCTTCTTATTTGTGAGTTGTACCACGGCTTATTGTTTGGCCTTATTTTATAAGATCAGTAGGTATACAAAGCTTAGACAAATCGGAAAATGTCGAGATAAACAATTAAACTGCTTCATGTACACTATATTCATTATTAAATGACCAATCGGTATTTCAAAGTTTAATAAAATCTGTTTTTATTGTATCTGTATATGCGTATTTATATATTGAATGAATAGTTTCGAGAAGGTTTTTACCTAAGACATAATGTAATACATGACAGAAACAGTAAGAAACAACACGTATGTACATGAAGGTGCCATTTGGTATATGGTTCATAAACTGCTGACGATGTTAACGCATCAGTTTTATAACGGTTGTGTGTTACCGGGTTTTTTACTTATGATGAGAAAAATTGCCAAGACAACATTCTTTGTAGTGTGAAGCTCATGTATATGTTACGGTTTAAAGAACAATGAATCAAATATTGGTTTTGAATGCGTGTCAGTAGAAATGCACTTCCTCTTTATTTCTCTTTCCTTGTATATTTCCTTGTATAGCTTTTCACAAAGCAATAGCTGCAAATAATGTCTTAACTGCGGGTTCGTGTTTTATTGACTGCTTCGAGGGTTTTGATATTCCAAATGTCTTTAAGCATGCCCTGCTACTTTTGTCAGTGCGTGTATTCCACGTGCTCAATTGCGTCATAAATGCTTCGTCGGAAGGCAATATTTTTCTTTGTTATAAGTCTTCATTCGAATCAAAATGTTGCCCTCTGACCTAGTATACACACTGTATGTGCATTTGCTAGGTATTGTCTAATGTCATAGTCGAATTACGTTTGTTATGAACCCGTATTACCTAAATATAGGCATTTCTGTTGATCATGTGCAAAGCTTCACGTCCATTGGTGTAGCGATGTGGAAGACTTGAATTAATAAACTATCAAACGGATATGCATATACAAATTTACATTGATCCGTCATTGTATTTAACTTCAAAATTAAAGTAAAAACCATTCCAGGTAAACCATTTCCGATTTAGAAAACAGTTGACAATAAGAGATGATACAACAAAATTTAAAATTACTTGCACTCTATTCCAATCAGTAGATGCAGAGAGCATTCCCCGCTCACGTCATACTCATATCTTCGATTTTGTGTCAATTTTGTTGAAGCCGCCCTTCACACAAAGAACACAAACAATTGAATTGATTAGTTGAATAAAATGTTTTAAAAGGACTATTGCCGAGTATTTACCTCTTAAACCAGAAATGTTTTGTGCGCTGTTTGATGGTTTGTAAACCCATAAAAGTTATTCTCTTCCATGCCGATTGTAATTCCTTAAATCATTGAATACCGACCACTAAACGCGATAAGCTTAATAACTTTGCTCTTATGGGATCGAAGTTGTGTAGTAATTTAGTACTGCACAATGTGCACAGGTAATATGCATTCTAGAAACTACGAACTAATGCTTTTCAAAAATGATGAACAACCAGTGTATGTCGCTGAGACGAATACTCAAGATGAACATCTCTACCTATCAATCGGAGCCTATCAGCCAGTTATTATTATAAGACAACCTCAGATTTATATGCATGGTTTTCAATGGAGGATTTTTTTTATTTAAATACGCTGCAAGATGATAGCGTAGTAATTTGAAATAGGCATTTAAGCCTTAGGTCTTTCCTCTTAGGCATCTTAATGATTGATGCAAGACACCAATTCTCTGGGATTCAATTTGAATCCATAAATAGAAAAAAAACGTGAAAGCATTAAAAATTATTAATATTATTAATTCAAAGAACTACTTTACAAATGCACCGCCATACATCCGAGGATCGTCGTACGGCGGTGATGGCCGAGGTGTTCCGATTTCCCCTTCAAGATTTTTTCGTGTTTGCGTCTCTTCTCATACAGCCTACATTTAACGATAGCACGGTTTATGACGAGTTGGAACTTCACACTAACTACAGAAAATATGTTCATGGAAACTTCTTTATCTTACTTAGCGGGTGTGTATTGCTGAATATCCGACGTAAAGAAATAGACGATATAATGCGATAATAGTGTAACTTAAGTTGGTCAAAGAACGGTATATTTTTCACAAAAACAAAAGAGTTTCAAGCCACGCAATATTTTATTTTCACTTTGTTAAAAAACAATCTTTCAACGTATACATTCAATTCCTTTTTTGTTACGCCAAAAAGCCTCTAGAAACGAGAGTGGAGCGTTCACGTCTGGCATCCGGTTAAGTGTATTTTTATAACTATACATTAATAAAAACTTACTAACCAGATCAAAGTATGTTTCGAAAATAAAAAAATACCAATATAATCCGCCATTTTGTTCCGCACTGGACATGTGCCTTACTAAACGTTCCGAAAACAAAGTTTAACCTTTAAAAAATTACATTTTACTGAACGTTCCATGGCGGTACCTAACACTCCTTGATAAACATACCTAGTTGTTTTATACTATATATGCACTGTGCTGTTTGTGGAGTTTTGTGCTGTTGTTCCATGTTTCTTGTTTGAGATTTTTAGATTTTGTGTTCTATGTCTTTGGCGTTTACCCTGTGCCATTAAACGTGTTTATGTTTAAACTTTTGGCTACTGAGCTTGTTTCGGTAGTTTTTCACAGAATTTTTGGTGTCGTTGAATATTACAAGTCTTGTAACTCGGTGCCGTACTGGCACTGTAAGCAGTGACTGCTTACGAGAAGTATTAATGTGTCATTATAGATTCGGCACCGTGTTGAACGAAGCACTTGGCTCGAAGACCGCGGCAAAAAATATCTATCGAGGTATTTTATTTTCCAAAATGTTAGTAAAACAAACAAAACAGAGAACACTTCCAGAGCAATAACTGCCAACCTTTGATGGACTGACTTGATTTGTACACAAAGCTGTCCACTTTCTAACTTATGTAGATTTTGAGGCAATAGTTGCTCATTGGTGCAATTTCTGTCTAAACGCCCAGAATTATTTCGTCTATTTAAATCACTTGGTCTAACATTCTTTAAACACGAGTAACTGTAACTATCCAACTCATGCAACATTACATGGCTATAACATTTTGAAGTATGGTTATTACATATTTAACAAGTTTTACAACCAAGCATCCTCGTTTTAAGACTTTTCAAAGAGACTAGATCAGGTTTTTAAACCAGAAATTAGTTTTCCCGGAAATGCATATGAGAACACTTATTTTATCATTATTTTACTCCATGATATCAAAATTGAAGAACAAAATATAATTATAGAATACAAAAAGCAGTTTTTAGTGGGGTTCGAACTAACGCTGGTAAAGTCAAGAAAGAAAAAGAAAACAGCAGCCTTAACCATTAAAAACATGACTTTTAGAAAAGGACATTTTGACCTTTTAACAATTCAATGATAACATCAAGTGATAATGTCAATCAACTAATCACGCAACAACGAATCTCTCAAAGACGCTATTAAAAGATATCTGAGCAAGAATCAACATTTGCTGAAGAGTTCCAGGTTTTGGGTATTTTAGTTTTTACATTCTTATTGATTTACCACACTTTATTTCCCTATAAAATGCATTTTAAATGGGAACAAAAAACTACGTTTATGAATATTTGTTGTTTTTAGTTTAGAACTGTTTTTATAAACATTCCAAATAGGTAGGGAGCTGTTATGTGCAATGCAACCTACTTTGACAGAGACAGCACTGTTGCCTTATTATAAGTTTAAAAACATTCATATCTTTATTCCCACTATCCATTGCGAAACATATTGTTTCGTTTAGTCTTAAACGTGGCTTTCTAAAATTCAACTTAATTTGATCTTCACAATTCCTTTTCATCAGCAAATTCAAATCATTATTTTTCAGTAACATATATTTTCATATAAAGTCATCAAAAAGAGATTATCAAAACTTCACAAATAAACTGCGACAGGAAGTAAAGGCTTTAACGTATGATAAAAAAAAAGAAATTTAATATATAAAAGATTCTTTAAAACATATTTTTATCATTCTACGATCAGGCCTCACGATTCGTTTTTAAGACCTTATTTTAAAGTATCAGTTGTTCTTAATAAAATATAAAAGGCACAAAAGAATACTTAATGTTTGTTTTTAAAAAAGGTTCTTAGTGTTTGAAAGTTTTCCCTTTAAGTATATCAATGATTTTATATACCTACTGAACTAAACTTGAATTACGCATATACTAGGTAACTCTAAACATCTGAGACATTCTGTATATATTCACACTTGCTCTATATTTGCTTTGATCTTATATTCTTCTCATCAAACTCGTGCCGTAACAGATTATGCGTATACGTATAGATATCGAGTGCTTCGTTAATACTGTCAAGTGGTTTGTATATACATTATGTTTGTATCCCCTTCAAGTTGAAGACAGGGTGCTCTACCCTTTCGGTCTTTGAAAGCACCCTTTTGCCTTTAATTGCAGCATGGCCACCATTCGGGCTACGTGGAACTTAATGCTTATGGTTGTGAAATATCTTGTGGCTTTGATTTAAATTAATGATAAGATTATACATACTTAAAAACTTCTCTTTTTGCCATTGAAACCTATTAATACTGCATTAAAACGAATGCCAAATTTAGAATGTGCAAGTGCTACAAAGACCGATACAATGGCCCCTTTTAACCCTTAGCCCTCTCTCCCTTTTCTGCAGCAAACTGATATTTTTTAAAATCTGGCTAAAACCTAAAAAAAGTTAAATGATAAACCTGCAGAGCGTAGTGATACATGACGTAATTAAAAAGATTCGGTGCATCGCTATGAACTAGAGCACAAGTACCCTAGTTCAAAAACCAAAATATAAACCATCATGAATAACGTTGTAAGTAACAGTTAAAGGATGTTGGTATTTACTTGCAAAACCATTTATCGTGTGTAAATGCATACAGAAAACCATTGATTTTTTAGTGGTACACATTTGTTCTGTAAACATCTCACTAAATAGGCCAGGCACTGTTTTTGATCTTCTGCTTGACCTGAACTAAATCAATTATAGCTGATTGCTGCTTTGCTGAAATAAATGTACTTAGTATTTAAAGACATACCTTCGTATTTGACAAAAAAATGTCGACCACTAACATAATTTATGGCACATATCCCGCGAAGAAAATTCACGTGTAAATCAAGTTTATTTTAGACGTCAAGCTGTTCTTTAAACTTTCAAGAGCATTGGACTTGAAAACATACCTAGTAATTTAAATATTATATATTTGTAGTTCGCTCGCTACTGTTACAGATTTTGTTGTTTGTTACTATTTTACTTCCATTTAAAATACGTATGAATTGAAGGAGATACGGACAAAAAAAAACGTATTCTAATCGTTCCGTACTTTAAGTAGTTTGGTTGTTCAATGCCACTCTTCTCTGAGAGCATGCATTGATATTCCATTGAACTTTATTTAACTGATGAGTGTTTGAAACATACAAATTTATTAATCGATATTGGACTGTTCACGGATATGGCGACATCGGATTGCAAGGAAAGTCACAGGTTTCCTGCCACGGCGATTGACTAAGAGTCCTTAAGTATGTGTATGGTTATTAAAGGTGCACTCTCACAGATTGAACGTTATGACAACTTTTTTACTTTTTGTCTTGGAACGAGCAAATTTTTGCGTAATTATCTGCAAACCAGTGATAAATGACTGATGACAAAAGATCCGATCGCAGATTTTTATATTTAATTCAAAAAACGATGTTTTATGCATTTTTCTTAAACCGTCAGTAACGGTTTAAGCCATAAAACATAAATTTTCGAACAGAAATATGGAAATCTGCGATCTGATCTTTTGTCAGTAATCTAATATCATTGGTTTGCAGATATGTATGCAAAAATTTGTTCTTTCCAAGACAAACAAAAGTTGTAAAAACGGTACATCTGTGAGAATGCAGCTTTAAAGGGAGGGACAAATTATTAGTTTTGTGGTGTTTTGAGCTGTTGTTCCATGTTTCTTATTTGTGATTCTTTTTGTTGTTTGTTCTATGTCTTTGGCGCTTACCATGTGCCATTAAACGGGGTTTATGTTCAACCGTTTGGCAACTGAACTTGTTTCTGTAGTTTTTGACATAAGTATTGATTTAGGATGTGGCTTTCCTATAAATAAGAGAGAAGAAAAAGTCAAATAATATTTTTTATACTCAGGTTTATATTTATTTATAAAGAATTTATTTAGATTGTGAATAAATTGTGGCAGCCCCTACTTCTCAAAATGCATATATAATAATATTGAAATTTAAGTGGAATAACTTGTTATTAATAAGTTGA
Source organism: Mya arenaria (assembly GCF_026914265.1). NCBI lineage: Eukaryota > Metazoa > Mollusca > Bivalvia > Myida > Myidae > Mya > Mya arenaria. The sequence continues at coordinate 35,305,162 of NC_069125.1, forward strand.
TAAATGATAAGTTTTTCACACAAGTATTGATGTTGATTTAGAAATTATATCGATCAGCAGGTCAAATCAATTTTGTCCATTACATTCCAAGAGCAATACCACTTCTAGTGTTTGCTGTTTGATTTTTACTTTCTATTAAGATTCTAAATGATTCAATTTTACAACCATCGTTCATCATTTGCGGTGGCAGGAGTTATGAAACATATTTCACGAAAATCATTTCTCTCTGCAAACAAACAAACAAAGAATAAATCGAGAAGTTTGTCAGAGCAGTTGAATATTTGAATCAGTGAGATTTTAAAAGAGGTACATTTGGTGTTATTTAATGGTAACGGTGAACATGATAATAACAATAGTGTCCCTTAACAAATTTACTCAATTTTTCAGATCCAGACTCCGAGATAGACGAAATTGTGAAAGTAAGGAACGCTCTAACAAGGACTTGATGGACTGCCTCCAAGGAATAATAATTCCATTAGTAATAGGGCAACACACTGCTTTGTAGATTGTCTTATTTAAAAAAAGAAACCAAACTTAGTATAACCTTGTTTTTTTTCGACATGTGTGCCATGCAGATTCATCTACCTTTAAAACGTTAATAACATAGGTGCTATATCATTATGTTACTTTGATAAATATCTAGTAATTGCACGAGAATTTCGTGTTTAATTGTAGAAAAATAAAGTTCCTTTTTAAAAGCACACACAATGCTTTCTACTTAATAATAATATTAAACTTCAGTAACCACAAAACTGAGTAAAGCCTGTATAAGAATGCACAGGGCTAAGGCATAACATATTCTTAAATAAAGGACATAAAATGAAATTAAATCAAACCACACAACCATGCGTCATAATGCATTAATGTTATTAATACGTGTTGAAAATAATGTGTGTTGATCAATCGAGGTTTTGCCTAAGGAAGGCCTAAAAAACATTATTACTAGTTGAGGAGTTCTCTTACAATTTAAAATATAAAGATAAATTAACGATTTAACAATAATCGGAGCAACCATTAACTAGAAGGCAATGTTAAATAAAGTATAACCAACCATATAAACTTCAAGGACACATTACCCAGCTACAAACAAGACCTGCATCGAATGAATCTAGCTGGAGCAACAGTGCCAACGCGTTAAAGGTACGGTCAACTCGTTCAAAGACCGCTTAACACTGCGCGTTAATATTTTCTCGATTGTATCATTGAATACAACCTGGAAGTTAATCAAAATGAAGAGCAGAACAAATTTCAAGTGATTAAATAAGCTGTTTCGAGCTATCCTGACTACTAAATGGAAAATATCGAAAACAACTCTTTGAATGTCAGGAAAGATTGTTTCACTGAACCAAGGTTTTAAAGACGACACACTGTCCAGAATTATAAACAAACACAGGTGCAATCGATTACATCAGTCGAAAAAGTCGGTATGGAAAGAATTGGGTTTTGCCATAAATATGTGCATTGATTCTGCCAATTCATGAACTTGAGTTTTATCTACAAAACAAAACAAACGATCTTCAGATTGCAGCTAAGGTAAAACATTGCAACCCAAACTTCTGTATTCTAAACCAAACGAACTAAAAATACAGGCAAGTTAAAAAACAATCATTGCATTCGATGTATGAGAAAAAAGAGAGGTACGCTTGGAAATTATAGCTCATCTCAGTTGAGTAACATATTAAGGTCATTTTTAGAACATCGTCGTCAGATTCCTGATGGGTTATATCAGAAACTGTATGGTTTTTAAGACTAAAATTGAATAAAGAGACAACGTGACTGCCGCATCATGCGATTTTGGGAAATCGGACATAATTATATCAAATGAAATACTCTTTGATATAACATGCCGAAGTTAATGAACTTTTAAATGACAACAACATTATACATATTTCAGTCACAACCACGGATTCTGTTTTGACTACATTGAAAATATCTCTTTAAACGGCCCAATTGTTGAAAAATACAAATATGAATCATCAAAGTTTCCTTTATTGTGTTCCATGAAATTTCCGTGTAAGTTAAAAAAACTCAAACGAAAAAAAATAATTTCAGCAAAAGTTTGTCCAAATGTCCAAAATAGCGTGAAGCGGCTCCTATCATAATGCTTATTGATAAGCTCGGAGTGTTTTCTTCAATTTATGACATCTTAATACTTGCTTAAATAGTGTAACAGTCATCAGTCAAAAAAAATGAGAAAAAAATCTAACCCACGTTCGAACATATTTAAGCGAGTATAACCAATTGCGAAATGAATATCGTATGGACATTGAAACAGTCCAGTTCGAAGAAGAATCATTAAATGAATTTCGAAAAACCATTTGAAATTGCTCCGAAATGCTTTAAAATCAATGAGTGGCAATCTCTAGTTGTATTTTTTTTATCTTATTAACTGAATTTGATAATGGACGTTCGTCCTTTTTCGATCCTGTGTGTGCAAGCCGAATTTTTTTGTATATATATTAACTGAAAGCTTCAGGAACATTGTACTTTATTGCAGTACCTTTTCAGTACAAAGGATTGATAAATGTACCGCTGAAAGATTAAGCCACGGGAAACAATATGAAATTTATGTAACATATTTTTATAACGAATAAATATAAGGTTTATAAGGTTAAAAGTTGGTATAGTTCAAAGACAATACGTACAATACATAGTAAAAAAAAATATTAACATTAACTGCCTTTTTGCTTTCCAATGAAGATGCATCTATGCATCGATGTATCGCATTTTACGAAGTGACCAATAAATTGAATTCATAAATCTTGGCTATCACTTTTTACGAGGCTGATGCTGCATGCACCATTGAATTTATAAATCTTGACTATCTTTCGTACACAATTTGGTGACAAGGCTAAATCTACACCTACATTTATTAAAGTAATCTCAAATCCAATAATATACACACTTATGTCAAGAAAAAAATAACTAAATTCTAAAAACACCTACCTTTTAAAAAATATCCAGGCCACAAAATAACAAATGAATTGAACTGCTCTTTATAAAAATGCAAACTACGTCTATATTCGGGAACAGTAGACTTTCAGACAAACCTTCAGTACACATTTATCCTCCCCATTTCTTTCATTTTACATTTTCGCAAAACCCAACCGCCGTGAAAGACTGCAATTGAATTTACACTTTGGAGTACTGGGTAAATACACTTAAGTAGAATATATATACATAAAACGTTAGAGGCCACTTTAAATTACAAACCAAATTATAGTACATCATGCATTACGTAAGCATTGTTTGCTTTTATATTAACTACGCCAGATATCCTGTAAACGACGTTTACATAGTATTATATGTTAATCATGTTCCTAAGCTTTTCCTTAATATTCAATCATTTAGTTCTTCATGTCCAGCCGTTTTTTTTTTTATATTAAACTGTCTAAAGCATTGCAGAGCATTGAACATGAAAACAAGTCTTGTAATGTTAATATCAATTTACATTTGCAGTTCGCTAGTGATTTTTGTTCGTTTCTATGTTAATTTAATTTTAAAATAGGTGCGTTCCATCGTTAAGCTCTTCAACATTACTTTCATCGAGTAGTATAGCTTGATTTGAAGGGACACAATATTGGTTTACTCTATGATAAATGCAAATATAAGTAACCTACATTGTTCCCCTTTAATAAATGGAACAAATCTTGCAATCTAATAGAAATGCCACAAGTCCCGACCTTTATTCCTTCCTTATTCATACTCCATATACTTGACTTTATAATTTAAAAGAAAGGCATTTAGAAAGGACACAAATGGAAACTCGGAATGACGAAATATCTCGAAGTCTTAGATCGAGCCAATGCGTCCTCGTTTTATCGCATTACTGTATTTGCAACTTCAACAAATCAGATGAGGTAAAATGTGATCTTTAAATTATATGAGGAAAATGTCAATCGTATGATTCTTCATTTTCATTTTAAATCATTGTGTTTTGCCATAATGATCACTTCTACATAAAGGATGTAATATGTTGACGTTGTATATGTAATCGCCTGTCTGTAGTTCGTACATGCAATGACAGTGTGTTGTTTATTCAATTTCTTAACTGGCAGTTTTAAATGCTGTATTTATTGCTTAACTGTAATGATTTCAAAATGTTTATTAATAATTTCAATTCCAATGTACCTTTTTAGATATGCCTTTTGCAAATTCACATTTAGCATTATCTGTGCTTTGTGTAGTTTATAGTTTAAACAAATCTTAATGTATACTTCTTAAGTACTATATCTTACTTTTGTTTACTTTTAATATGAACGCAAATCATAAACACAGCTGATACAAGTCAAGTTTGCCTTTTATCATGAAATGTCGATGATTATCATTTTTTGCATTATGTTGACGATGCATTTGATTTGGTAAATCGTTAATGTGCAGGTTCTCAAGTCAATCTGGGATATTGATTTTTTTGTGATTCTTTTTGCCGATATTGTTTATTTTTAAATGACACCAAATAAGTAATCGATGTCATTATCGGGGTTTGAATGTAGTTGGGCTTGTTAAAGGGTTTGGAATCCGAAGGTTCGATTACTAACGATCCGAACATTTCCGAAGAGGTTGCGTTCATCGTATGGTAATAGCAATTGCCGAAAGTCAGCTCATTTAAGGTATGGAAGTTGAGGTGTTTATTTTAAAGAACTAGTTTATTGTTAAATTTATTTCTGTTTTACAGAAATGGCATCCAATGACGATTCCAACCCTTGTAAACATTTCGCTTTCGTCGCGCACCTTACCATCGCGCTACCTGGGAGCCACGTTTCACAGCGTTATGTTTGGTTCAAATATTTGACGTTTTCTTCTTCTCTTTAACACGGACTCTCTCCTGTTAGTCGAAATGGCTGTGTATGCGATGTAAATAAATACTTAATTTCATGAGTCACAGTTTTAACGTAACACAATAATCTTACTAACTGAAATCTGCCGCCTGTCGTAGCATTTTACAAAACAGCCTTCCATAGCTGTTCAAATTCAATGTTTTCAAAAAAAAACTATATGCATTATATTCATAACAAACAACACAGCTGTCATGCATTTGAACCTTAAAAAAAACATGAAGAAATACATATCGCGGCTGTGCACACAGTGAATGTTAAACTCAAATTAGAATAAGATCACAATCAGATATGAGACTGTCAGACTAATACATTTCTTAACATTCATTAAAACTAGGTGAATGATATGAAACAAAAGTCCGTCTTATTGCTATTTTTAGTAACCACTTACTGGTTATTGCGCAAGCACTGTACAATACACTACAGTACAGTACAGTACACGTGCGCATGTCGCCGTTTTATGTTTTCATGGACAGTTTATATGAGCAGTTCACACGACTACAGCTTTTACTAAAAGAACCGATTATGTATAGTTTACATTTCCTTTTATTTCAATTCAAATCAAATGTTTTTGTAACGAGGAGGCGATAACTACCTCTGAAAATGTTTGAGCTAGCTCGAGAAAATTGACGTATTTTTGGTGGTGAATTTAACAAATATAGGGAGATTTGCCAGCAACGGTCAAAAGAGTGGAATATGACGAGATGTATATAAAAAAATACCAAGGGAACCCCGTAGGTAGAAAAAGTTATTATTATCAGATGTAAATCACGCATCGGGTACAGTAGAATTGCCAATTAAATTGTTTGTTGCTGTGACGGTGGAGTTTAGTGCAGGTATAATTGTTTTAGGCTTAGAATCCAGCAAGGCTTAACCTGATATAGGGGATGACAAAGACAATTTGGAAGGAAACGCCGGACGTTGAATCTGCACCGGACACTAAGGTGACAAGTGTTGGATACCTTTGCCTTAAACGAACAGGTTAAATTTGGAGGACGGTAGTGGAATACCTGCTAAAGGCGGTGTTGGGCTTTCTGTTGCCGATGTCACGGCTCAGGGGCGACCTAGTCAACCTAAGTGATTCTTCTGTTCATGCGAGATTGGATATTTAAATAATTAAAAACCAGACTTATTTCATAAAGACTTTGCTATTGATTTCTAAAAGCAACTTATTCTTATACAACGTTTCAATAAGACTACTGCAGAGTGATGGATGGATAGTATACATAAGCTTGCGATAACCTATGAAATTGCATTGTGTTAATGTACAATGTGGCCATTTGGACAGCAGAATAGAACAGACAGTATGAGGTCCTGGTGCTGTAACTATTTTATAGATAAAAGTGACATTTTGCTGAGGGGGGTACTTACAAGATATATTAGTTATTGAATCGAAACACTCAGATTTTGAACCAAAGATTTAGATCAATCAACGATGCTTGTTGAATACTAGCCCTGGAAAGATATCTTATCATTTCAAATAGACCCCTTGGTGTCCTTTGTGCTTTAACGTACTCGTCAACTACGTATAATGGCAAGTTATAAAATTCGTTGCATTGAACGGAGACTACAGGGACAAAGCTAAAAAAAAACACAAACTATGATCGTGCCAAAGTCTCTGATACTTAATAATGTGAATCGTTGATGCCTGGGGTCATGCCTTTGATGTCCAAGTCTAGACTCAGCAAAGTCTCTGATACTTAATAATATGAATCGTGGATGCCTGGGGTCATGCCTTTGATGTCCAAGTCTAGACTCAGCAAAGTCTCTGATACTTAATAATGTGAATCGTGGATGCCTGGGGTCATGACTTTGATGTCCAAGTCTAGACTAAGCAAAGTCTCTGATACTTAATAATGTGAATCGTGGATGCCTGGGGTCATGCCTTTGATGTCCAAGTCTGGACTCAGCAAAGTCTCTGATACTTAATAATGTGAATCGTGGATGCCTTGGGTCATGACTTTGATGTCCAAGTCTAGACTCAGCAAAGTCTCTGATACTTAATAATGTGAATCGTGGATGCCTGGGGTCATGACTTTGATGTCCAAGTCTAGACTCAGCAAAGAAAAGCACTTTCATAAAAAAAATAATTTAAAAGTGTCACTTTTATTTCATTCGTTTTACAAAGATAAATGTGAATTATTGTGCAATTTAGAATAGTTATTCATCATCAAACCCAGTTACAAAAACAGTTCCAATAAAATGAAGATTTGCAGTTTTGCCACCTGAATCTGAACTCAGACTTAAAAATATTTGTATGCATGGCCCTTAGTGGTTCCATCTTATATTGGTATCACTTGTAGTGTTTTTATGAGAAAGGAAAGAAAATAATATTTTATACGTAAAATAGTTTTAAAAAGAACACTTTTGGCCTTGAAATTTTAGTTGAAATACAAAAGAACAGAAATACAAAAACATATTACCAATTTTCGTTTTCTATAGAAGAAAAAATATACCAATCGTATACAGCAATCAATGTATGTATACAAAATGTAATGTTTATGGCAAGGGCTGTTGCTTACATAGTACAAAATTAAATGTGCTTGGTCAAAGATCTTCAACGAAAGTCATTTTGTTGTGAACCATCACCGCCCATAAGTCAACACCAAAACATTTCAAAAACGAATCATCGTAAACAAACAAATACTATTTTGTTATAACGCCGTAGTTCATATATCGCTTACACCAAATTGTATGTCTTGTCGGCGTTTTATTTGTAACCAGATATACGATGTGAAGTCCGCCAGCCAACAGCGGTACTGGCGCCAAACGTTGCATGACGGTTTATAGAAAAAAAAATACATTGCTTTCCATGCTGGTATCTCACAAACTAGTCTCACTATACATATCACTGTATGTTTCGTTCTAAATTCAAGGAATATTTAGCATCACGTGTCCACTATCATAAATATTTGCTTACATGATTAGGGTATTCAATGAATAGATAGCAAATTCATGAGTTCATGTACGTGTCCTTTTGTAAAGAAGCAGGGAGTTATGAATTACACTGTCTTAATAACAGTTTGTTTTTTCATTTAATTTGCATGTTCTATTTTCATATGACAGCTCTGCGATGTAGTCTATACTTCTACCTAACAAAACGTTTCTCTCAGTTTTTCTGATAGCATACGTAATGTTGTGGAATCTAATCCAACCGGTTACACTTTGAAGCCCCAAAACTTGTAGATTCCAGATATTTTACAAGTCCGCACCCTTCCCTGAGATATTCCAAGCATCCCCTTAAAATCATAAACGTAATTATTCATACCAATAAAAGAACAGCATTGCTGTATTGATCTTAAAATACAAGATAATCGGTACAAAGTACTTTGTAGGTTTGCATGTTTGTATATTAAGACGCATATGACTTCCCCCAGGGCAACACCTCTGAAATTGCTTGGTTATCTTGATGAATACAAGAAATTAGACGGAAAATCTTACATTAGTCCCCTCGGGCAAATCGCTTCTTGTTTTTCTTCACACATTCTTTGATTTGATCGTCACCCTCGACACCCTATCCACTCCTTATTATGGATTCTAACCTTAGGTGAATAATTCTGATGGTCGCATATACAAACGCTTGAGAGATAGCATGCAGGTTACGTATGATGATTAAACCAAGACTGCAAGCAAGAGGTAAGACATTAACAAGAATATCAATGTTCGGGATATGGAGTATCGTCCGCGGTAATCAGGTTGGCCTGAATAAACCTCATAGATTAGTGGGTAAGTGTGATTGGGAGATCTACGCTATTAGTGAGATCAACAACAGTGATGTTCAAGTCTGATAGGTCAAACTTGAATCCAGGTCTCCTAAAAACCATTCACATAGAGTTTCTTTCTTGTTTCAGCCACTTACCAACCCCGCTCCAATAAAGAAACGGTATACTTGAACTTTTGTAGAAGGACATCCTTCTGATCAATCATATTCTTCCTCTTAAGAGTCCACTTCTTCTGTTCGCTACATCTTTCACCAGCGTATGACGCGTCCCTTTTGCCGAGACAAATATGTGCGTTCCTAGTCTGATAACTGTTGACCCTATGACTCCTTCCGCAAACTCACCCTACCTGGAGGCAAAGCTCTGTGCGCACGTTGTAGATGCTAGTTCAACACGTACGGATCAAGTGGAACAGGTATAGCTTTAAAACGAGCAACTAGCAGATATACGGTATAGCTCGTATCTGGGAGCAGGTGTTAAATTCATTGTGAAACATAGGTTTTATTCAGTTTCTCTTTTTCCTTATGTTTGTTAGTACTTTGAACAATATGAACATTTTCGGGTAAATTTGGCATTATCATACTTGTTCCGTGAATCACGCAATTGAGATTGGTATCTGTTGTACGTTGCTTTGTTCATTCTTAATATTGAGCGTATTGCTTCATAACAGAATTTTAACCATGCATAGTTATCATGTTTTATATTGTGTGACTTGTAACATATTGGGCATATCGATTCTAGACTAAATATAGTTTATTTAGTTGTTGTGACTCCGAGAAAGTATGACGTTATCAAGAACATCAACTTTTGTTTTGGGCTTCTCTTGCAATGATTTGTATATTTGGTGAATCTTCGAAACCAGTGTTTTGAAGGATATGTTGTTATTATTTTATATGTTCATATATGTAATGTTGTAGTTGTATGTTCTAGTATTTGTAAATCAATGTTTTCACTTTGTAATCCATCTCGTATTTTTTTTCAACTTAATTCTCGATTCCATAGTAGTCTTAAGTTGCCCTGGCAGTTGACAGAGGAAACATATCAAGATGTGATAAGGAAAAGCGCATCAGAACTGAAATGGCGTCAATTTTGGTTTACCTTTCATCAAAGCAAGTCACATTTAGGTCTCTAGCTCAAATTAAAAACCCAAGGACATCGTTTACGTAAATCGAATCTTCAAACATATATTTTCCTATGGTTGATTGCCATCGTGATGAGTCCGCATGCCAATGACGCCAATAACATTAATGAATTAACCAAAACCCTATACCGTTTGCACACGATTACAGCACTTCGAAATAAATTCTTTGGAGAAATTCCCTAAACGCTTGCGGTATGAACAGCAGGTAACGGATGAAGAACAGGGGAAGAATTTTATTGCAACCGCACGTATATCGTGTCACGCAGCAGTCTGTATTAAAATGACGTTACGCAACTCTAGGCTGCAAGATATTTCCTAACGAACGTTAAGGACTTCAATTGCTGGCTAAAAGGAAGGAATACCGATAAACGGAAAAGTAATTGTAAATATGAAACACTCTGAATATACGTGCCAGTACTAAATATGGTGTGTATTATTCCTCGTATATGACGATGATGGGTTACAGAAAGTGTTTTGTTCAAGACTTTGTCATTGTACTCATTCTTTTTAAATCAATCCTATGTACGACTGTGCCGTTTCTGTCATTCATGACAAAGAAAAATCTAGCGGTTGATAAAGCAGAAACGTTCATGGAAACAAAGTCTGCATCTTATTTCGAGTGCGTGGCGAAATGCTCGAAGCATCCAACTTGTAACACGGTTTCGTTTAGCGTAGCTGGTCAGTGTCTGTTGTCCGGAGAAGTCCTGGTGTTTGGTAATGGTCTAAGTACGAAGTTGACCGACGGACAGGGCTGGAAGACCGCATTTAAATTCATCTATCGAGGTAGCTATTAAATTATTATTATTATTATATGAGGAGTAGTCTCCAAGTGAAAAGTTTAATACAAACCATACACAATAGCAAGTTAAAGATACATTGCTTCGGAGAAATTTATTCTTCTTTTTCATTTCACTGATATATTATAATCATTTTTCAGATTATTTAAATCCATTTTTATATATATCACAATTTGCACTTATGGAAAATATATATTACTGAAAACACAATTGTAACCGTGTATTTAAAAGCTGAAAACACAAAAATATTAAATGGCTGGTGAGTGCTCAAAGTTTTACAGTGATCCACTATCGTCTCGTTAGGTAGAAATAACGTGATTTCTGGACTTTTCTTTCAACATTAAACACAGTATCCATCATAAAAAACATTGTTTTCGATACTTATTCAACTTTTCCGTAAATTAAAACATTTGTTTTTCAAAGTGTAGTAGACAGTTATTTTTGTATATAATTAAATCCCGAGAATTCATATATACTTTTTAATCACACATAATACAGTAAATGTATGTTGTTTGTTATCTTATCGATACAAAAGGCGAAAATTCAAAATTTTAAAATTCATATCGGTATAACATTCATCTGTTGAAACGTTCGTTTTAGACTTTAAGTTCTTAATAAGGCCATTCGACTAAGTTTCGTTTAGTCATTGAATTGTTAATAAACTTCTACTTTATGGGCATCAATCAGTATATATTTATAAATATAAGAAACTATTGTGACATTAATCACTGCGTATTTCTCTATTAAGTCACAGCGAAAAGAGGCGTCAACGGACATAACACTTTAACATTCGCCGAGGCGGCAGGGAGATGCGAGGACTATGGGCTCACAATCGCCACCCCTGTCCAAGTATTGGAGGCGAGAACACAGGGAATGGAGAAGTGCAACTGTGCATGGCTGTCGGACGGATCCAGTGGCCTCATTTTACAGTCTGAGAGGCTCTCATGCACAAGTTATCCATACCATGATGGAATAATGACGGCCCCCTGTGCATCTCGAACATTGCAGAATGTCTGGTGTAGTATTTGAGTATGTAACACACTTTGTACCATATCAATAAGTTTGTACTTTATGTAGGTATGTCTCTATAGTCAGGTTAACAAGTCGAATTAGACTATCATGCGTCTTTCTGGTCCCAATATTACAAAACAAGTTCATGTCAACTCTCAATCTCTAATCATTTTACCATATAACATAAAACTCATTTAAAATCAATAATTATGTTTGAACCCTTTTTAAAAGGCTATTTTCTCATAGAATGTGTCGATAAAATCCTTTTTGACAATATTTCAAAGACACTTTGTTTTAGAGCAAAAACTAAAACTTGATTATTTCTATCGCGCAAGAACAGCTATTTGTACTCAATTGCACTTTTCTTGCTGCATAATAATGTTTCTTTAGAACTTTACCAAAATTTTAGATTAACATATTCTATAAGAAAAAGCGATTTTAAATATAATAAAAAACAGATAATTATGATTATTATTAATCTTTGATGTTGTGTTTAAAAAAAGAGTTGAAATTGAGATTTGACTTATGTACGTTAGTGATATTTCGGTCAGATCTTATTAACATCTGTGACAGAAGTTGAATATGTACAAATGCCGATATGTACACGAGTTTAGCATATAAATTCATTTAAAAACAAAAAAATAATTTAACGAGATTTGGTTAATTTTGGATTTAAAAATTAGGTGTAATTTTCATTATCGGAACAGCCCTTCTAATGACTTTGGGAAAAGTAATGTTCAGCATAAAATGAGACACGCCAGTAATGGAGGTGACAGTGTAAACAAAAAACAAAGAGTAAATCGAGATGTTTGTCAGAGCAGTTGAATATTTGAATCAGTGAGATTTTAAAAGAGTTACATTTGGTGTTAATTAAGGGTGACGCTGAACATGATAATAACAATAGTGTCCCTTAACAATTTTACTCGATTTTTCAAATCCAGACTCCGAGATAGACGAAAATGTGAAAGTATGGCACCCTCTAACAAGGACTTGATGGGCTGTCTCCAAGGAATAATAATTCCATTAATAGTAGGGCAACACACTGCTTTGTAGATTGTATTATATAAATAAAAGAAACCAAACTTAGTATAACCTTGATTTGTTTCGACATGTGTGTCATTCAGATTCATCAACCTTTAAAACGTTAATCACATAGGTGCTATAAAATGATGTTACTTTAGAAAAAGATGAAGTAATTGCAAAATAATTGCGTGTTAAATTGAATAAATTAATCACACACAGTGCTTTCTACGAAACAATACTATCAAACTAGTCCAGTAACCACAAAATTCAATATAGACTTAAAAGAATGCACGTGGCTAAGGCAACACATATTCCTAAAGAAGGACATAAAACGAATCAAATCACACCATAAATCAAAATGTTTTTATATGTACATGCTGGAAAAAAAAGTTAAAAATAATGTTTGTTGATCAATCGAGGTGTTGCCTAGAAAGGCCTAAAACACATTGATACTAGTCCATGCGTACTCTTACAATTTGAAATATAAAGATAAAGTAACGACATAAGAATAATCGGAGCCACCATCAACTAGGAGGCAATGTTAAATAAAGTATAACCAATCATATAAACTTCAAGTATACAAAACCCAGCTACAAACAAGACCTGCAATCGAATGAATCTACCTGGAGTAAAAGTGCCAACTCGTTAAAGGTACGTTGAATTCGTTCAAAGACGGCTAAAAACTGTTCGTTAAATATTTTCGCTAACGATGGTATCATTGAACAAAACCTGAAAGTGAATCAAAGTTAAGAGCTGAATAAATTTCAAGAGATTAGATGAGCTGTTGAATATATTTCAAGCTATCCTGCCGACTAAATGGAAAATATCAAAAACAACTCATTTAATATTATGAATGATTGTTGCACTAGCCAAAATTTTAAGACAACACACTGTCCAGAATGAAAAACAAACACTGGTGCGAACGCTCAGTCGTAAAATGTCGGTATGTAAAGAATTGGATTTTGCCATACATATGTGCATTGATTCTGCCATTGTTTGAACTATAGTTTTATCAAAAAATAACAAACGATCTTCACAGCTGACGTAAAAGATTGCAACCCCAACAAAGTGTCTTCGAACTCAAACGAACAAAATATACAATTATGTTTAAAAATCAATCAATCACTGCATTCGATGTTGGGGGGGAGAGAGAGAGACGCTGGGAACTTATCGCTCACCTCAGTCGATATATATTAAGGTCATTTTTAGAACATCGTCGTCAGATTCCTAACGGGTTATATCAGAAACTGTAAGGTTTTTAAGACTAAATTTGACTTAAGAGACTACGTGACTGCCGCATCATGCGATTTTGGGCATTCCCATAATTATACCAAATGAAATAATCTTTTATATAACATGCCGTAATTAATGGTCTTATAAATGACAACGAAATTATGCATATTTTAATCGCCACCATGGATTCCGTCCCGATTTGTTTTGACTGCATTGAAAATGTCTCTTTAAACGGCCCTATTGTTTTAAAATACAAAAATGAATCATCAAAGTTTCATTTGTTGTGTCCCTTTAAAATTCCGTGTAATTTTAACAACTCTATAAAAATAAAAATAAAAGCAAATGTTTGTCAAAATAAGTTCAAAATAGCGTGAAGCGGCTCATACCGTAATGCTTATTGACAAGCTTGGAGTGTTTTCTTCTATTTATGACATCTAAATACTTGCTTAAATAGTCTGACAGCCATCAGACAACTATGAGTATCAATTATAATCCACGTTCGAACATATCTAAGCGAGTATAGCCAATTGCGAATTGAATACATTGTATGGACATTAAAACAGTGCAGTTCGAAGAAGATTCATTAAAAAAACTTTCTGAAGATCAAACCATGCCGTGTGGCATAGAGTTTGATGCCCAATTTCTAAAGTTATTAACATGAAACGTTCAAACATGAATTTCGAAAAACCATTTGAAAATACTCCGAAATGCTTTAAATTCAATTAGTGGCACACGCTAGTTGTCATTTTTATTCTTAGTAACTGAATTTGATAATGGACGTTCGTCCTTTTTTCGATCCTGTGTGTGCAAGCCGAGACATTATATATATATATATATATATATATATATATATATATATATATATATATATATATATATATATATATATATATATATATATATATATATATATATATATTAACTGTAAGCTTCAGGAACATTGTACTGTATTGCAGTACCTTTTCAGTACAAAGGATTGATAACTGAACCGCCCAAAGATTAAGACACAGGAAACAATATGAATTTTATGTTACACATTATTATAACGAATAAACACTTAAATCTACATATCAAGATTATGAGTTGGTATAGCTCGAAGACAAATACGTACACTACATAGTAAAAAAGAATAAAAACATTAACATTAACATTAACTTTTAACCTTTTTTGCTTTCCAATGAAGATGCATCTATGCATCGATGTATCACGTTTTACGAAGTGACCAATAAATTGAATTTATAAATCTTGGCGATCTTTCGTACACAATTTGGTGACAAGGCTGTATCTACACCGACATTTATTAAAGTAATCTAAAATCCAATAACAAACACACTTATGTCAAGAGAAAAATAACTAAATACTAAAAACACCTACCTTTTTAAAAATATCCAGGCCACAAAATGACCAATGAATTGAACTACTCTTTATAAAAATGCAAACTACGTCTATACTCGGGAACAGTAGACTTTCAGACAAACCTTCTGTACACATTTATCCTCCCCATTTCTTTCATTTTACATTTTCGCAAAACCCAACCGCCGTGAAAGACTGCAATTGAACTTACACCTTGGAGTACTTGGTAAATACACTTAAGCAGAATAATATACATAAAACGTAGAAGCCACTTTAAATTACAAACCAAATTATAGTACATCATGCATTAGGTAAGCATTGTGTGCTTTTATATTAATTACGCCAGATATCTCGCAAACGACGTTTACATGGTATTATATGTTTATCATGTTCCTAAGCTTTTCATTAATATTCAAACATTTAGTTCTTCAGTTAAATGTTCTTCAGTCTTAAGTTCTTTGTAGAGTTCTGTGCTGTTCTATGTTTCTTGTTTGTGATTTTGTGTTCTATGTCTTTTGCGTTTGCCCATTGCCACTAAACCGAGTTTATGTTTAAACTTTTTGCTACTGAGCATGTTTCTGTAGCTTTTTGCATAAATTATATCAGGAAAGTGTCAATCGTATGATTCTTCATTTTCATTTTAAATCTGTTTGGTTGTGCCATAATGATCACCGCTACATAAAGGATATAATGTGTTGACGTTGTATATGTAATCGCCTGTCTGTAATGTCGGTAATGACAGGGTGCTGTTTATCCAATTTCAACTTCACTGTCTGTTTTAGATGTTGTATCCATTGCTTAACTGTTTTGATTCCAATATGTTTTAAATAATTTTAATTTCATTGTTGACCATGTACCTATTTCATAATATATATGCCTTATGCAGATGCACATTTAGCATTACTTGTGTTTTGTGTAGTTAATAGTTTAAAAATAACGTAATGTATACTTCTAATAAGTATAATATCTTACTTTTGTTTAATTTGAGTATGAATGCAAATCAGAAACACAGCTGAAACAAGTCAATGTTGCCTTTTATGTTGAACTATAGATGATTTTCCATGTTTGCATTATGATGACGATGCATTTGATTTTTTGTTAATAATTCATATGCAGATTCGGACGTCAAAGTAGGATATTTATTTCTTTTGATTCGTTTTTGCCAGATATTGTTTTGTTTTTAAATGGCACCAATTAAGGAATGAATTGCGGGTCTGGTGTCATTATCGAGTAATGAACGCAGTTGGCCATGGGATTGTAAAAGTGTTTGTAGTCCGAAGGTTCGATGACTGACGATCCGAACATTTCCGAAGAGGTTGCGTTCATTGGATGATAATCGCGATTGCCGAAAAGCAGCTCATTTAAGGAATGGAACATTCACAGAAATGATGATTCCAACCCTGGCTTACATTTCGCTTTCATTTCGTCGCGCCCCTTACCAGCGCATTCCGTATGAGCCACGTTTCACAGCGTTCTGTTTGGTACAAATATATGCCGTTTCTTCTGCTCTTTAACACGGCCCCTCTCTTGTGAGTCGAAATGGCTGTGTATGTGATATAAATAAATACTGTATTTCAAGATTCAAAGTTGCAGCGTATCACAATAATCTTACTTACTGAAATATGCCGCCTGTCGTAGCATTTTATAAAACAACCTTCCGTAGCTTTTCAAATCAATGTTTCAAAACATTCATTATTCATTATGATAATCGTAAACAATCATAATACGTGAGCATGTATCCATTTTATGTATTCATGGACAGTGCATATGAGCAGTTCACACGACTGCAGCTTTTGCTTAAAGAACCGATTATGTATAGTTTACAATTAATTGCTTTAATCGGTAATGCAAGTCGATTTTGGATTTAAAATATGATTTACCTTCAAAAGAAACGCGATTATGGAAAAGAAAGTGACCATAAAATGTATTCGGGAATATTCAAGTGTATTTCACATGCAACTTATAGTCGGCTTTGGACAAATAGTTGATTTCGCGATAAATCTGCTTAACGTTCATAATTATGACTCCTATCATCTGCGCAGGTCATAATTATTTATATCTCAATTTAGTGATGAACATTTAAACGACTAGGGGATGCAAGCGAAATTTGACATGCATCAAGTGTGTATATCAGTAAAAGTTTCTGGTACTTTATTAAGTATTTTATGGCAGTTAATGGAACACGTGTTATGCATCGCAACGTCCTTAATGGAAGTTTTGAATTTAAATTATAGATATAACGAAACATTGCGCAGAAAACATATTTTAAAACCAAAATAAATTGCTCTCGACAAAAAGGCCTAGTCAACCTAAGTGATTCTTCTGTTCATGCGAGATTGGATATTTAAATAATTAAAAACCAGATTTCATAAAGGCTTTGCTATTGATCTCTAAAAGCAACTTAATCTTATACAGCGTTTCAACATCAGTCAGACTACTGCAGAGTGAACTCTTTATGTATGGATGGATACTATACATATGCTTGCGATAACCTATGAAATTGCATTGTGCTTATGTACAATGTGGTCATTTGGACAGCAGAACAGAACAGACAGTATGAGGTCCTGGTGTTGTAACCAATAACAATCTTGTATTTATTTCATAGATAAAAGCGACATTTTGCTGAGGGGGGATGGTGTACTTACAAGATATATTCGTTATTGAATCGAAACACTCAGATTTTGCGCCAAAGATTTAGATCAATCAACGATGCTTGTTGAATACTAGCCCTGGAAAGATATCTTATCATTTCAAATAGACCCCTTGGTGTCCTTTGTGCTTTAACGTACTCGTAAACGTACGTATAATGGCAAGTTATAAATTCATTGCATTGAACGGAGACTAACTGGGAAAAAGCTAAAAAAAAACACAAACTATGATCGTGCCAAAGTCTCTGATACTCAATAATGTGAATCGTGGATGCCTGGGGTCATGGACTTTGATATATTGGTATCACTTGTAATGTTTTTATGAGAAAGGAAAGATAATGTTAATTTATACGTAAAATAGTTTTAAAAAGAACACTTTTGGCCTTGAAATTTTAGTTGAAATACAAAAGAACATAAATACAAAAAAAAAATATTACCAATTTTCGTTTCTACAGAAGAAAAAATATACCAATCGTATACAGCAATTAATGTATGTATACAAAATGTAATGTTTATGGCAAGGGCTGTTGCTTACATAGTACAAAATTAAATGTACGAGAGTCATTTTGTTGTGAACCATCACCGCCCATAAGTCAACACCAAAACATTTCAAAAACGAATCATCGTAAACAAACAAATATTATTTTGTTATAACGCCGCAGTTCATATATCGCTTACACCAAATTGTATGTCTTGTCGGCGTTTTATTTGTAACCAGGTATACGATATGAAGTCCGGCAGCCAACAGCGGTACTGGCGCCAAACGTTGCATGGCGGTTTATAGAAAAAATGCATTGCTTTCCATCCTGGTATCTCACAAACTAGTCTCACTATACATATCACTGTATGTTTCGTTCTAAATTCAAGGAATATTTAGCATCACATGTCCACTTTCATAAATAGTGGCTTACATGATTAGGATATGCAATAGATATATAACAAATCAAATAGTTCATGTACGTGTCCTTCTGTAAAGAAGCAGGGAGTCATGAATTACTATATTTATTTTATTTTAAATTTTTATTTAATTTGCATGTTCTATTTTCATATGAGAGCTCTGCGAAATCCATCGGAATCAATCATGTTGTCTATACTTCTACCTAACAAAACGGTTCTCTCAGTTTTTCTGATAGCATACCTATATGTTGTGGAATCTAATCCCACCGGTTACATCTTCGAAGCCCCATCACTTGTAGATTCCAGAAATTTTACAAGTCCGCACCCTTCCCTGAGAAATTCCAAGCCTCCCCTTAAACTCATAAACGTAATTATTCATACCAATAAAAGAACAGCATTACTGCATTGATCTGGGTTCGACAATATTATGTTAAATGCTACTTTATACAGTTGTAAATTTCCTATGAATGCCTACAATTGGTTGCAATATGTTGCATTTTTAAGCGTCATTGAAAGTTCTTTAAACGTTTGATCATGGACATCCAAAATCTTTATTGGACCGCCACTGATGATGGCCAACATACTGTCAAATATCTGTGCCTTTTTCATATTAGAATGTTTGTATATATTTTTCCAACAGAATTGATAATGACGGCGGCCAAACAGGCGATAAGAAGTGAAGCTAGCCAACGGTTTTATTGGCCTGGGTTCCAAGAGGTTATACTCGCCTGGGATGAAGAACAATTTTGAATCCAGAAAACAAGCTTGCTCTCATTGTGTTTGTCGACAAACACCTGTCATTCAATGTCTTTCTCATTACACATCATTCCAATCGGTTTTCAAAACCAGTTCGTAGGAATAAAATAAAAGCTGTTGTTAGTGCGAACGTACTCTTTGATAGTTCACTTCCTTCAGATCAACGTAGAAATCTAAAAAATCAGATAATCGGTACAAAGAACTTTGTAGGTTTGCATGTTTGTATGTTAATATGCCTATTACTTTCTCCAGGGAAACACATCTGAAATTGCTTGGTTATCGTGATGTATACGAGAAATTAGACGGAAAATCTTCCATTAGTCCTCTCGGGCATATCGCTTCTTGTTTTTTCTTCACAAATTCTTTGATTTGATCGTCACCCTCGACACTCCATCGACTCCTTATTATGGATTCTAATCTTAGGTGAATAATTCTGATGGTCGCACATACAATGCTAAACGCCTGAGAGATAGCATGCAGGTTACGTATGATGATTCAACCAAGACTGCAAGCAAGAGGTAAGACATTAACAAGAATATCATTGTTCGGGATGGGGGGTATCATCCGCGGCAGTCAAGTTGGCCTGAAGAAACGTCATAGATTAGTGGATAAGTGTGATTGGGAGCTCTACGCTATTAGTGAGATCAACAACAGTGATGTTCAAGTCTGATAGGTCCAGCTTGAATCAAGGTCTCCTAAAAACCATTCACCTAGAGTTTCTTCTTTGTTTCAGCCACTTACCAAACCCGCTCCATGACAGAAACGGTATACTTGAATTTTTGAAGAAGGACATCCTCCTGCTCAATCATATTATTCTTCTTAAGAGTCCACTTCTTCTGTTCGCTCAATCTTTCCACAGCGTTGATGAGACGAGTCCCTTTTGCCGAGACAAATATGTCCGTTCCTAGTCTGATAATTGTTGACCCTATGACACCTTCCGCAAAGTCACCCTACCTGGAGGCAAATCTCTGTGGGCACGTTGTAGATGCTAGTTCAAAACGTACGGATCACGCGGAACAGGCATAGCTTTGAAACGAGCACTTTGCAGATATAGGATATAGCTCTTATCTGGGAGCAGGTGTTAAATTCATTGTGAAACATAGGTTTTATACAGTTTCTCTTACTCCTTATGTTTGTTAGTATTTTGACCAATATGAACATTTTCGGGTAAATTTGGCATTATCATACTTGTTCCGCGAATCGCGCAATTGAGATTGGTATCTGTTGTTGTTGCATTTTCATGCTTGATATTGAGCGTATTGCTTCATAACAGAATTTTAATCATACATAGTTATTATGTTTCATATTGTGTGACTTGTTGTAACATATTGGGCATTTCGATTCTAGATTAAATATAGTTTATTTCGTTTTTGTGACTCCGAGAAAGTATGACGTTATCAAGAACATCAACTGTTATTTGGGCTTCTTTTGCAATGATTTGTATATATTTTGGAATATTCAAAACCAGTGTTTTAAAGGATATGTTGTTCTTATTTTGTTTGTTCATATATGTAATGTTGTAGTTGTATGTTCTAATATTTGTAAATCAATGTTTTCACTTTGTAATCCATGTCGTATTTTTTTCAAATTAATTCTCGATTCCACAGTCGTCTTAAGTTGCCCTGGCAGTTGACAGAGGAAACATATGAAGATGAGATAAGGAAAAGCGCATCAGAACTAAAATGGCGTCAATTTTGGTTTACCTTTCATCAAAGCAAGTCACATTTAGGTCTCTAGCTCAGATTAAAACCCGAAGGGACATCGTTTAAGTAAATCGAATCTTCAAACATATATTTTCCTATGGTTGATTGCCATCGTGATGAGTCCGCATGCCAATGATGCCAATAACATTAATAAATTAACCAAAACCCTATCCCATTTGCACACGATTACGGCACTTGGAAATAAATTTACTGGAAAAATTTCCTAAACGCTTGCGGTAGGAACTGCAAGTAAAGGATACAGGGGAAGAATTTTATAGCAACAGCACGTATATCGCGTCACGGAGCAGTCTGTATTGAAATGACGTTACGCAACTCTAGGCTGCAAGATATTTCCTAACGGACGTTAAGGACGTTCATCATGGAAACAAAGTCTGCATCTTATTTCGAGTGCGTGGCGAAATGCTCGAAGCATCCAACTTGTAACACTGTTTCGTTTAGCGTAGCTGGTCAGTGTCTGTTGTCCGGAGAAGTGTCGGTGTTTAATAATGGTCTAAGTACGAAGTTGACCGACGGATACGGCTGGAAGACCGCATTTAAATTCAACTATCGAGGTAGCTATTGAATAATTATTATATGAGGAGTAATCTTGAAGTAATAGAAACTGTTTGCTTTTTTTAATACTTATGTGAAAAACTACAGAAACTAGCCGTGAAAAGTTTAATATAAACTTCATACACAATGGCAAGCTAAAGATACATCGCTACGGAGAAATGGCTTTTCATTCTTGTTTTTTATTTCACTGATATATTTCTTAAAACATTTTTCTGCTAAATTAAATCCTTTTTTATATGTTGTATATCAAAATTCGGAAAATAATGGCTGGTCTCTAGTATGTTGTTATGTAAACAGTGTCCTATAGATATACAATATAAACTCTTAAAGTGACACTCTTATCACAATCAATGCATACTCATGTATAACAAACATAAATTTTGGGGGAAAACCTTTAATCACTTACTTATTAATGCACTGATGGAAAATATAAATTACTGATAACACAATTGTAACTGTGTAATTAAAAGCTGAAAAAACAAAAATACTATATGGCTCGTGAGTGCTTAAGGTGGTCGGGTACGTTGCTCCGTCAAAATTGACGTTCAAAATAAAATATCTTTCAAATTCTTTGAAATTTGGCCAGAATGATGTGTCAGGCATGTTTGTTTCATTTTTGCCAAAATGAATTATGTCGGCGTTGTCGGTTAATGCAAAAAGACGCTATCTAAGACGATACCCCTTTTTTACGTTTTTTATACGTTTTGCGTTACTGATCAGCCGTTTGTGTTTATAAATTTATGGAAATTGCTGTAAAGATGCCTTAATACAGTTATATAACTAATACAATATGCATTTTCAACAAATGTGCAAATTATTTAATGTGCAGAAGATAAGCTAAGTGTCATTAGATAATTGTGCACGTATATTTACGTTCAACGACTGGCCTTGAAGTGGAAATAACTTCCTTAAATGCACGGCACTTCCTTTATTTTTTCTATCATTTTATAGTCTGATATTCAGCCTTTCGTGTTATGTAATAATATATATGTGTTTTGGGGTTAATTAAGCAACCAATTTAAAACAATGCGTTAAGAAACGTTTGCTTTAACGTTCCTGACGTCAACGTTGTTTTGATGTACGTTGTTGTAATGCTGGCGTTAAATTTTGATATTTTGAAAATTGAATGCAAAAAGGGCGATATGTTGTCCAATAACCAAGAAAGAAATGTAAAAATAGCATTTAGCAAATGCAACGGAAATATGATTTTCTAAAACAAACTGTGTTTTTGATAGATTTGCATTAATGATTGATTAATTTTATATGTTGCATGAATGATAGCGATTATACACATACACGTGCATGCGTTTTGGAAAAGGTAAGATTTATGATAATTTGCGATCATCACCTATACATAAAAATGTTACATAACTTTTTTATGATATATATCATATACATTAAATCATAACCATTTAACATTCTTGGATGATAACCAGTACTCTTATCAAATGATGCTCCGAGTGGTGGGGAGGGGGGTTAAACCCGGGACATTCTGATCTAAAGTCCGATACGTGCAATCTGTGTTAGCAAGTGCGCGTTTTTGTCGAAACCGTGCACGTGCTCAATTAAACGGGAAACAACGCCATATAAAATACAAATGCAGAAGATCGATGCAACTAAGCAGAAGACATGATTATTCGCAAGAAAAATGGAAAGTTTACTTAAAAAAACAAGAAACGGATGCAGAACCTCGTACAGATTCGTAAGATAGGCGAGTGTAACTTGAAAGGAATACGAGTTGTTGAGTTAAAGATTTTAATAGACGGCTTGAAAAAATGCTGCAAGTGCGCGGAACAGTTTTCGCTTACGAACATAACATCAGAAACTAAATACGGTCTTCAAATAAAATGCATTTCATGTCAGGCTGACAACACAAAAATATTAAATATTTGATGACGCAGTTTACCATGAAATTAAAGAAATTACGGTGCCATATCAGATAGCCGGTTTTTCCACTAACCTTCATCGGAAAGGTATTTTATTTCGCATAAATGATTAAAGGAAGCTTAGCACTTTATGCTGACCAATTTTAAGTACATTTAGAAAATATTTATTTTTAATGTCGAAAATTGGTTGAGCAACGTACCCCACTACCTTAAAGGTTTAAATCGATTCACTACCGTCTCGTTAGGTTGAAATACCGTGATTTCTGCGCTTTTCTTTTAAATTAAACGCAGTATCCTTCATAAAAACCATTGTTTTCGATAATTATTAAACTTTTTTCCAAAAATTAAAACATTTGTTTTAGTTGTGGTGCATCTGATTTGGGTGTCAGAGTGCATCTTAAAGAAACAACACTTTTGTAACTCCACAACATGGAGGACAACTGTTTCTTTCGGTCTAAGATAGCAATATAGTTCAAGGAGTAAGCTCAAAACTGCACGAGTTGCTTTCACACGTGTCAAATAATAACTTTTAGTTCCTAAATTTTATTTCATGCTTTTTTATTAAAAAATGTTTCTAATATAGGAAACCACGGTAAATACATTATTCCTTTTCTTCCAAGGTTAGTAATTGTTAAAGATAGTTTTTCACATTCTGGCGGGCTATTATGTCAGAAACAGAAAAAATTTTTTTGATTAACTCACGATTTCAAAGGGACATTTTTCTATAGATCACCAAAAAGGGTAGAATACAATACAACGCATTGTTCATTGTTCCTGTCAAAATACCAGCTTTGTGTTATTTACACGAAACATGCATGATGATTTTTTTTAATACCGTGGGTTTTTTTACAAAGAATTCAGTAAAACATATCAAATAAGTTCGTGCATTGTATAATACATGTATAAGATATCATATAATTGTTTTATCTACAGTTTATATGCATTAACAAATAATATCAAATGTGAAAAACGTTTGACTCCCTTTGACATGAATGTGTAAACCATAAGATACTAGTACTAAGTAAAACATTTTAATATATTAACTATTAATTTGGTATGCAACATTTTCTACACACGGTCAATTTGTTTTGTAAATATGGTCATGCCATAATTAAATCTATTGAATTTCTCAAGCTTGTATTTCTGATCAACAGCATTATAAGTGTATGATAATTGTATTAATTTAAAATAGCTTCTTCTCATCAAAACGCTTGTATTTCTCCATTTAGTAACAGTTAAAAAAACCGCGCTGGACAAATTAACGTTTGCCGAGGCGGCTGGGAGATGCACGGACTTTGGGCTAACGATCGCCCATCCGGTCCAAGTTTTGGAGGCGTGGAAACAAGGGTTGGGGATTTGCTCGTGTGGGTGGTTTTTAGACGGATCCAGTGGCCTCATTTTACAGTCTAGGAACCAGTGTACTGGTTGGCCCTATCGAGATGGAATTATGAGTGCCACCTGCTCTTATCGGAATGTCCAAAATGTCAGGTGTAGTATTTGAGTATGGAACTGTGCGATGTGTCACATTTGTTGTTTATGTACAAATGGCACTTTTTATATATAGATGAAAAACAGAATGATCATTAGAACAAAATGTAGATAACGAGTTAGAATTGTTCAAGCAAGGAGATTTTAAATGAGGTACATTTGGTGATATTTAATAGAAACGGTGAACATGATAATAACAAAAAGGTGTAAACGTTTTTACTCATTTCAAGATCCAGACTTCGAGAGTAACAATATGATGAAACAAAAGAACCTTCTACCATAGAATTGTTGAACTGCCTCCAAGGAATCACTTATTTACTTGTAGTAGGGCAAAACACTGTTTTGTTGTTTTAATAATAAAGATAAAATAAACTTGAAATGGTATTGACTTGGTTACTCTTGACATGTTTGTCATGCTGATTTGTCTACCTTTAACGTTTGTCGCAATAAAGTGTAATATTATTACATGTATATTATAACAAGGCATAGCAAATAGTTTCCACAACTTTATCGCAAAGTATTATAACAATAATTATTAATGCGATTATTGGGTGCTATTTTAGTTTTGAGGAATTCAATTGATATTGAAAACGGCTTAGTATTATTGAAAGGAACTTTGACTTGTCATACATGCGTGCGTTCTTTCTGGCAATTTATGCCCATATCATGATCGATCATCAGGTTTTAGCTAAGGGAGTAGTATTTAGCACGACAGTGAAGCAGACAAGCAAAATATCCAGACAAGTTAGAAATAAATCACATCATTCATTGTAGGATATTAAGAGAGACACAACGGAAATGTATAGCTCACATCAGTCGAGAAATGTAATTATGTCCTTTTCTGAGCATGACAAAACAAACCAGGATGGGTCATTCCAAAAATGATCCAAAAGTACACTAGCAAATCTAAATGATTCCAAAAAGAATACACCGAACAAAGAAGACATAGCAACAGAGCTGACTAGAGAAGGTTTATTAACAACGCTAAAATCAGCTCTTTTGTCATACAATTGTATGCTCATTTGTAATCTTTCATTCCAAGATGAAGATCAAAACATGAAACGATAAAACATAAATTTTGAAACCCTTATGAAATATCTTGACTTCAAGAATTAGTAATACCACATTTTGAAACATTTTTAAAACAATCACAGTCGTTATTTATCCGGTATATTCTGATTAAATGTTAAGTTTAACATAATTTGACATACACGTTCGTCTATATCTGCATCTGATTGTGCAAATCGATTCTTTATCTTTTTTATATATTTAAAGCTCCTGGAAAATTGTATGCATCATTTTTAAGCTAACGGAAAGATTCAGCCACGTTAACAGGGAAAAAAAACATGAAATTTATTAGTTATATTAAGCACTTTTTATAACGTATAAATATTTAAACTTATTAAGTTATAAGCTGTAACAAGTCAAAGAATTTGCAAACAATATAGAGTGTGCATTTTGATAAAGCAACTGTTTTTATTTTTAAATACGAGGCTGATGGTGCAGACACATATCAATTCATAAATTCAATGATAGTGTACTCTGTATAAGTATACGGTTTTGTATAGATGCATTGCTCTTGTGGCCGCATAAAGTTGCATGAGAGATACAATAAAGTGTACTTGACTTGACTTGACAAAACACCGACATGCATAGTACCAATGTTTATAAATTACATTTTCAATACAGATCAAACATATAATTTTCAATCAGACTATTTTTCTTTTATCAATTTAGAGGAGTCATCAAAGGGACAATGGAATTCGCTTCTAATTTCATGAATTCCTCTAACTTCCTAACTTCTATGAATGTGACAACTTAAATGGGGAATCCTAAACTCATACTACTGTTGTGACATATATGTCTAAATCGGTATTTGGCTTGGAGTTTTGTGTTGGCAATTTCTTATCATATTTTATAATTGTCCTTACAAGTTTACATATAAGGTTTATTTAAAACATGACCCCTAAGGCGCGACCCCTTAAACAAACACATTTTACCATTTCCTATTTGTAAAAATTTAACTATGTCTATAAAGAATAATTGTGTCTGTAATTATTGGAAAATGTGACAATGTGTTTAATTTCATTTTGTCAACATTCCTATATGTAAACAAACAGAGTGTGTTTATGTTTATGTACCCTGTTTATGAAAATGTCTGAGTTGTGCTGTTTTGATTCTACTTAAACTCTGCGGGTGTTTTTTGTTCTTTATGGTTCACCGGAAATGTCCTTAATGCATACCCAGAAGACAAGAATCCTGCTGCCTAAATAAAGTAACGCAAACGTGTTCGTCAAACAGTTCAACAAAACAGGATGACAGTGTCATATTACACCGAAGAGACAATTAATTTGTACAGCCTGAACGGCGGCTTATGAGAGGACACTCTTCAATGAGTTTCGGTTGTCATCGTGCTTTTCTTGCGAGTGAATTTTAAGGCTACGATTTAATTTAGCGGTTAAAGTATAACCAATACAAACTGGACATATATTATGTGTAGCGGGGTAATTAGCTCACCTTTTCAGTAGTACGTTCCGCGTGGTACGTAATAAAGTGCGCCAAATCGCTGACGGTGGCAGTCGGTTTCTTTGATGTGCGAATTCAATTAAAAGGCTATAGATGTTACACACGATTAATCTTGGTGAATTTGGAAAGAGCAAAAGCCACGATCACATAATACCTCAAATGTTGGAACGCTTAGCTCATTTGTAAACGGTAATAGGTTTGGGTGTTATTCTTATATGTGAATAAAACTTCATATTTCAACTTCGTACCTTCATTTTTTCCAAAACATAAAGAACATTTCATCTCTGATGAATATGCATACATCAAAGATAAATAGTTTTGAAATAGAATGTTCTAACCTTGTTAACTCAGAACATCGTCTTCGAGTTCAGGAATATTAATTAATATTTTCCTATGACCTTCCCCGTTATTAAATTTAAATCATGCTTTTAATTATTATTGTGTCGATTTTAGTTCTTGATAAAATGATGGTTAAATTTAAATACAAATAAAACAGTCCGTTCACCATGACTTGCATTTTCCTATAAATTGCAATCGATTGTGAATTTGAAAAGTTTCCTTAATTTATGCATAAGGTTGAGTTTTTCGAAAAATAACTAACGCTATTTCTCAAATTCGAACACACTTTGGGACATAACTAGGGCCTGTACTCTCCGTTATGGCGCATTTTCAAACAATGTCATTGCAATATATCTGTGCAAATATTAACTTAATCGCTCGAAGGATTTTTTCTTTGAGAGTAGAAATTATATGGAACTCAATGAAACAGTATTTAGCAAATTGTTTTGTATTATATTTGAATAGAGTCAGCGGGTCTAGAATGAACTAACGCACATTTGCAAAATGTTTTATCAGTTAAATACTTTTTTCGGATTAGAACAAACTGTTATCAGCCTGATCGATGTTCCTTAAGAAATAAATAATTTAAAACGCAATGCCAGACAACAACCTTTAACAAATAAGACATGAACAAGTATTTGCTGTAATTGTTCAAGTGTTTTTTTTAATTATTCAATTAATTCAGATCAAATATGAGATAAGAATACTTGAATCAATGTATTTAAGGTCACGGGGAAACAGTCCTCTGCACACAGCGGATGAAATTCTACCGGTACTTGTTTAGTATTAACGACCGTTCTGGTTTCAAGTAGAAGTGTTTATATTTGCTACGATATTGCGCAGTATTCCTCGTACACTGTGACGATGAGTCGAGGAAAATATGTTGTCCTTGTCATCGTAATTAATCTTGTTTTGCAATCAGTCTTATGTACAACTGTGAAATTAATGACGAAGAAAATATTACGATAAACAAAGCATACACGTTCATGGAAACAAAGTCGGCTTTTCACTTAGGGTGCGTGGCAAAATGCTCGAAGAATCATTCTTGTAATTCGGTTTCGTTTAGCGGATCTGGTCAGTGTCTGTTGTCCGGAGAGGTGTTGGTGTTTGATCATGGAGAAGGTATAACGTTGACCGAAGAATCGGGCTGGAAGACCGCTTTCAAATACATTTATAAAGGTAAGTATGTAATATCTTATTCAGAAAACACGAATATGACGGATACATAAAGAAAATAATTATTGTTTCAGTGTACGATCGTAATATATTTCGGCGAGTTTACGAGCTTATGGTATTGCTATCTTACACTGTAACAGACATATTTTTCTTCTTTTTATTATATGCCTAAAATTAATAAATTACACTTTTTTAGAAAAATGCGACAATTTGTGTGCGAACGATACGTCATTTCCGGTCGTTGAAATTGTGTCCCAGTCCTGTGCGCGCTAACGTTTAATTTGGAACTGAGAACGGGCTTAAACCTAAAACAGCGAAAAATATTAATTTGATATTTTCACTGTTTCAAACATTGAAATATCAATTTTATTTCACTGATAAATCTCTATTAACCACCGGAAATCATATAATAAAGAGAACTATTTGTTCTATTCATATCTAACAATATATTAGATCGATCAGTATTTTCTTGAGTATAGTATTGTAAACAAACGTCAACTTTCTATACAAGGGCGAGCTATATATACATGGGTACGGAGAGGAGACATTGCTCAAATACTGAAATGCGGGTGAAAATCTTATATGTTGATATATGTGGAATGATGAAATAATCAATGAAAAAAAGCAAACGGATACTTAGAATCACGCTATCACTTCTTGATCTGTATCTAGGAGACTCATATTTAGCTATACAAGCAAACACCGTTGACATTATTACATTAGAACATTATTTGGATCTAGACCACTGGCAGCGGATTTTCATACTAAATCATTTTTTTTAAATAAAAAAAAAATCTTATAATTCCAAACATAAAATTATAATAGCAAAATATAACAAACATATAATAAATTATTACATATACAGTACAAAGTGTACATTTAAAAGAAATATATATTTTTTTACATTTCTGGTAATAATAATTTTTAAAAAAAAAATTTTGATTTTTTAAATGCCAAATAACGTAATACCAGATATAACATCATTTGTTATTTAAACTTTTTTCCCAAGTTTCGTTTCTCATTGCGAGGCGGGCGAATAATGCTATAATAACTACTATGTTGAAATATACAATTTTTGAAGACGCGATCTGTTCAACCGTAATTTGTTAATACAGTCATATCATCATTTCAGTTATTTAATTTCTACAGTTTTTTTTATATTTTTATAATAGCAGGATTAGTATGATATACTATATTTATTATGTCAAATGAGTTTCTAATTACAAAACAGTCGTATTTCTATATTCAGTAACTGTGAAAGTAGGCGTTAATGGACGTTACACGTTAGCGTTTGCCGAGGCTGCCGCGAGATGCACGAGATGACTTTGGGCTCACAATCGCCACACCTGCACAAGTCCTGGAAGCACGTATACAGGGGATGAACATGTGCGTTTGTGCCTGGCTTTCAGACGGATCAGGTGGCTTCATCGTACAGTCTGCGGACCTAGCTTGTACCAGTTTCCCCTATCATGAAGGAATAATAACGGCCCCTGTGCCTCTAAGACGACTCAAAATGTCTGGTGTAGTATTTGAGCGACCTGGACAATATATTGTTTCCTTCCCCTGCCGAATGATATGACATTGATAAGTTTCTATACAAGTTTTTATACATAAATACTTATGTGAAAAACTAAAACAAAATGTTAAAACGAATCTGCAACGTTAACCTTAACAAATTTCCTATCATTCGGCCATATGTGTGGATAACAAACATGCGTTAACTTGTAAGTTTTACAATAGAAACTACAGTGACAAGCCCAGCAGTCACAAATTAAAACTAACCCGTGTCTAAAGGAACATAAGCCAAGGCTAAACAAGAGATAGACCATGAAGAGACATCGGATATTCACATTATCTAAGTATCTAAAAAAAAAAAAAAAATGGCGGCCATCTTGGATTTTGGATTTTCGCAAGAGATAATTTTTTACCAAGAAGACTTTTCGTAATGGTAGACATCCTCCTATATAATCAGTAGCACAGATTTTGTTTAGCAGGCCGGACCTTTCAAATGTTAGAGTAACCTCCTTTGTACTGTAGAGTGAATACTAAGTAAAAATTCACCGGGCCCAAATATCTCGAACTTTTTAAGCTTAAGAGGCTCAAGAACCTTAAATCAATAAGCCAACATACATACTTAAAATCGATTTTAATAAATGAAAAATGATTTATTATTTATATCATGCGAAATAAAAACTAACAAAAAGTGGGTATATGTTTACTTTTATTGATGGAAACCTTTAGACATATACATATATACATATGTATGAACCATATTTATCAAAAACCTAAGTAGTGGCAAGTTTTGGCCGCAGCGTGACGTAAAATCCCGTCGGTCGTAAGACCGCCGGTTGAAGCATCCTAAATGCTTTTAAATGTAAAATAAGAAAAACTGTTCACAGATGTTAAACCTAACAGTTGTACACGAGCTGGCACTAGCTCAAACTAATATTTATGCGAGCTGGCACTAGCTCGGGAGCCGGCACTGGCTCTGACAAAACAACGTTAGCCTTGACACATGGTATAATATCAGGAATGACCTTCCCGACGGCCATGCAAGACTAAACTAACTTGTACAACATGTTTCCTAACCATATTTAAAAATTGGTGGACTGTAACCTCTAAACCATTGTAAAGGACATGAGACCGGAGCCACGCTAAACGCTGGTAGAGGTCAAAAATCCAGTAGTCATTATTTTATTGTCAATAAATGATTTATTATATTAAACTGGCACCAACCGACAGAATTTTACGCCACAATAAATTTAATGAAATAAATTTATCCTCCAAAATTCTGATGCCTAGGCCACGCAAATGATCGGTTGTTTTTAGAAATGTTTTTTAAGGATGTCCTTCATTGAATCTAAATAAAACTCTAGTCCGACGTCCGAGAGATGTACCCCGTCGGACAGATAAAACCCCGGTGTAGTAGAGTCAATATCGATCGACAGAACATCGAACGCGCCCGTAAGCCTAACCCAGCTCCTACCATGTCTGTTTAAGCGGTTTCTTTTGGCTTTAATTATTTTTTTGGGGTAAGACTGTGTGCGCCAGTCCATGCGGTCCAAAATGTCAACCCAAATTATTATTACGTTTGGAAAGGCCGCTCTAAGATAGCGGATTTCTTTCGCGATTTGGTTTGAAATTACGTTACAGGGAGCCTGGGTTAAGTCATTTCCCCCGAGATGTATGACTATGATCTTTGGTGGAGAACACAAGAGAACCTGCGTTTCGAACGACCTCCTGAATTTAGGCCAGGTGAGGCCGCCGACTCCCCACCAGGAAATTGACGCGGGAAGCTTCAGATCTGGTATACCCCTCGATCGTGCTCTCTCGCCGGCCCGACGCGGGATTGAATCTCCCAGGACCCATATGTCTGCGAAATATATTTATCTCTCTCTCTATATATATATATATTTATATATGTATCCGTAATGTTATTTATGTATATGAGGTTTTATCTCCTAACCTATTTCCCCGGGCCGTCTAATTCAACGTGTCCTAATCCTCATACTATTAAATACATAAACTCAAGTAATGACCTCAATGGCATATTCAGTTCGGCGTGTCTATATTCTTATGTATCGCTTGAACGAATCCGACGACCACCGACCAAGTTTCATTATCATATCATGAGGACACCCATGTGCCGCGAGATCAGTAGCCCTACCTATACGGAAGCTATGCGTTTTGTAAACGCTTGTGTCAAGTCCCGCGCGTTTAATACATTTTTCTAAGACTGCAGTAACTTGTTGCCTAGTAACGGGTGCGGCGTCCATGTGACAAAAGGCAGTATGGGACATTGGCGCTACAGCCAGGTAATCAGTAACGGCTTTAACCGGGCATGGCCCAATGCTTTGTTTGGGTATTTTAAAGGTGATAGGCGGACCGCGTTGACTAGTTTTTGATCTGACCAAGCGTACGCCTATTCTTATTCCGTCCTCAAATAAGAACAAATCACCCCCGCGTATTTGGTTACCTGCGCATGCGTTTGCAGGGGCGACTAGCTCGCTAATGCGGAAAAGCCCAAAGTATGCCAACGTAAAATTAGCTTTGAATAATTTAGATTCGAATGCATCATAACACACCAAAGGAAGTGCCTCCGTTATTGAAATGAGAATACAGAGTGTGATTGGGCGCCTTTTGTCGGCTTCTTCCGGGTGTCGACCTGCCCTGCTACATCCCTCTAACAGTTTGTTTACAACAAAAACTGTAGAAAAATCCTTAAAATTCTGCAACTTATGAAAGTAATTAATGCCGGCCATGTATGTCCTGATCGTACTTGCACTGCAGTTGTTTTGAAAACAGTATGTTATAAACATTACTATATGATGTTCGGGAATTGGCCATACATCGTCGAAATTAAGTTTCCGACGGAAACCCCTTAGTGCATTTAACACTGTTCTATATGTTGATTGTGTGTTAGGGGCAATGGCATGCCGCAAAAGGTCGACGGCTCCACGCTGAAGACGTTCCACAGATGTACCGGAAGAAGCTGCGGTTCCAGGTCTGCTTCCGGAGCTAGGCGTCTGAACCTGTCCATCTGAAACCGGGATAAAGCATCGCATATTCCGTTGTTATTGCCGACTACATGCTGGGCCCTAATAAGAAGGTTAAACTGGAGGGATTTCAGAGTAATCGTTTTAACAATGGACATAACTCTGTCAGATTTCGATGTTAGCGTGTTTAAAATGTGTACCACGACCGAGTTATCGCAATTAAACCTAATGCGCTTATTCCTAAGGCGTGGGCCCCAGATACATGTAGCTACTAAAATAGGAAATATTTCCAGGACTGTGATGTCTTTTGTTATACCCTCGTTATGCCATTCTTCAGGCCAAGCCGCTGATAACCACTGACCCTGAAAAAAAAAACCCCACGCCCTGGCCCTCCTGCGCTATCAGAGAAAAACTGAACGTCCTCATTCGACAACCAAAAACGGTCGTGAAAAACCGATACGCCGTTAAATCTCTCAAAGAACCAGAGCCACATCGCCAGATCTAACCTCACTGCTTTTTTAATTCGGACATAATAAAATGGCTTGGAGAAACCACAGATCGCGTTGATGAGACGTCTGCAAAAAGGGCGCCCGGCCACAATGGCCCTGCAACAAAATTTGAGAGAGCCAATGAGGGATTGAATTTCCTTCACCTTTGCCTTATCTTTCTGTAGTATAGCCTGGATTTTGGATATGACCTCCTTGACTTTATCCCCTGGGATCCTAACCACCATTTGCCTAGTGTCTAATTCCAGACCCAGAAAAACCAGAACTTCCGCTGGGCCTTCCGTCTTATCCGAAGCCATGGGTACATTAAGTTGATGCATGATCTTTTCAAATGTGTTCATCACCTGCGAACAAGCGGATTTTGACCTATCACCACCCAGGAAATCATCTAGGTAGTGTATCAACGAACCCGATGACAAACGACATTTAACACAATGTCCTAAAAACGTTGAGAAACGTTCAAATGTTGCACAGCTGATCGACGCACCAAAAGGCAAAGTTTTATCAAAATAAAAGAAGTCCTGAAAATGAAAACCTAATAGCGGAAAATCTTGAGGTTCTATTGGAATGAGCTTGAATGCGTTTTTTATGTCCATCTTAAACAAGTGACAACCTTGGCCAAGCTCTTGTATTAGCTCCACCGCTTTATCAAAATTGGTATAATGCACAGATGTCAGATTAGGATCTATGAAATCATTAACCGAGGTGCCATGAGGGTGAGATAAATGGTGGATCATTCTGAACTCATTCGGGGCTTTTTTGGGAACCAAACCGATAGGCGACACTATAAAGTTTGGCAGTGGCTGATATGTAAACGGTCCCGCGACTCGTCCTTCCGTGATTTCCTTGTTATTTTTTTGCTGTATTATATGCGGATTTGACATTGCTGATTTGAGATTTTTTGACATACGCTCCTGTCTAGGGCCTTGATAATGTAGGCTAAAACCTTGTGTGAAACCTTTTAACAAATATTCGGCCTCAGACTCGTTGTAATTTAAAAGAAGTTTTGACAGTGTGTTAAGGTTGATGGGGGATGGGGCAATTTCAGTCGCATTCAAATTACATGGAAGAATACCGAATCTGGTGTCGACCACCGTTATATTGGGCCTGATCTGGTCGCCTCGGTCGGGGGGCACGAAATGTCGCTCCTGCAGGGTAACGGGGGATATTTTGTATCGTGTGTGGCCTAGGGCAATGGGCCGCCGGGTGGCCTTCCCCGCATTTAGCACATGAGTGTAAGTATTTGCAGTTCGCCCAGTGACAATGACCCGCATTAAAATAATTGCACACAAGAGTTTTGCGGGTGGGATTTGTGGGAGTTGCGGTATCGCGGACTAACAGACAACGCCACCAGAGATCGTTGTTGATACGTGCCAAAGAGGCTGGTTAGATTGCTTGACGTATCCGAAATTGCTCATCGTACGCGCGCCACGCGAAGCCGCCTTGGCGTGCGGCGCATTCTCTTATGTCGCGCATATATTTGAACAAACCCTGTGTTGCATCTTAATGGGCCGATATGTACACTGCACTATATATGATGAACGCGTCAGTCCATTTCTCGATATTCGTTACCTTATCTTTACATTCTTTCGGGCGCGTCTCAAGCCGGCCGTCATTAGAAAGATGTAAAGTGGCTCCGCCACAAAGGTCAGAAAGCTCGACTGAGCCTTTCAACAGAAGCGCAAGGTTTACATAGTCGCCGTTGATAATTTGGCGTTTAAGTGATTCTGGCACATGTGTGGCGACATCGTCGCCCGCCAGGCGTATGATAGTAGGGACGTTCGTTTGCTGTGCTAATTGCGCGACGCTACTGGTAATGTTAGACACAGTGTCCTGTAATGGTTGTACGTTACAAACTGCCTCACCACACCCATTTATTATGTTAGATTCCCTTATAATGGATTCAAAATCAATGATCCTTGGGGCGGTTACATTGATATCTTTACCTCCGTCATCGCGTTGTCCAGGCACGTCAGCTGTCCTGTCCGGGTCGACCTGGTGCCGTCTTCTCTTCACACCTCTTCCGCGTCCCGGCATCGCTGAATGCTTGTCAAAATACTACGATTAATTTAGATATTGTTAAGAGTTTTTGAATTGTAGCGGCCGCTACAGTATCGCCAAAGAGAAAGAACTATCGCGAGATCCGAATGCCTTAGAAACGGCATCATGTAGCTAAGTAAAACTATTTCTTAGCAAATAATTTGAATTATATTTATGCAAACATAATTGCTATTATGAATATTATATAAATAATTCCTACTTAACGTCTTCAAGTTATTACATAATTTAGTATTACGCATGTTATAGAAAATCAAAAATAGTGAGTTTAGCTTAGCTTAATCCTGTAATAATAAGGGATTTAAGAAGTTTTCAGAAAATGGGACGCGGGGTTCAAATCGGCTTTCGGGCATCCAATTTTAAACTTGTTCCAACATTTATCACTAAGTATAAAACATATCACTCTCATCGGAGACAGCGTCGAATTATATAACACCTCTTATCAACTTATTGATGACTTTCAAGTACCCAACGACCAGACTCATACCTCAAAGGTCGATTAATAAATCTAGTCGAACTAAGTGCTTGAATAAATCCTGTGTTTAAGTATCTATATCATAACAGTAACGGATTATACAAACACATCCCTTGAGACGTAACAATGAAGGAGGCGACAGTAATGATCGAGGAATATCACAATCACAATCCATCCTATGAAAGAAAAAAACGCTGAAGTGCCCCAGTAAACATTCATCACTCCTCTAGATCTAGAGACGCGTTCATGTTTTTTGACCAAAAATTAGTTTTCCTCGAAATGCATCTGAAAACTCTTCTTTAAAATTTATAATAATATTACTCCGTCGTATCCAAACATTTAATAATAAAAATAATGGTTTTAGTGGCGTGCGAACCAACCCCGGTAAAACATGGAGAAATAGAAAACCGGAGCCTCCACCACTTATACAACGGTGACGGTTATTTGACCTTTCAACAATACATTGATCACATCACGGGATAATGTCAATCAACCAATCACGCAACAAACAATCGCTTAAATCCGTTAGGAATGGTATTGAAAATTGTTGTATTATTAATTTTAAGCAAAAACCTACATTTGCTGAACATTGATGAAGGGTTCCAGCTGTCAGTATCTTAAGACAGATAAGATAAGTTTTATTTTGAGTCGGCAAGATACAAAGATATCTTTGTTTAATTACTCTTAATGATTGCCACACTTTATGTCGTAGTAAAGAAGTGCATTTTACAGTTTATGAGCGAGTCCGTGTTACAAAAATGTCATTTTTTACATTTGTATTCCCAATACCCAACCGTGAACGATTATAATTGAGCATACAATCTGGAGTACTCCGTTAATATACTTACATGTATAGCAAGTAAAATGTATATACATATAACTTAAGAATGCACTCTTCAAGATAAGAATATTTCTATAAAAAGGTATAGAAGCAGGTTCAGTAGCCAAACGTTTAAACATGATTCCCGTTTAATGGCACAGGGTAAAAGCCATAGACCTAGAACACAAAAACAAAAAATCACAAACAAGAAACACGCAACAACAACCCAAATTTCCACAAACAGCACAGTGTATATTTTCTATACAAAAACAAGGTGTGTTTATCAAGGATTGTTGGGTTCCGCCTTTGAACTGTCAGTAGAACCCAATTTAAAGTGCATCCTGCATTAAGTAAGCTCTGTGTATTTGTAAATTAATTGCGATTTTTACGTCGTAAAGAACGTTTACATAGTATTATATGTAAATCTAGTTACTAAGCTTAATAATGTCCAGCCGTTCTTTTGGTACAACACACTGAAGAGAAATGAACTAGAGAACAAACTTTGTTTTATATTGGCAGATTGCTTATTGACAGACCTTGAAACCATTTACTTGAACATAAAATAAAACTCGCGAAAAACAATTATCTACTCGAAGATGAAATATTTGTTCCTAAAGTTCTGAAACTTGATTGTCTCTGAAAGAATGACTTTCACCTTATGCCTGTCTTCATATATATATTGAATATTTG
The DNA here is from genome assembly GCF_026914265.1 of Mya arenaria. NCBI lineage: Eukaryota > Metazoa > Mollusca > Bivalvia > Myida > Myidae > Mya > Mya arenaria. The sequence goes on from NC_069125.1 coordinate 35,343,311, forward strand.
AGAACTTCTTTAACCAGACAAAAACATTGTGTTGACTATCGAAATTGAACTATTATGACAGTTCGAATCCTTCGAGATGAAAAAAGAGCCAGGAAATTCACAGCCACTGTCACGATCATTTACAATTGGTCCGGATGTATGGGCTTGTAACTAAATTATTCGCATATTTTTTTGCTTGTTTTGATTTTGCATTATATGTCTCTTTTTAAAAAAAAGAAAATCAAGAATGGCCAAACAGTGTTGCACTGTCTATAAGACATGTTCATGTATTGAATCGCTGAAGACCGTTCTCAACGGAATGCATAAATAATGAATGTGTAATACACTGTGAAGATGGTTGATGTTGGAATAGAAATAGACATCGTTTTACAAATCAATCATTTCCATTAACTATCAAAGAATAATGTTGTTTTTACTTTGTTGTAAAATATTTAAATCTTATACAAAATCAAATGTTCGCTCTGAACGCCATTATCATTCATAATTATTTTAAAGCATGTGCGGTTATAGGATTTAGATAGCGTACATCAAACGAACATTGCCCGTTGCCAATATAAACGGTAGGGAAAACAGTTTCAATGTACTAGTTAGATGACATTACTTAAAATCTTAATGATTACCAATAGGCGAAGTGAGCGTAGGGAGCAAGGCGTTTTTAATCATTAATATTCTTTCAATTCAGGTCATCGAACTGACTTAGAATACAACCTCATTGGCTGACACTTTGTCAAGAAAAATCTGACGCATGGATTGTGTATCGGATGAGTGGCAGTTGGCGGTCCCTTTAACACACGCGAAAGTTTGAACCCTAGTACTTCATGATTGCCTTCCTGCAATTTTCATTGGCTTTAAATGTTGGTTGTTTTTTAAGCACGCTTGTTTGGAGAGTGAGGGAGGCTTGTTCAAACTTTGTCATTTCAGTGAATCTTATTTCACCATAGTCCCTTTGTTCGACTGCTACATATATTTATACTGGGGACACCCTTCAACGTCAATTTCGTGAAAACGATCTTATTAAAAGAAAGACACTTGCAAACTTTCAACATGACTCTTATAAAATATATTTTAGCGATTGCAAGTAAGATTTTTGATAATTGGACATCATTATTGTATTTTACAGAGCTCTTTTTTAAATGAATTCATAAAAAAACCCATCTAATTACGAGATGCGCCAACAGTGGCAGAGACTTATGCATTTCTAAACATGGGTTTGGTTAATTTCTCAAATATAAGCAAAAAAGAAAACAGGATCGCCGGTAGAACGAACACATAATGAACGGTTATTTGTCATTATTATTGAAAATTAATATCCAAATATTTTATTTAACAAATGTTATATTCTTAATCACTACACGCAATTCCTTCGTACTAATGTAACCTAAATATGTATATGCTGATAAAACAAATGCTGCTGATTGAATGTAAGACTATTTTAGAGATATGGAAACATAACTTATTTGGGTAGGTAAATGGCCACACCTGTGGTTATAACTGACACAAATGCACGCTTAGTTTAATATGTTGATAAAATATATCATGAAATACACCTACGTAGATAATGAATAGACAATTGTTTTGGGGAAATGTCTTAAATATGACTTTGCAGTAATAATTTATGGTAAAGGGTCACAACTCTGGTCTAACTCAAATCCACATGCATAATGTTATGCTGCTCAATATGCATTTACATACTGTGACTATTCATAAATGGTATAAGTTTATTCGTGACACAAGAAAATTGTTAAAATGAATTGAATATGTGTTGATGGTAATCATTTTCTTACTTTACTTTCAATTTTAAACACCCTGATGCATGCGAAATTGCATATGACAGGCGGTTGTACGACTAAATATTGTAAAGTTCAATTGGTACAGGGACTGATATATAAAGAGGGACGCATTTTAAATATAAAAAAAAGTATTTTGCACCAATTAAAATGAAATTATGAACAAAAAGCATAACATTTTGTGTAATGAATCATAAGCATTGTGACCTTGTACTGAACACATCATTATTTAATCATAAACACGTCATAACATCGAACACTGAAAAACAAGTTTATATAAACATTTCAAACACTCTATTTAACGCCTTAAACTATGTTCCAATTTATTTATATATATAAACTATTTTAAAAATGGTTTAGAAATGTTTTAGATAATAATTAACTGAAACATATTTGGAGATAAATACACCGTTTATTTGATCACTTGGATGTTTTCATCGGTATAACATTTCCCTTAAATCGCAATGCCTGTGTATGTCAATAAAGAGACATCCTAACGTACCATAACACTGCATTCTCTTATATATTTATTTTGCTTATGATTTTTAGATTTAATTTAATCTATCTAGACAATCTTATAGTCATGGCAGTCGCTTTGCGTGTCTTAACTTTCAAAGGTAATTAACTAATTATATGAGTATGTATTGTTTCTTTGTGTGCAGTGGATCAGATTATCTTTCATGTGAACAGTATGCCAAAAAAAGCGTGTCTGTTCGATGACCCAATTTGAAGGGTCTTTTTACTGTTCAAACAAGGTTTGTTCACTGACGTTATTATTATTTGTAAAACAAAAAGTTAATTTTAAATACAATACACGATATTTATCTTACAACAGGGCCAAACATCAGTGTGCACTAGTGTGTAGAACATTGTTCGTGACATAGCTTGCATATGTTGAGTTTAGAGCTACAGATTATGATATTTGTACCAGAATTCTTTTTAACAATTATGCTGAATACTATTTTATTATATAGATGTTAACCTTAGTAAACAAATACATTTTAGCAAAATTTCTACTGGACACGCAAAGCCAGTGAATGCTCATGGTTTAAGTCCTCCATAAACATGTAGTTCCTATCTGTCTCCAAAGGCATTCGTATTTAAAATATCCGTTTAAAATGCATTCGTATGGTAAATAGTCATTTCAAATGTACTCATTTTGTATAATGCTGGATAATTTCAGTTATTCAAATTGTTCATGTTTCTTTCCCTTCAAGGTAGTTTAACCTTCATTCTTGTTGCGGCATGTATTCAACTGATCTATAAGTACAGTTATATATAATTATACTTTTAAAATGGTTAACTTATATTGTATTATGACATTAAGTTGCTTGTATTAAGTGTAGTTCAATCATAACGCATTTTCTTATATAACGCTAGTACAACAGAACTTGACACTGCAGTCTTTTCGCTCTATTAATTTAGCGTCAAACCCTTCATTTCTTGCGAGGACAAAGAGATTATTTCATCGCTGTTATTAACAACAAGATTCTAGGAATCTTGTAAACAAAGGGCACATTTCATAGCTTTCATAATCTCGTTTAATAAATGTTTGTATTAATGGCAACTCATGTAAGATCTCTTTACGCGAAATGAGATTAGAGAAGATAAAGTGAGGAATTGTCGTGCTGGGACAATTTCGGTATAAATATATATCTGTATAAGAATATATAAGAAAGATATGATAATATAGCTTTTAACTGCACCTAAATCGTCCTGACCCGGACGCTTTACGATTTTGTTATATTGAGAAGTTATATTCACTTATTATGAGCAGAAAATACAGCAACAGAATTTGAGGCCATTCATCTATTTTTAATCGATACTATCACATGGAAAGAACTCATAATTTGCTTGCCATAACACTGGCACACAAACGTTTAATTTTAACTCATATACAAAATGTCAATATGAAAACGACATATATAGGCAATAAGTGTTTAAACAAAAATAGTTTTAATAACGGCAAGGCCAATCTCATCTAGATTTAAGGACCTTCGTACCTTGGAATGATTTCAAACAGAATTAAGTAGTATTAAGAAGCCACCAAATCCATGGAAATCGCTCGTAATATTCTTGAAAAAACGTCCCCACTGGTTATCTGATATAAGTGAAGCTTTTGCTGTCTTCGTTGTTATACCTTGTCTCGTATGATCTTTTAAAATCTAGACGGGTACGCCAACAATCTTATAACGATATTTCAATAACTGTGCAATATGTTTGCTGCTATGTAATTTTGCATGCATCTTATTTGGTGTTTGCTGGCATCGATCTTGTGCCTTCATACGGAACATTAGTTAAACTTAAGTCGTTTTGGAGTCCGGTATGAGCCCGTTTGGTTTCCATTATTTGATAAATATCTCTATATAGCTGTTGTTTTATGCCATTAACAACATAACTGTCTACCTTATTTACACCTCAACTTCCATTCCTTAAATGAACGTCATTTCGGCAATTGCATTCATCAATTGGGGGGGGGGGGGCGTGGTTACAAGTATCTCTCCATGAATCACAGTTAATTTAATAGTATAACAAAACCTAGAAGAAGTAAAAAGTTATGTCATCCAATAGTAAATAGAAAACTATCACAACTCGTATGTTCAAGTATTTTAAGTAATGATTATCGACCGCATCATACATTTCCCCCTTTTCCAATATTTGAAGCATGTTAACGTTACCTTTAAAAATATTAACATCTTTTAGGTATGCTTTTCGGACGTATTATCAACAACAACTGGAAAACGCCGGGAATATGGATGTCGAGATTCACAGGTAAACACTTTGGTCTATTTTCCTTTAAAACACGATATAAATGGAAGCTGCTTCTTTTAAACCATGGCAGAGGGTATTAAAACATTCTAGAAGCGAAATACATCGGTAACACAACATCTAATGATTGATTATATATTACTCTCGTTTGACGGGACTTTTCATTGACATCAATTCAATGGCAAATTCAACAATCTTTACAGCCCCTTGCACCGGCTAAAGCAACGTTTAATTTCAAAGAATCACCCATATTTAATAGCCCAAGTGAGCAGAAAATAAACAACTGCACTATTCACGCAGTTGGTATAAACTTACTAAGCAAAAACCGGCGAACGTTGTATTTTCTATAGTTTCAGATTATTATAAAAAAAAAACATTATTCAGTTCAACAACATTTCTGGGGTTTCTTTCCGTAGAAGTGCTGAAGTCTTTGTGAGCATACAAATTATACTACTACTTGATATGGAAGTAGAAAACAGTGGTTAATACAGAAATCCATTCTTCTGCGACGTCCATCATTACCTTGCATACTCAAAACCAAGAAGTAATCGCGACGGTGTTGTGGCGATTGTGAAGCAATGTCAATAAAACAACGCAAACAACAAATTCAAGTTTCCTGCGTAAGTCTCCTATGCCATAAATCGACAGTCGTAGTGTCTGTAGTGTACAGTCAAATATGCGACCAAATATGTCCATTGTTTGCAAATGCATGATAAAAACTCAAGTATCAGCGCGGTGAAGTATAGCAGTAGTAGCAAATGCCCTACATATCAAACTTGAACTCGTTAACTTGAGGGTTTTTTACGTTTTCGGAATTGTTGTGTGCACTATTAAGAAAATCTTTGAAGTAGTTATAATGGCAGCACTATATTGCAGACAAGTTAGCATACGACTTAGGATATACAAGAGAGTTTGAAGCCCATAGATAAAAAAGGATGATTGGGGACAATCTAAATTTAGAAATATGGTCTGTATACACATGTGTATATATTGTGCTTGTTGTTTGTTGAAGAAATTCGATGTTCAAGTAAATGGATGACCAGTCGAATTGTGTAAACTTTTGAACTTTGGGTTTGGCCATGTCCCAAAAATGTTTAAACCGTTATTAAAGATATTGACATGATACTTAGTACATACGTATGGTATAAAGGGCGAGTTATATGCGCATGTGAAACAAAACAATAACTTAATTTTAGCATAATTTGTCCGAAGAAGCCGATGTGTACAAACCCAAAACTAAAATATTTCAATTATTTAACTTGTTTCCTTCTGCCAGTATTCAGACGATTCGCAAATGTGTATACTTACTTCATTAGTACTTTAATACTTCTTACAGTTGTGTTGTTGAAAAGTGCTTGGGAAATGGGGAATATCATTTTTGCGGAATTTAATCCATCAATATTTTCAGTGCTGTCTCATTCATGTAACCAATTGATAGTTTTATTTATGCTACTGTTAAACTACGCCTTGCCTATTTGCTTTCCAGCAGTTCACCATTTCATCCTTTATTCAATTTAGTCGCAAGTATGACATTTTTGACAATCGCAGCTTCAGCAAATTCAGTGCTTTTAAATATAAAAATGTAACATTATGTTTGATGCTGCTGCAAGATATGATCCACATGATACTGTAACTAAAAACTCAAACAAAAATGGTTTTATGAAAGTTGTAAAAATGAGCGTAATAAGTTTCATTTATCAACATGGAAATATAGCTGATGAGCATGTGTCAAATGAAGACAAAGCAGATATATTGAATGCTAGTAAGGATTAAAACAATGTTTGCACAACTGTTGTGAATTACCAAAGGTCTTTCAAAAAGTAATATGCCGGATTCCTAAAGGAATATTCAAGCTATATATTGGTATAAACAAGAAGACTTCTATGAAGAAGAAGACACCTGATTTCTTAAAAAAAATCAACATAGGTGACAAAGGTGAAGTAAATTGTATATAGACTTTCTATTAATAGACAATTCTAATATGCTGGATGACCTAATAGATACGACATAAGTTAGAAAAGCAATAAGAAAATTTATTTGTGGAAATGCAAAAGGTCTTTACCATATAACTAACGAATTTGTCAAATACTTGTGTTAATAGTTCATCCCTTTATATGTTTAAAAAATCCAAATAATCTAAATGTTTTGCGAAAAGCTACAGAAACAAGCTCAGTAGCAAACGTTTAAACATGAACCCGGTTTAATGGCACTGGGCAAATGCCAAAGATATAGAACATAAAAACAAAAATGCACAAACAAGAATCATGGAAGAACAGCACAAAACTCCACAAACAGTGCATACATACTATATATATACTGGCTTTATCACAGATGCTTGGCTTGTTGGGGTCATTGTCCCAATATAAAGGAAATAGAAATGCACAAAAAACTATAGACATATTACTAGTTGGAGCTGTTTAGGTGAATTATTCACTGCAGTTATCAATGACAGACTCACCTCATACTTTAAAGAAATAAACTGAAGCTGATTTTAGTATAAATTAAAGCAAATCATATATTTGTGTAACAAATTTTGTCAGAATATAGTAAGCATAAGATATATAAGCTATGTTGTGCTTTCAATGACTTTCGTAAGGCATTTGATTATATTTGGCTTGCAGGACTATGGTCCAAACTGTTTACGTATAATGTAAATTATTTAATGTTAAATAATTATATGTACAATTACATAAAATCATAGATTTTGTTAAAACACAATGTCTCAACTTGTTTCCAATGTAGTCGAAGAGTACATTATGGTGAACATTTATCACCTGCTCTTTTATCACTACATTTGAATGAGCATAACCTGTACCTGCCAATTGTCTGCCAGCTTGTTGATAACATCGTTGATTCAGGTCTGCTGTATGCCTGTGAAATATAGGGTCATGTCGATTTTTTAATTTAATTAAAAGAAATCCAACCTGATTTCATGAAACATGTTTTGAATGTAAAGAAAAGTACACCACCTTTTATGTTATACGGTGATCTAGGCGGTTTCCAATTTAATATAATGCTTGAAAAACAAATAGTAGGTTTTCGATACAAGTTAACTGAAAACTATTTTGGGATGACTTGATGGGAATGCACATCCTTTGTACCAAAATGTTAAGAACATTTTTTTACGAGTGTGGCTTAAGTTATACCTGGCAAAATCAATATTACGAAAATTCTTAATCATCACTGTTAAATCTAGTTAGATGTGAATGATTTTCCAAAATGTTATAATCATCGAATACACGTGTATAGAACAGAGTATAAACTTGAAGAATTTGATTGTCCTTTGCCATAACCATATATACAGCCTCTAGTAGACTTAAGACCCTGTAATTGTGTACTTATTTACCTGTTAAAAAGGGTCGATGACTTGAACTTAACAGAAACGATCGTTTATGAACCATGTGTAATCTAAATGAAATTGGAGATGAATTCCATTACCGCCTTCGATGTCCACACTTCACTAAGGAACTTATCAGTATTCTTGGATTTTAGTGAATTATGAACGAGAACGAAACAAAATTAATTATTGTTAGGAAACTGTCATGTCAATCTGTAAAACACTGCAAATCAACCTTGCTTACACAAAAATTAATTGAATTGTGTTTACTAATCTTAAAATGTATCATGTCAGTTTGCTCTATTTAGAACCCTTACAGCCTTGTTGAACGCCCTATTATATGCATTACTTACCTCTTTTCGCATATTGTATATTTTGAGAGGAAAATAAAACTGAAACTGAAAATTAAATAAACGTATTAAAATGTTGTTGTTCACAGCAATGTACCGGGCAACTGATAGGACGACGGCGATCGTCCCCTTACGGTGTGTTGTCTTGCACACAATGTTGTCAGGTTGATATGTGCAGTTCCAAGTTATGTGGGGAAACACGTATGATGTGTATATATATTAGGGTCGATGGCTTGGACTAAACAGAAACGATTGTTACTGTACCATGTGTAACCTAAACGATATACATATCTCCGTATCCCTAAATTACATCGTTTTGAATTAAAGTTCAAAATAAAATTAGACCTTCGAATTCTGACAAAATTAGGACTTACAATAACAAATATTCGAAAAAGAGTGGATTATCTTCATCATCCCTCATTAGTTTTGATATTTTAGCTTCTTCCGGATTTAGGATATACATCGGTCAAATCGTAAATATATATAAAAAATCAATTGCTTACATAGAATCATTATATTTACTATTATAAAAGTATAATACACTCAAATGACATTGATGGTAAAAATGCGAAAAGAAGAAACTTGTTTTCTTTTAAACTTCTAATTGGTCTTATCTAACAAAATTACATCAAAACATTCTGTATTTTCGGCACACTTTGTCGGCATTTAAATTTTGGTGATTCATCTGTTTGTGGATGTTTGGTGCAAGAATTATGTTTTTGCCCCAAAATGTGTAATTTTCATATCAGCCTGTACTTAAGACTTTGCCAAAGACAGTACACCCTATAACATTTGTAGAAGGGTACATAGATTTGCTTAAATCTGCATAATATGACAATTTCAGGCGAATTTATGTTTACTCTGGTCTTGATTTTATCAAGGTAGACGGTTTCCTCGCAGACTATTTTGATTTCGATGAGGAACTATTTCAGTATATGAATGCAGCTGAAATCCTACAAACACTTCAAATTCAAATTAACAGACACACCACAGATAACAGAGTTAATATAGCTGGTCAGAGATTATTAGAAATCTGTAAAAACAATAATCTGACAATTTGTAACGGAAGACTAGGAAATGATAAACACATTGGCAAAAGTACATTTAGACAAAATTCAGTCATTGACTATGATATTGTATCCACTTCGCTCATCGATAAGAGTTGTTTCCTTTGATATAAACGAATTGGACTGCCTGTTTTCGGATGGCCATAACCTTCTTAGATTAACTTTAAATATCAAATGCAAAATACCCGCCAAACAACTAAACGAAAACCCAGATGACAGTAAAATAACAAATCCGAAATGGAAGGACACAAAATAAGAAAATAGAAGAAACGATGAGCTATTTATCAAATATTGATGTAACTAATGCAGAAAACCTCATTAACCTCGCAACCAACAACATCTCTGAAATATTTAACGAGTCTGCACACAAAACTTTTAATAAAAGAGCAAAATATAATTATAATATTATTAACAAACCGTGGTTCGGTCCAATATGCCAAAATGCTAGAAAAAAGTATAACCAAGCAAAAAAGAAGTACCAATTAAATAAAACTGAACTCAATAAAGATAACTTAACACAGGCAAGTAAACGTTATAAAATGATAATGAATAAATTTATTCGCAAGCAAAATCACAATAATGAAATTAGGCTAAGAAAACTTAATTCAAAGAACTCCAAAGACTATTGGAAAGAATTAAATAGTTTAAACAAAAAGACCAATATCAAATACCCGGAGCTCAGTAAGATGTACGAGCATTTTAAAACAATTGGGTCAAACGATAATGAAAGCAGTGGACCGAAACCCGCTCTTTTTAAAGAAAATGACATTAACAATGACGATATTATTTTGAACTCCACAATTATAAAACAGGAAATTGAAAAGGCAATCAGTAAATTAAAAAAATGGGAAGGCTTATGCAAACGACCTTATTCAAAATGAGTACATTAAATCTACTAAAGACACTTTGCTACCAATTTATGAAGGTCTATTCAACGCCGTTTTCGACAGTGGAATTATCCCAAATCTTGGCAGGAAGGTATTATAAGACCCATATACAAAAATAAAGGGTCAACAGAGGACCCGGCTAACTATAGACCAATCTGTATCTTGAGCTGCCTCGGCAAACTATTCTCGTCAGTTTTAAATGAAAGACTTAACAGATATCTCAAAACCCAGGAAAAACTCCGTGAAAATCAAGCAGGTTTTAGATCATCATATTCTACGATTGATCACATATTTACTCTTAATTTCCTTTTCGACTACATGAGACTCTCTAAAGATAAGCTATTTATAGCATTTATAGATTTTTCTCAAGCCTTTGACTCAGTCTGGCACGATGGTCTCTACCATAAACTTCTATTTAACCAGATTAACGGGAAATTTTTCAGAACCATAAAGTCTATATATGAAAACATCAAAACATGTGTAAAGATAGACAATAAAAAGTCATGTCATTTCAAAAGTACATGCGGAGTCAAACAAGGCGATCAAATAAGCCCAGTGCTGTTTAGCTTATACTTAAATGATCTGGAAACATATATACGTTCAAACATAAACACAGGCATAACGATCGAGAGTGAAACGATGACAAATTTCTTCAACCTGCTAATTTTACTTTATGCTGACGATACATTCCTTTTTGGTCGCAATGAAAAAGATTTCCAAGATACACTTCATGTGTTCCAAAATTATTGCAATCAATGGAAACTTAACATTAACAAAGGTAAAACTAAAATAATGATTTTTGGTGCCAGAAAAACAGATAAATTCCGTTTTAGGATTGATAATGATAATATTGAAATTGTTAAAAGCTATAAATATCTCGGAACTCTTTTCTCAAGTAATGGAAGCTTTAAATCAGCAAGACAACATATAGCTAACCAAGCAAACAAAGCAATGCACTTACTATTACTAAGAATACATAATCTTGATATTCCAATAGACTTACAATTTAAACTTTTTGACAGCACTATTCTACCAATACTTACATACGGATCGGAAATTTGGGGGTTTGAAAATATTGATGTCATTGAGAAAGTACATAATGACTTTCTGAGGAAAATCACTAATTCCAGGAAAAGCACACCAATGTATATACTTTACGCAGAACTTGGAAGAATCCCCCTTAATATAATTATACGCTCGAAAATGATAAAATTTTGGTCAAAAATCCTAGATCCTAACTCTTTTAAACTGGCATCGTCATGTTATCACTATATGCTACATACGCAATTAAAGTCAAAATGGTTAGTTTACATACAAAAAACACTAAACGATGTAGGCCTTTCAAAAGTTTGGTTCCAACAAGTATCTATAAACCTTAAGTCGCTCGACAAATTGGTAAAACACATTCTAACTGACCAGTTTAAACAGTCCTGGCATGCAAACATCAATAATACAAATAAAAGCAAAAACTTTAACCTATTTAAAGAAGACACTGAACAAGCTCCCTACCTAAAGATCTTATACAGAAATGATGCTCTAACTTTATTAAGGTTCAGATCTGCAAACCACAAATTAGCTATTGAAAGAGTAAGATGGCAAAGCACAACCAAGGCTTATAACGAAAGAAAGTGTGATTTTTGCTCATTAGACATTGGCGATGAATTCCACACGCTACTAGTCTGTAAGAAATTCAAAAACCAAAGAATTAAATACATCTCACCATTATTTTTTAATCGCCCTAACATTGTGAAATATAAGCTATTAATGACAAGTACAGATATAGACACTCTTGAAATTTATGTAGGTTTATTCGAATTATATTTAAATCATGCAACCGAACTTAACAATACTTCACATCATATTCTAACATATAAAATTAAAATTAAAAAACAAAAAAAGGATAAAAGATATAACACAGCACTTAACTGAAAGAAATAGAAAAAAAAAACTTACCCTACAAATAAATCCTTAGCTTCATCAGTCGCCGATGGCCAAATTTACAATCAAATTATTCGTTCATTCACTAAAATATTCCCATTCATGCATCCGCACTAAACTCACGCAGAAAACGAGGAACAAATACATCTACACTGGCGGTACGCTTTGTTTACTCATCTGTCGTTTAATATTTATAACTGTAACCTTATCCGCTATGTATAACTCATTCTTAACCCAAATTTCTAGTATTGTATATATCTTATCCATAATGAACAAGAACACTCCCAACCTCCCCCGGCAATGTCTTGCCAATACAAGTAGATATCTATTACACTAAATATTAATTGATACTTAACCTTGAAACGTATTTGTCTCCATATTGAATTTCAGTTTCGTTATGATATGTATAAATTGACTATATCTGTAGTATGATTGATATTACCAAATATATGATTACCTTCACATGTGTAACATGCAAATCTGATACTACTATCACTCTGTATAACATTGTACTTGCCAATGATATGTTTTCAGGAAAAATTATATAGCCCTGGTGTTTTATACCGCGGTCTAAACAACGTAGTTGACACGGTGTGATTATGCCCCATTTTGTAGACGGGATAAAACAACAGTGGCCCTGCTAAGCTTTTATACATGTACATGTATATATGATTATTGTATTTCGTACTATTAATCAGTTATTTCGAATTCCTGTACCCGATTACCAATATTTTAACATGCGTTTTTGTTTTTTTTATATATCCTATTCATGTTGTTGCATACATTGTAACCTGAATTAGTAAATAAAACGAGTTTTGAGTTGAGTTGGGTTACTCAAATCCAGACACACCACAATGATTATATGCGTAATAGTACGTGCACTGGTAGACGAGATAGTAAGCTTTGTAGAAGAGTTTTTTGAAAATAAAATGTCTGTTTACATTCTGACTTTTTTGTATTCAATATTTACAAACATCATATAACATTTAAATAAATTCCGAATTACAGTTTCTGGTTTTCTCACTATGACTTTCTGCCCAATATGATATGTTTTTGTAGGCTGCAATACTTTTGTATAATATTGTATTGATATGATTAGGAAATTGACAAGCAAAACATAAATGAATATTACCATCTAATTGGTCGACTTATACTGTGAACATGGGTAAATTAAGCACCTTAAGTCATGGTCAACGTGAAGATATTTTGCAAAACTGTTAATTTTAATACCTTTTAAATAACCTCAAAGTTATGGAATTCTTGGTTTATCTTCCACTGCGGTGTATGAAAGAAGCCTGATCCTAGATTCAAAAGCTACCAATGTCCAGTTGGATTATTTTATGACTCAACTGCAGTGTCTTATGCAATGTATGGCCTTTAAATGGACTGTGAAAAAATTACATTCATTTGATGGTTTTAAAACACAAATGGTCTCTCAAACTTTAAAATGTGTCAACATAGACTTTTATTTGTAAATATATGTGTCATGATGTAATTAATCCATCCAATTTGCAACTTTTGGACACTCAACGCTCATTGAATTTAAGATCCATGTGGATTAAGATCAAATTGGCGCTAAAGGACCACTGCTCTTGTAAATATGAAAAAAATTTATATATTTTCTGAAAAAGACCATTTTCGCTTTGTGAAAAAGTCGAGGTGATTGATTTATGCACGAATTTTTACCTGGAATTTCTTTACTACATGTTCTACAAAGTAACTAATATTTTTTCTATTCATAAATGAATTATTTATGTTGGAAGCAAGTGGGTTGACGTTTGAATACCCATTCTCCCGTGTTTTAAAGGGGATATGAGATACAATTTAGAATTCAATTTCTGTACGTCTGTTTTGTGGAACTCATGGGTTTATAGCCGTTTACGTATACGACTGTCTATGTGTACATTTCAATTAACATATTTTTCGGGGCAAAATATATTTTTGAAAGATGATATGTTGTTACAAAAGTCTACAAACTTATTTATTTTCATTAAAAATAGTTATTAAAGCATGTCAAAATTTGTTACACAGTGATTCCTTAAGTCGTGGTTTATATGAACTTGACAAATAAGACGAATATTTTACGGTGACCCAACAAATGTTGTTAAAGCTGCACTCTCACAGATTGAATGTTTTGACAACATTTTTTATTTTTTGTCTTGGAAAGAGCAACATTTTGCGTAAATATCTGCAAACAAATGATATAAGATTGCTAACAAAAATCAGATCGTAGATTTTCATATTTCCGTTCGAAATTTAATATTTTATGGCTTAAACAGTTTAAGAAAAATGCATAAAACATCAATTTTTGAACTTAAATATAAAAATCTACAATCTGATTTTTTGTCAGCAGTCTTATATAACTGGTTTCAATGGATTTTCGCAAAAATTGGCATGTTCCAAGACAAAAAATATAAAAGTTGTCAAAACATTTAATCTGTGAGAGTGCAGCTTTAAGGTGTTATTGCCGTAGTTACAAAATAATTCAAATACATCCAAAATACACTGAAAACAACGAGGACAAGCCCATATAATTAATTATATAACTAATATTAACAGAAAATAAACCCTGTTTATATATATGCACAAGGCAAGGGTCGCAACGGCAATGAACTAGGGACACAAAACGCATTAAGATTACATACATAAATATAGCCACCACAAACAAACAAGCTCAGACATCGAAATAGATAATGTCTTAACCATGTATTCAGTAACAACTAAACTTAACACATTATCCAATCCCTTTTCGAGGTTTTCCGTTGCAAGGCGGACCAACGTGTTTCGCATGTGACCAGTTTCAAGATCCTGATGCCTGCAACCAAATTCAGCATTGTGGACGAGACGCGGTTAGCTTTTCGCATAAATATAAATATAGTTTAATTAATTATCAGTGTTAAATAGTATTGTATGGTAAACGTAATTGTCTATTAGATGCTTTTAAACAATAATTACTATTAACCAGTGCACTCTTTAAACTGTTTGACGTATTTGTTTGCTGTTTGTAATTAATAATTTCATTAATTACCCGGAATCATTTCAAGACACGAGAACCTTCGTCATTTTTATACTAACAATGGCGCTTTCCCTTATAACACACAGTTATATATTTGTATAAAAAAGGTTTTATCAAAATAATTACGGTATTATTAAAGATTTTTTTCCATTTCGTTGTTGCTCTTGAAAAAGTGTAGGTCAATTTTTGCGCGAAGACCTGTATCTGTTAACACTGTTACACTGCTGTGTTCACTGAAAAAAACAGGAGAAGAAAGCCGAACATTTCCACCATGAGAGTAATTTCATTTGTGGATAGTGTGTGTAGCGTATAATCAAACTTGTTAAGTTATAGTTAGATGGCATGTAGTAAATTCTTAGTGAATAAGAGTGTGCGAAGCGAACGAGCTCTTCTTATTCGTTAAGAAATCTTCAAGTCATTTAACTTATTTAGAATACAACCTCATTGGCTGCTACATTGATAACGTCAAATCTGACGCAAGGGAGTGTGTTTCGGATGAATGGCAGTAAGCGGACCTTTAAACACTCGCCATAGGTGAAATTCTTAATGATTAAGATTATAACTTATGATTACCTGTCTGCAATTTCATTGGCTTAAAATGTACGCTGTATTCTAATTAACAGTTGGAATCAGATAAAGAAAATTTGTCTCCAAAAGAAAAATGTTGTGATCCGTGGTCTAGTGGTAACACACTTGACTATCAATCCATGGGTCGCAGGTACGATTCCCCGTCGCATCACTAAAACATATTAATCGTCTTCCGGGAGGGACGTTAAATAAGGGTCCTGTGCTATACACTGGTGCACGTTAAAGAACCAGGGTAGCTCTAACCAGGGTTTCACTCTGTCTGTGCACTATGCTCCAAAGCCCTAAAATGACTAACACTCTTAACGGAGCACTCGCCGAATGGGCAAGGCCCGAGTGCGAGTATAAATAAGCTTACATACACACACACACACACAAGAAAAATGTTAATATTCTGTTAACAATGTGAAAACAGTTTTACTTATTTTCATAATGTAAAGGGTGAATGCGAAATATGCTTAAGATTCTCGTTAAAAGGACCCTTGGTTTTATTTGCCAGTGTTTGAACTGTTTCGGTGACAGAATCATTCATGAATTCCCGCAATGCATTTCATCCAACTGGCATTGCAAATGTTTCAATACACGAATTACTTAGTACAAGATAACCTTAATAAAAAAATAATTAAAAAAAGACCGACAATATATCAAACGATCAGTCATTGTAAATGCAATTATTGCAATGAAAATATTTTACTTTTAAAACCTTTTGTTCTCATTTTCCCCCGAGTGCACGAGTCCAATCGTATTGGTATATTTACACTTAATCGTTAAACTCAATACAAAGACCTGTTTCAATTGTTTACCTGTTAGATATGTGAATTGCTCTCGACCTCTCAACCGTAACGCACAGAAGACTGTACACAAGCCGCTGTGCAAAACCTCAGGTAGTATGTTATTTGTGTTCTTCTATTGAAATATTTAAATCCGAAAAACTAAAAACAATAGGCTTATCTTTAAAGAAATGTGAGATCTGACTGGTTACCGGAATCGATATAAATAGCATGACAGCATAAGATTTTTTGTGAAATCGGACGTCAGCTGGAACTTGATGAGTAACGCATAGCAACGCGCCACTTCTTTTACTGTGCAGTTTATGGAAAGTAAGCAAAGTATTTCAATAAAGCAGGATAAAACATATATTGATACATGCAATTTAATCACAAACTGAAAAGATTATCGCCAAAAACGCGATTTTGTGAGGAAATATTGGACGTCAGTCCAATGATATAATATAACTACACGTCACGATGTCAGCAAACAACGTCGTACGCGTTTTTGGTGAAATTGCGTTTTCACGTGGTTCCGGTCCGGAGAGAAAATTCCAACCAGCAGGCACGATGCATGGCCTCGGATCGGATTATTCGATAAGGACCGGAACCACATGATATGTATTATTATTAATCCATACATGTATGCAATGCTACACATGCCTGTAAATTTCTGGCAAGATATAATAGGTCATTTTAAAGCAGTCACATACTGTAAAAATAGTATTGTGCAACAGCATGTATAGTACCTTCTTTTTTTCTCCTAAGATATAAGTAAACAACATTAAAATAGTTCTAAGCAGCAGTTCACTCGAGTATGACTTATTATATCTCATTGACAATATGTCTATATATATATATATATATATATATATATATATATATATATATATATATATATATATATATATATATATATATATATATATATATATATATATATATATATATATATATATATTTCATATTTGCTTCACAAACATTTTTCTTTCAGTCCTGTGAAACACAAAAGAATAACGTTCTGACTTTCATATCAGGTAAGTTAAGTACACAATTACAATGTCATCAGCCATGACTTTAGCTGCTGGTTAGAGCTGAGTGGCGGTATTAAATATAAAACACAATCAGTATAACAAATAAGAAGCGAACGGTATCCTTACGTCGGTGTTATAGAAATGGTTACGATGTTCGACGCTTCACAGACAGTTTCTGTATTTGAGGCACTGTGTGCGATGCTTAGCGTTGCCAGTATTCCGTGAGCAATACCGATAACTGTAGCCACAATCTTGTTGAAATTTACTGTGTGTTCAAGCTAATTATTGCCATAACTCCCTGTGGAACACTGACATACAACTGTTTCCACGACCCTGTTAGGCCCTGTCAGCGGCGCTTAATATTAACACAATTCCCTGCGCAATACCCGACAACTGTATAATCATACAGACATTTTCAGTACTTTAAGACCATATTTGCAGCGTTTAATGTTGCAATAATTCCCTGCGCAATTCTGACAACTGTAGCAACAGACATTTACTGTACTTTCAGGCCCTGTGTGTGGCGCTAAATGATGTCACAATTTATTCTTTGTGCAACTGTAGCCACAATACTTCACACGTCACTTTTCAGGGTATAGTATACGAAATTTAAATTAATTGATTTGATTTATTATTATAAATTTCTGGATAAATATTGACCAATCAATAAACATTTTGACTAACTTTAACCACCCTGGTGCCAATTTCTTGAAACACGATTAAGCTAAGCTGACTATTTTAGTTCCTGAATAATTTGTGAAATATTTATATCTTGGAAGATTTTGTATTGTTAATTGAAGTTATATGTCTGATAATTATGAAAAACTAAGTTTTATTTATCAAAATTAGGTTAAAGTAAGAAATTTTGCTAAACAAAAGAAGCTACTTAAGTCTATTAAGCTTAAAGTCCTAGTTTAAGGAATGTTTGGCAGGATAATTCCTTGCTGTGCATCTCCTGCAAATTGCACTGGTGTCACAGTATGGCCAATTTCCTGTGTATTTGTTTATTGGCTCAAGGCCATTTAGGGTCCATTTCTATCATAAAACATTAAAAACTGCACAGCAGGATACTCAGATTGGAGATCTGATCAGACACTTAGGCAATTAGATTAAGATCAATTAACATAGGTTGTGTACAAATACATTGTTGTTTTTTTGGGGGGGGTTTTGTTGTTTTTTTTTTTGGGGGGGGGGGTCACTTATAGAAGGCTTAAACTAGGCCTTTAAGAAGTTTCGAGAAATCAGGGCCGGTTGTATATGATTGGCTGCTGTATTCAGATTGGTTTCTTTATTAGACTCCTTCAATTCATATATATCTGTTCTGATGTGTGTAGAAATTATTTTAATGGGAATCAATGTCTTGTCAGTTATGAAAGCATAACAAATGGTTTAGATATGTGTGGTGAAAAAATACATCAAAGAGTGGAATTAACAAAAATATAGGGGAACAAAAAATTGCCTTTTATTTCTCTTTCGATTCCTGTTCAATTCTAATTTTGTTTGCAATTTTAGCTTCTTTACAATACCACTAGAAACAGACATTTTTGAGTGTTGATTAGTTGTTAATTAATTATAAGCGCCGAGTATTAGTTATACATACCCTAATGATGTGCTTTAAATTATGATTTAGGGGATAAAATCACAGTGCATTTAGTGCCACAGTTACACCTATTGTTAATATACTTATATTCTATCGATGTAGGAATCTCGTAATAATATAAAAGTTCCATTAAAGCGTAACAAAGTTTATATAATTTAATATATGTTATGATTTATAGTGTTATTGTTCACATACATATTGAATACATATATTTTAATACACATTTGTACGTTTTGTGAAAAATGTTTCCTTTATTGAAATGAGGAATAGAAATTTCTAAATACCACACAGAAAAAAAGTAATATTTGAACAATCATGCCGAACTATGTTTATACATTTTTTAATTAAATTGCTTTAGTTTGGGTTTCTTATTGATATCATTATCAACATACATTTATAAAAGTAAGAATATATTGTAAAATTAAGCCCTTCGTGTTTTTTCATTCAATATTCAATAAACAAGGCGTCAACGGAGGTTACACGTTAACGTTTGCCGAGGCGGCCAGGCGGTGCACGGATTTTGGGCTCATGATGACTACCACTGCCCAGCTTTTGGAGGCGTGGAGACATGGAATGGAGATGTGCAGCTGTGTGTGGCTTTCGGATGGATCCAGTGGCATCATTTTACAGTCTGAGAGGCCTTTATGCACAAGTTATCCATACCAGGATGGAATAATGACTGCCCCCTGTGCCTTTAGAACATTACAGAATGTCTGGTGTAGTATTTGACCATATTACTGTGAAGTAGGACAATACAATGATTTGATTTTGTATTCTGTACAAAAAAAAAAAAAAAGCGGTGTTTCATTGATTACTTACGCCCTACGTGCCATGCAGATGTATGTAACATTTGTTCCGACTGAGTACTTCATGAGGATGATTCTACTAAGTGTATCAAGTTTTTCCACACTAATTTGGCAAGTCATTATCACAAAACTCTTGAATTAAAGAAATAAAGTTGATTGAAAAACAGACGTTGTCTATTTTTTTCTAAAAAACCCTGTTTAATACTAAGAACGTTAAATCCTACAGTTCGAAACTCTTTTCAAATTACATAGGGAATCTTCATATTTTTAGCAGAACTTGGAACTATTTGACAATCAATGATCCGCAGTCGTTATTTGATCGGGGCTTTTTTCTGATTGAATGTTTAGTTTATCTGAATTTAATAATTTACGTTCGTCTATTTATTAATCTCTGTGTGCAAACCAAAAACGATATTGTTGTATTGGCAGCTTCAAGAAAAAATATTTTATACTGTTTAATTTTGCCAACATAATAAATCGATGAACCAATAAATTCAAGGGAGCAATGAAACCTATTAACTTAGCGATCTTTAATCTGCATTTCGCTGATAAGGCTTAGAATGAAACTCAAATAGATATTATCAAGTTCCCTTAGATGGAATAAGAAACATACAAGATAAAATAATTTAATTGTACAGAATATTCACCATTCGTAAAATATCCTGGCACTAAAAATGGCAAATGAGTTGAAATACTGTATTGAAGCAAACTTGCACACCCCGACTTCAGTTGACTTTTAGACAGACATGCAGTATTCATTTACTATTCCTCTACATTAACAATCATCTAAAAACCCAATATATAAATATTCTATAAATGTTCTTACAATTTATAGTACTTGGTAAATACACTTCAGTAGAATATATATACATAAAACGTCAGGCGCCACTTTAAATTACAAACCAATAAATAGGACGTATCATGTATAATGTTGGTTCTGTGTGCTTTCATTTTAATTTACGGCAGAAATCCTGTAAACAAAAAATGCATTTCATGTAATTCAAGTTACTAAGCCTTGCTCTAAATGTCCAACCGCAAAACACATTGAACAACGTTTAACTTTAATAAAAGTAATGCGAGTACAACTGTCAGCCATTTGCATTTTGCTACCGACTTTAGGTTGTTACGTTGCCAGTGTACTTTTATTTCAAAATACGTATACAATCTCGAGAAGAGATTTTCAACTCGGAGACGAAAAATATATTCCCGAATTTCTGAAACTTGATGATCTCTGGTTGCTCGATACTGTTCTTCTCGGAAAGAATGACTTTGACTCTTTGTCCGTCTTCGTTTAACTGGTGTATGTTGGAGGACTGTTTACAAGAGACAAAAGTATTGTCTTGACTATCAAAATCGATTCCATTAGGACATATCATGTCCTTCGAGGTGTAGCTATGAAGAAGGCGGCCGTCTAGAGCGAGAAAAATCAAACGTTACTGCTACGATCAGTCACCACGAATACCGAAGTAAACGCCTAAATGAAGGCCGGACGTCACATCAGTAGCAAATCTTAAACACCTGCTGTGGGCCCCTTTTATCTAAAACATCAGATATCTGAGTCGTAACCCTTCGCTGCTAATGAGTGATCAGGTAAAGCAATAACGTAACAGGAAGAAGCTATGCGATAAATGCACTTACGAGTTTTTCATTCAATTGCCGTTTACGCAAAACAAGAGCTGTCACAGAGACAGCGCGCTCGACTATTCCGCCGCTTTTCAGTAGAAGGATTTTATTCAGAATTTCTAAGTCCAATAATAAAGGGCCATAATTGCAAAATTCAGTTATCTATCTTGCTTATTCAAGTAGGTTGGGTGGTTTAAAGTACATGTACCATTGTATAAAGTCTCAATGCAATACATGAAGTAGTTGCTGATATATTAACCTATGTGTGCATACATGCAAAACCTTAACCAGAATTTCTTAGTCACATAATAAAGGGGCAAAAATTATATAATATGCAAGATATAGTTATCTTTCCTGATTTATTAAGAAGGTTGAATTGTTGGGAGCCTGTGTATAAAGTTTCAATGCAATACATCAAGTTTTCGAATTTCTATGTCAAATAAAAAAGGGCCATAATTTGAATTTAATGCAAACTAGAGTTACCTTACTTGGGTATTTAAGTAGATTTGATGGTTGAGTACCATTGTATAAAGTCTCAATGCAATACATCAAGTAGTTGCTGAGATAATAACCCATGTGTGCTTACATGCAAAATCTTAACCAGAATTTCCAAGTCAAATAATTAAGGCCCATAATTTGCATTATCGACAGACATCATCCACGTTCAGATACTTGACGGACATCTTGTATAAACTGTTCAAAGTCCAGTATATATGGTTTAACCAACGTCTTCAAATTATGTTTCTAGACGCTAAATTATGAACACTAGGAATCAAGACTGTTCACGTTACACCACAGTATGTATTTATTATACAAACTTACACATCACACTATCTTAACTGTTAATTTATAAAAGGCTACACATGTTAATTGATAATATCTACTTATGAATATTATTAATCTTAAGGTTTGGCAGAAAAATGCACGGCTTTTTAAGGACAGCGGGAGACGGGGTCGTCACTTGACCATATATGTCATACCTTTCACAAATGTTCACAGTCACAATGTTCACAAAGTCACAAATGTTCACAAAGCACAAATGTTCACAAAGTCACGAATGTTCACAAAGTACACAACCGATCACAAGGTCACAAACGTATTGTAACTTAGAATCACCGTCCGCAGCTGACCCTGGTAATCAGCGGTACCGGACTGCGTAAGGCCGAAAGGTTAATCTAGGAGCGTAAGGGATCCAGGAACACCTCCCAAAATACCTTTTGGGCGGTCGATATGCCAAAACGCCGTGCATTGGGGAAAAAAGCTTAAGTTTAGTGTAGCCATAAATGCATTTGTTAGGTTTTAAGTACTTCACACATTCAAAAGCAAACAGGCGAGCCAAGATGTATGACTTCGTACAAGGCTGCTGAAATGTCACTTAAAGCAAGTCTGAGACTAGAAGGTCAGACAAAAAATGTTAAATACTAGCCATCAGATTCCAATAAGATTTGCAGCATACTATTCACCCTTATACGGACGGATTACATGGCTTTCACGTATGACGAAAATCGCCAAACTTTACGCGGTAGCATTCAAGACCAAATGAAATTAGTTCTGGGCAGCTGCTTTTTCTTGAATTCTAACAGATTATCAACTCGGACATAATTTCGAAAGTTTGCTCCCGACCTATATCATTAGCCCCACAATGTACTAGAAGGGCGAACCCGTTTATTTAGCAAAAAAAACACACATATATATTTGACTTGATTAAGGGACATTCCCCCGTATGCCTGCCAGACGATTTCAACGTTTTTGGGGCCGAGATTAGACCTGCCTCCCCGCAAACCTTGGTATAGGTGTTAATATGATCGATAGACCGATACACCAGACTGAATTAAAGAGTAATAGGGGAGCCCATTAAAATAATACTATAGCTGATCATTTCTGGAGGAGGAATAAAATGCGTTACCGTTTGAGAGAATTTCAGAAAGTAAAAGGAAGTTACGTCATAATTTCTTTCGGTACATTATGCGTAGGTCACACACAACTGACAGTTGACGTGTGGTTAGTAAAGGATGCAGCGATAAAACAGGTTACTGAGAGCAGTAACCCTAATTTTATATAAAAAAGCGTTATCTAACTTTATTAATTTAGAAGGTTAGATAGTTGTGAATATATATCTTAAGTTTCAATGCAATAGATGATGTATTTGCTGAGGTATTGACTAAAATGAGGTTACATGCAAAACCTTAACCAGAGTTTTAAGTTGAATAATAAAGGGCATTTATTTTGCATTAAATGCAAACTAGAGTTATCTAACTTGGTTAATTAAGTAAGTTGGATGGTTGAGTACCATTGTTTAAAGTCTCAATACAATACATCAAGTAGTTGCTGAGATATCAACCTATGTGTGCTTACATGCAAAACCTTAACCAGAATTTCTAAGTCAAATAATAAATGCCCATTATTTGCATTAAATTCAAAAAGTGTTATCTAACCTCATTAATTTAGTAGGTTAGATAGTTGGGAATACATATCTTAAGTTTCAATGCAATACATGATGTATTTACTGAGATAATGACTTAAAGGTGCTTACATGCAAAACCTTAACCAAGGTGTGACGCCGACGCCGACGCTTGGGTGAGTAGTATATCTCTCCTTTTTATTCGAATAGTCGAGCTAAAAACGCGGTTACAGCTGGATATTCATGATCTTAAGCCTTACGATAAATATTAGTTTAAACATATGATAACTTATACTTTGTCACTCTCATGGCACGATGTTGTGCGAGATTGTGGGGGGGGGGGATGGAGTACCCGTAGAAAACCCACTTGTCCGGCTTTGTGACCACCAACCAAACTCACATGCGCCCAGGCTGGGAATCGAACCCGGGTCTCCTTGGTGAAAAGCGAGTGCGCTAACCACTGCGGACAACCAATCGATCTATATAGAAACGGGGCCCAGGAATCCAGCGCATCACGTAGGAGTTAAGCTGTCGCAAATAATTCCAAATGGTTATAGAAGCATTTCATAGCAAAACGTCCTACACAATTCCAAACCATATAAAGGCTGTCTGGCACACGTGAACAAACACGTCATTTTGACGTCTGTTCAGCACATATAACGTCATTGTGTAGAGACAAAAACAGGCTTTTACAAAATGAAAAATCCCTGTCACAATGTCTGGCTCACGGATGAACGTCATCCGGACGTCAGCGTATCATATAGAAAGTCATCGTATAAAGACTATTATAGGCGTTTACAATATGACAATTCCTATGAGGGTAGTCTGGATCATGTGAGATGAGGGTCATCAAGACGAAAGAGAAGCACATTAAACGTCATCGTACAGAGACAAAAACAGACGTTTACAATAAATATTTTCATACGAAATCTGATCTTGCAGAGTCTGATACGTTTGAGCTTGTCCCTTTCCAGAACAATCAAACTGTGCTTCAACGAAAGTTTAACATGAACGGTAACATGTAGTGTAAATCACAGACAAAATAGGAGCAGAAAACTGATAAGGCTACGACAGCAACTCGAATGTTCCGTTGGAAAAATAAAGTGTTCGATAAAACATTCGAGCTTTCTTGATATCTTGATATTTGTCCCGATACAAGGTTTTAATATTCGAAGCTACTGTACTGATCAGATATCAGCCCTATTCATATGTTTTATATATGTAGGGTTATCAAAAATATCATATTTGGTTAGGAAAACACAACATACAACTTAGTTACATTAGTTTATTTACAATATACAAATGTCCATACACATATATAAAATCGATAGAATCATGATCAGAAGGCAAACATCAGCTTTTGAGCTTAAATAAAGATGCAGAAACACGTCTCATCCTGAATATCTTTTAATACGGTAATCTTAACATGTTTCCAGATTTCTTTTCTTATCCTACACAGTCCCGTTTTGGAAAAAAAACAATGAAACAGGGTCAACGCCAATGACACAGAACAGAAAAAACAAAGCAAACATCAATGTATCAACTAGTAGCATATTAATGCTGAATTGTAATTTTATTTAACTTAAGTTTTATGTTCGAGTTTTTATATCGAATCTAACCAATACTACACCATTTAGTGCTGTAAGTTTTCCTTGTTATCTTGTTTTTCGTACACAAACTCGTTATCTTATTTTTCGTACACACAGTCGTTATCTTGTTTTTCGTACTCAAAGGCAATCGATTGTTTTGTAAAACTCGCGCCCGGTTTTCTTTACCTTCACTTTTACAAATAACTCAGTTTCACCAAACTCAAAATACACAACGAACGCCTTGTCCTCCATTTCGCCCTCAGGATGCTCAACGACGAGGTTTCCAATTCGTTGACATCCATCGTCATACACAAGAAATGGATTTTGGTCTGGACTTGTAAATATATCTATCAAACTACTACTTGGGTTTTTAGGTTCGAAGTGTTGCTCCACAACACTTCCAACTTTAAACTCACTATTAGCTTCAACAAATTTTGTAAAATATCCGTCTAGCCACTCTTCCCCACCCTGCAATATCTTGTATTGTATTTGATGGACGGCAGGGTTAAATGGAGCTAAGGTTCGTATTCCATAGGTATATCGCATGACTCTCAAAGCAACTATGTCAGGAATATGGCCGAAACGCACTGCTCCCTTCAGCACAGCTAGCCCTGCTTCGTTTGGAACAATCAGCCTCTTGTTTGTAATCTGTTTTCGTAATGCATCTTGCACAAGTGCACATTCACCGAATCCTCCGACCAGCAAAAGGATACTAACATTCCTCATTTTAGGCTCGGCAAGCAGACCTTTTACGTGCAAAACAGTTTTCTGTAAAGGATCGTCAAACCATTCTTTTGCAATTGAAGCATCAACTCTCAGCTTATCTCCCCTGTAAGTTACCTTGCTGTCTAAACCAAGTTCTGACAGTCGCGCCAATATACCTTTGCCTCCAATGTCGTTGTGGATTTCCTTTAACGAAGCAGTGACTCGAAATGTTATTAATCCAGTCGTGTCCGGCATAATATTTCTTTTCTTTGTTTCGAATTCTCGCTGGATGTCAAAATAGTCGGCCATCTCTTCATTTTTGAATCTTTCCATAGATGCCTCTCCAAAAAGATCCGTGAGCCATTTCATGAAATTCAAATCAACGGCGGTGCCTCCCCATGGGCCTCCACTTGCCTTGTGTATCTCTTTCAAAGAGCCATCTTGCATCTTTTCATGGACTGATATATCGGCAGTACCACCTTAAAAAAGATGCCTTTAAAGTACGTGTTCAACGGCATTTTCGAGCACTTAACGCAACTTTTATTCCAGCATTTGTAAGTTAAGCAACACCAAAATATAAGCGTTTCGAGATCAATAATCAACAGAAATGATATTTGAAGTTACTTTGCCTGTATTAAAAGGCGACTCTCCAGAATTTACCTCCAAGGTCGAGTACCATGTACTGCATTCCCGATAATTCTCCTTTTAAGCCAGTTGTGACATTCTGACACCAGATTGACGCTACCTCAGGTTCAAGAGCTAGTTTGATTCGATCTGCTTCCATCCCGGCCTTATAATAACATATTATGTCATACGTACATGTTACAAGGGTTATACCAGTATACATTTCGTGATAAAGTCAAAATATAAAGAATTTACGTAAACCTCGCCAGTAATTGTTTTTCGCTGACCTGTACAAACATAAAATGTTATATGTTCAACAGCAAGTATTTAAAAAAAAAAAACTGGGATAGACTTAATGAAATAAAATTTCACGGTAAAATATACCTCCATTGCAGCCTCGCGCATGAACTGTTTTGCGTTGTCATTCCAAATTGCAGGAATTGTAAGAACATACTGGATGTCTGCCTCTTCAATATCGACAGTCTGTGTATTTAGCGTTTTAACCAAATGATCCCTAAGGAAGCGAATGGACATTGAAAATATTGTCATGGCTGGCATTGACTTCCCATTGATGTCTTCCACCGTAGCCCCTCTTGTAAGACCCTGTAACAGTAGAATGCATTTGCAGTCTGACGCCTATCATCTGAATATTTTGTTACATGGTAAAGTTAAGCCTAAGAAATTAAGACAATGCTCCATTTAATCGGTAGGAAATTTAACTAGCATATAAGTTTCCAAATAGATGGCAATTGTCAGAGTGAGTTATTGTACACTACGTTAATAACCCGTACCAGTGTGAATTTTATAAGATAACAGTTTTGTAAACACGTGTCAGAACAACAACAAGCATCTTGTAAATGATTCGAGTTTTTGTTCTTATCAATATCACGAACGAACCTCATTATTATGGAGCAGCATCTTGAACTTTCGAAACAACATCCATCCTTCATTTTGTTTGTCTTCTGCTAAGGTACTGTATTTATTCTCGGCGTCAAAGCCAAACGCTACGAACTCCTTTTGCGGATTCAGCAAAACGCATGTTGGGGTCTTCAAGGATATGAGCTTTTCCGAACCCGCATTCCAGCCGAGGTTGGTTTGAATCTTTGTTGGGTCATTGCGGAAGGAAAAGGCGTATCCGCTAAACGTGGTTCCGAAATCGAAAGCAGCGACCAACAAATGTTCACATTTCGATGCTTCGTCACTCATTTCTTTTTCTACAACATATCTGTTTGATAACTCCTATGTATGCTTACCTTTAGGCGGAAGTAAATTATTATTGTCGATATATTCGTACAATATCACAATACTAATATATTAAAATGTAAATTAATTGATAAATAAATATTTAGCATGGTGTAGTAAATTAGTTTTCAAAAGTAATGTTTTGTAATGTTGATATTACCCAAATATTATAACTACTTTTTTACGTGCACGATTCGATGATCTCCATAAGAAATAGCATATGTATACTTCCTTTTCCAAAAACAGCTCAGTTTCCAGTAAATATTTTGCACCTTTTTATAAATGCATCCGTGTTAGGTCTTTTTAAAGCAAATACCATGTAAAATGTAAAACATATCTTACCAATTATTGGAAATGATTTTTCGAAATGGTCATCTATTTTGCATTCACTGCGTGTGAAGCGATACCGAGCTATCAGTTTTCATAAGTGTTCTTAAGATGATAACAAGACTAAACCCTCAATGTAACACTTCACCATAAAATAAATAGTACCATCATTAGCTTACTGGAAATTCATGCAATAGAGTCTTAGCTTTATCTTTTGACACCTTCTTATAACATGTTTTTCAACCAACGTTTCTTCGTCCTAATACCGTTAAGGTTCGAAACTTTCTTCAAATGAAAAAGGAAATATTGCGTGCAGTAATTAATGTTGATTGATATCGCCCTTTTTCTTTTATTACGTATTTGGAGATAATAAATAGTACAACACCGATAGCTAGTACATGAAGTTGAGCATTTGATTCGGATGAAGAAGGTCAAGGTCGTAGTTGTGTAAAGAGGTTATTGGTTCGATTCACATAAGAGGTGTTTGTTTATGGCCTCGAAAACCCGGACACCACTACTGGTTACTATCTACGATTCGGACTGAAGTAGTATCAACTTTATGCAAAGAAATAAAATAAAACAGTGTTGTCAGCGCTTTGTGTATTCACTACATCAGCCCGAAAACAGAATGACCAGTTTCCGGAGGTGCTCGAATGCTTAGCACAAACAAAATCAGTGTAAAACTGCACAAAAGAAATAGTACCATCATATACTTTATTTATACTAGTCTGACTGCTCACTCGCTCTTACGCCTTTGGGGTTAGGTCGAGGCTTACGTCCCTATTGGCCTTATACTAAGGATTCCGGCTGCGCTTTGGTAACGGTTCCGACATAACTTACGGTTACGATTACCGCCTCAATTCCGGTTTAAAGTACAGCGCATACCAAGGTTTCGGAAGATTCGGCGCTTCCAGTCAGTGTTTCGGGTGTTGGGAATATATTCATTTCCGGCAAAACTGCCCCCAAATGTCGGTGTGGGGGGTCAATAGTGACCATCCGTGTCCAGTTAATAAGAGTTGACAATGAAATGTGATTATGACTATTATAGACGATTTACTCGTGGCTTTTACGAATATGAACAAGGTAAGAATCATATTATTGTAAACGGTAGATTAAAATACCATTTAGGTTTTTGGCAAGGAATAATTATTGGTACAAATGATTTTATTTCAGACATTATCGTCAATGGTAACAAGATTCCTTTGAATTCAAATCCAGATGAAACATTTTGTAAAAACAATCGGTCTATTTTAGAGGCTGAGTTTGCTTTTGAGGCTATTCAAGGTGTTTATCAATGATATCTAACAGTACTGGGAAATGTATAAATCCCCCATGTATTGCTATTATCTTGACTGTTTCGGTTCAGAATTTATGTATATTAAAACAACACATTTGATTAAGGAGAGGTAATTAAACATTTTAAACATTTGTGGTAGCAGTCAGTTAGATATGAAGATAGTAAAACTGCATTCGCGTATAATCAGAATGATTAGTTCATGATTAAATTTAATCTCACTAGTGCATACCATTTTGTGCTGATGTATGAGCCTCAAACAAAATACTGAAGGTCTTTGTGGTACGACAAGGCAGGTATTCATGTATTAAACAAATTCGTTGTAATGTCATTCGGACTGTCGTCTGCTTAATATATGTTTAGTAAATAGTGTAGACCATTGGTTAAAAGGTCTGCTTCTTACAATTAATTAATGAGTTTAGGTTATTCGAACAAGTATGATAGTACATATGATTGGACTCTCAAATTAAGTCAGGTAAATTAAAGTCGGATTTCATTCCGTAGTGACGATAGTACCAGTAAGTTTAAACTATGTCCGAATATTTGTTTATTTTAGGTATATGATCATCAAATGACGTAAGTATATAATTATATAGTAACATATGTATTAAATCAGACCAAACAATCATTCATTTTCATGTGTTCAGTTCATGTAGCACTGGAACTAAGCGTCAACGGAGTTTTTCACGTGAACGTTTGCAGAGGCAGCGGTAGGATGCACGGACTATGGCCTAAAGGTCACCTACCCGCTCAACATTTGGAGGTGTTGCGACAAGCGATAGAGACATGCAGCTATGGCGGGCTTTAATACGGATACAGAAAAATAACTGTACAGTTTGAGAAGACTTGTGCACGGGTTATCCATACCAAGATGGAATAATGACGGCTCCTGTGTCTTTCGAATTGAGCAGATGTAGTATTTGAGTATGTAAAAGGACATTCTGTGTAGTAGGACAATACACTGTTAATATAGCCTTTATATTTTTTAATCTATTTTTGATATATTTGTCATGCATTTTCATCTACCTTTGTAACGTTTGACCCAAGTAAGTTCTACATGATTATCAAGTATGCACACAATAATATTGCAAAATTATTTATTCGCTTAATGTGCAATGCAAATTTTGTCCCAAGTTAATGCTACATAATTATGTTCCTTCTAGAAATATCAAGTTTGTCCGCAACACTATGGTAATTATCACAGCAAATGTGCTTTTTGTTTGCTGTTTACGGAATAAATTTGAAAAACGGCGTTGCCAATTTCTGAAAATCGTTCTTGTCTACTAGAACCGTTAAAAGATACATTTCGATAACCTTTTCTAATTACTCTAGGAATCTTAAATTATTATACCAGATTTTGAAACTATTTGTAAATCAAAATTTTGAAGTCATTGTATGGTGTTTTCTGAATAAATGTTTTGTTTAACCGAATTTGATAAAGTTAGCTAGTGTATTTATTTATTTAACTCAGTGTGCAACCCGTAAACGATACTTCAGTTGTCGATACTTTGGACTGTCCCTGTAGTTTTCATTGTATTATTGATATTCTCAGCAGATCTGTGGGTGCCGCGTAGAGGAAGTGAAGTGTCGCCCCTAGCTCACACTTTTGTTGTTTTAATTCCAAGTCTTACAAAAACTCAATCCAGTAATCATTATGCCCCTTAACATTGTTCTTTGTCTTAATTTTCGACTATTGGGCTTTTCCCTGCTGTTTTCATTTCATCATTCTATTATAAGCTTCAACAAAAGTGTATTATAGATGTTCCAATACCAGCAAGCCATGAAATGACCAATAATATAGAATCTTAGCGATGTGGAGACAGCTCTGTTAAATCGAATAATAAACAAACAAGTGAAACTATCTTTATTCTTCAAAATACTCACCGTTCGTAATATACAATGGCAACAAAAAGACCAATGAGTTAAAGTATTCTTTATTAAAATAAACTTGCAATACGTATAGGCAACAGTAGACCCTCATTAAGACATGTAGTTTACATTCATCCTTTTTCAATATTTACAATCCTATAATCTATTCTTCTTCTCAAAACCAAACCATTAAAGATTATAAGTGTACTTAAAATATTTTGAGTACCTTGTAAACACACTTCAATAGAATACGAGTATATGTGCATAAAACGTTTGGAGCCACTTGAAATAACAAACCAATTTATAAGACGTATCCCTCATTAGTAAGCTCCGTGTGCTTTAATTTTATTTTCGACAGATACCCTGTAAAGAAAATTAATTTATATAGCATTTTAAGGAAATCAACTTACTAAGACTTTTCTATAAATGATCCTTCATTTAGAGGTTTTTATGGCATGTCTAGCGGTTATTTGAACATGAAACATTTTAACAAATTGAATAGTGTTTGACTTTAAAAGTTATACAAGTACAAATGTCAGTTATTTGCAATTCGCTACTTTTGGTTTATTACGTAACCGGTATTACTTCCATTTGAAAATACGTATAAAATCTTGAGAAGAGATTTTCAACTCGGAGACGAAAAACTTGTTCCCGAATTTCTGAAACTTGATGATCTCTGGTTGCTCGATACTGTTCTTCTCGGAAAGAATGACTTTGACTCTTTGTCCGTCTTCGTTTAACTGGTGTATGTTGGAGGACTGTTTACAATAGACAAAAGCATGACCTTGACTATCGAAATCGATTCCATTAGGACATATCATATCCTTCGAGGTGTAATTTTGAACAAGGCGGCCGTCTAGAGCGAGAAAAATCAAACGTTACTGCTACGATCAGTCACCACGAATCCCAAAGTGAACGTCTAAATAAAGGCCGGACGTCACGTCAGTAGCAAATCTTTAACACCTGATGTGGGCCCCGTTTAATCTAAAACATCAGATGTCTTGGTCGTAAATTGTACGCTGCCAATGAGTGATCAGGTAAACCAATAACGTAACAGGAAGAATCTATGTGATAAATGCCCTTACGAGTTTATCATTCAATTGCAGTTTACGTCAAAAATTTCAAAATGTGATAGAAGCATTGCATAGCAAAACGCCCTACACAATTCCAAACCATATAAAAGCAGTCTGGCTCATGTGAGAAAACGTCATTATGACGTCAGTTCAGCTCATAAAACTTCATCGTGTAGAGACAAAAACAGGCGTTTACAAAATGAAAAATCCCTATGAGAGCTGTCTGGGTCGTCAGCGCATATCAATCCCTATTAGAGAAGTCTGGCACACGGATGAACGTCATCCGGACGTCAGCGTATCACATAGAAATTTATCGTATAAAGACTATTATAGGCGTTTACAATATGACAATTCCTATGTGGGTACTCTGGATCATGTGAGATGAGCGTCATCAAGACGTCAAATAAGCACATTAAACGTCATCGTATAGAGACAAAAATATGATCATACGAAATCTGATCTTGCAGAGCAAATGTCCGACGTCTGATACGTTTGAGTTTGTC
This sequence comes from Mya arenaria, assembly GCF_026914265.1. Lineage (NCBI taxonomy): Eukaryota > Metazoa > Mollusca > Bivalvia > Myida > Myidae > Mya > Mya arenaria. Next base: position 35,376,504 of record NC_069125.1, read on the forward strand.
CCTTTCCAAAACAATCAAACTGTGCTTCAACGTAAGTTTAACATGAACGGTAACATGTAGTGTAAATCACAGACAAAATAGGAGCTGAAAACTAATAAGGCTACGACAGCAACTCGAATGTTCCGTTGGAAAAATAAAGTGTTCAATAAAACATTCGAGCTTTCTTGATATCTTGATATTTGTCCCGATACAGGTTTTAATATTCGAAGCTACTGTACTGATCAGATATCAGCCCTATTCATATATTTTATATATGTAGGGTTATCAAAAATATCATATTTGGTTAGGAAAACACAAAATACAACTAAGTCACAATAGTTTATTTACAATATACAAATGTCGATACACATATATACACTCGCTAGACTCGTGATAAAAAGGCTACCATCACCTTTACAGTTTAAATAAAGATACAGAAATACGTCTCATCTTAATGTCTTTTAATACGGGAATCTTGACATGTTTCCAGAATTGTTTTCTTATCCTACACAGTTCCGTTTTAAAAAATAAAACAAATTGCCAAATGAATCATCCATTTGTTTATTAAATCACAGACTGATGTACCTACGACACAAAAAAAAACACAAAAAAATAAATTCACAAATGCCGAAAATGAGGTGAGTTAATGTTTAGATATCACCTAAAATAAAATGCTTTATACTTCATATATATGCCAATGGCACAGAACAAAAAAGGAAAGCATTGATTGGAAACATCTACTTGTCAACTAGTAGCATATTAACGCTGAATTGTAATTTTGTTTAACTTTAGTTTCACCTACATTTTTTATATTGAAGCTAACCAATACTACACCATGTTGTGCTGTTATGTTTTCTCTTCATCATTTTTCTTAATCAAAGGCAATCGATTGTTTTGTAAAACTCGCGCCCAGTTTTTGTTATCTTTACTTTTACAAATAACTCAGTTTCACCAAACTCGAAAAAAACCTCGAAAGACTTGTCCTCCATTTCGCCTTCAGGATGCTCAATGTCGAGGTATCCAATTCGCTGACATCCTTCGTCATGTACAAGAAATGGACTTTGGTCAGGGCTTGTGAATATATCTATCCCAGTCTTAAGTGGGTCGATAGGTTTGAAACTTTTCTTCACAATACTTCCAATTTTTAACTCACTGTAAACTTCAACAAATTTACAAAATACTCCATCAAGCCTCTCTTTCCCGCTCATCAAGCTCATGTATTTCATTGGGTGGACTGCAGAGTTGAATGCAACATTGGTTTGTATCCCATAGGTATATCGTATGACTCTCGAAGCAACAATGTCAGGGAAATGGCCAAAGCGCACTGCCCCCTTCAGCACAGCTAGTCCTGCTTCGTTTGGAACAACCAGTTTCTTGTTTGTAATCTGTTTTCGAACTGCATCTTGAACAAGTTCACATTCACTAAATCCTCCAACTAGCAAGATGATACTTACATTTCTCATTTTCGGCTCGGTAAGCAGACCTTTAACGTGCAGAACAGTTTTCTGCAAAGGATCGGCAAACCATTTTTTTGCAATTGAAGCATCAACTCTCAGCTTATCTCCCCTATAAGTTACCTTGTTGTTTAAACCAAGTTCTGACAGTCGCGTTAATATTCCTTTGCCTCCAATATCGTTGTGGATTTCCTTCAACGAAGCAGCAACTCGAAATGTTATCAATCCAGTCGTTTCTGGTAAAATATTTCTTTTCTTTGTTTCAAATTCTCGTTGGATATCAAAATAGTCGGCCATCTCTTCATCTTTGAATCTTTCCATAGTCGCCTCTCCAAAAAGATCCGTGAGCCACTTCATATAATTCAAATCAACGGCGGTGCCTCCCCATGGGCCACCACTTGCCTTGTGTATCTCTTTCAAAGAGCCATCTTGCATCTTTTCATGGACCGATATATCGGCTGTGCCACCTGAATATAAAGATGCACTTAATGAACGGTTATTTCAAGCATTCATTTTAACATTTATCCCACCATTTATAAGTCAAACAAAATTGAAAAAAGCGTTTCTATGCCAGTCATAAACAAAACTATGTGGCTTTATTAAAAGGCAATTTTCTAGTCTTTACCCCCAAGGTCGAGTACCATGTACTGCATCCCTGATCTCGCCAATTCTCCTTTCAAGTCAGTTGTGACATTCTGACACCAGATTGACGCTACCTCAGGCTCAAGAGCTAGTTTGATTCGATCTGCTTCCAACCCGGCCTTACAAAAACATATTATGTCATACGTACGAGTAACAACAGTATACATTTTATGATAAAGTCAAAATATGAACTGTACGCAACCTTCGCTAGTTATTGTTCTATGCTGACAGAACAAGTATGCATGTTCAAAAGCAATTACTTCAAAGGCGTTTAGGATAGATCGATTTAATGACAAGATATGTCAGGGCAAAAATACCTCTATTGCAGCCTCGCGCATGAACTGTTTTGCATTGTCGTTCCAGATTGCAGGCACTGTTAGTACATACTGGATGTCTGCCTCTTCAATACCGACAGTCTGTGTCTTTAGTGCTTTAACCAAATGATCCCTCAGAAAGCGAATTGACATTGAAAATATCGTCATGGCTGGCATTGATTTTCCATTGATGTCTTCGACCGTTGCCCCTCTTTTTAGACCCTGGAACAGTAAAAAGCATTTGTCGCTTGACCCTTGTTCTCTGATTATTTTCTTATATGGTAACGTTTAGCCTTAGAAATTAAGAAAATGGTCAATTTAATTTTGGGGAAATTTAACTAGACTATTAGCTTTTCAAACAAATGGCAATCGGCAGAGTAAGTGTATTACCCGTACCAGTGTGATATTTAATAAGGTAACAGTTTTGAAAACACTTGTCAAAACAACAACAAGCATCTTGTAAATGATTCGAGTTTTTGTTCTTATCAATATCACGCACATACCTCATTATTATGAAGCAGCATCTTGAACCTTCGAAACAACATCCATCCGTCATGTTGATTGTCTTCTGCTAAGGTACTGTATTTATTCTCAGCGTCAAAGCCAAACGCTACGAACTCCTCATCCGGATTAAGCAAAATGCATGTTGGGGTCTTCAAGGATATGAGTTTTTCCGAACCCGCATTCCAACCGATGTTGGTTTGAATCTGTGTTGGATCATTGCGGAAGGAAAAGGCGTATCCACTAAACGTTGTTCCGAAATCAAAAGCAGCGACCAACAAATGTTTACATTTCGATGCTTCATCACTCATTTCTGTTTCTAAAAAATAACTTCTATGAATGCATACCTTTTGGCGGAAGTAAATTATTATTGTCGATATATTCACAAAGTATCTTTAACAATACTTATATATTAAAAAGTAAATTAACTGATAAATAAATATTTTGCATGGTGTTATAATTTTGATAATGGCCAAGTATATGAAAGAATAAAGATAAGTGTATATTTTTTACCTTCGCGATTCGATGATCTCAATGAGAATGAAAAACTTCCTTTTCCAAAAACATCCCTGTTACCAGGAAGTAAATATTGACCTTTTTAAAAAAATGCATCCGTGCTAGGTATTTTAATTTTTTTTGAACGATTAATATATCAAAGATATCTTACCAGTTATTGGAAATGATTTTTCAAAATGGACATCTATTTTGCATTCATGTGTAGCGATATCGAGCTACCTGTTTCCATAATTATTCTAAAGGTGAGTTCAAGACTGGAACCTCAATATAACACTGCGCCAAACGATAAATAGTACTATCATTAGCGTAATGAAAATAGATGCAATATAGTCTTTTTCTTCTGACACATTCTTATAACATGTTGTTGTTTTTTCAACCGACGCTTCATCATCCTAATACCGTTCAGCTACGTAACTTTCTTCAAATGAAAAAGAAAATATTGCGCGCAATAATTAATGTTGATTGATATCGCCCTATTTGTTCTATTACGTATTTGGATATAATCAATAGTATCGCACCGAAAGCTAGTACATGTAGTTCAGCGCTCTCGGTCCGTGTTTCGCGAGTGGGCAATCTACTCATTTCCGGCAAAACTGCCCCCATGTCCGTACGGCTGTCACCAGTGACCATCCTTGTCAAGAAAACTAGATCCCCTGGTTAATAAAAGCTGATTAGAATTATTATAGACCTTTTACTCATGGCTTTTATGAATATAAACAAGGTCAGAAATATTTGATGAAAGGTAGATTGAAAGACCATTTTGAATTTTGGCATGAAATTGGTACAAATGATTTTATTTTCAGATGTTTTTTGTAAATGGTTTCAATATTCCTTTGTATTCAACTCCAGATAAAAAGATTGTAAAAACAATCACTCTAATATTTTAGCGCCTGATTTTGCTTTTGTGTAAAATGTATATTCAATATTTATAACACCGATGTTTAACAGTACAGGGAAATGCACAAACCCCCATGTATTGTTATTCGTTTGACTGTTTCGGTTAAGAATTCGGATAAAAAATACAATTGATTTAAGCGAAGTAAATAAACATTCTAGTGGAAGCAATCTGTTAGATATGAAATAGTTAAACTGCATTGGCGTATACAATGTATTCACACTGATTATTTCATGATTAAATTTGATCTCACTAGTGCATACAAATTTGTGCAGATTTATGAGCCTCATGCAAATTATTAAGGGTTTTCGTGGTACGTCAAGGCAGATAATCATGTATCTTACAAATTCGTTTTAAGGTCATTCGGATTGTCGTCTGCTTGCTATATGTTTAGTAAATAGTGTAGACCATTGGTTAAATGATTTGCTTGTTACAATTAATGTGTTTAAAGTTTAGATAATGGTCTATAGGTTCATCGAACATTCATGAAAGTGTAATAAGATTGAACCAGATATATTAAAGTCGCGTTTCGTTCCGTAGTGACGGATGATTGTATCAGTAACTATGTCCGAAAGTGTTGTTATTTTGTCGGTATTTGGTCATCAAATGACTTAAGTATATTATTTCAGACCAACTAAACAGTCAATGTCCTTTGTTCAGTACATGTAGCACTGAAGCTAGGCGTCAGTGGATAATTTCACGTGAACCCTTGCAGAGGCAGCCGCAGGAGATGCACGGACTATGGTCTCAAGCTAACCTCCCCGCCCAACTTTTGGAGGTGTTGCGACAACCGATGGAGATGTGCAGTCGTGGCAGGCTTTCAGGCGTATACAGAGAAATAACTGTACAGTTTGAGAAGACTTGTGCACGAGTTATCCTTACCAAGATGGAATAATGACGGCTCCTGTGTCTTTCGAATTGAGCAGATGTATTATTTGAGTATGTAAAAGGACATACTATAATGCAGGACACACTTAGTTTTCAATATAGCCTTTAGTTTATACATCTAAGATATTTCCGACATGTTGCCATGCATATTCGTCTACCTTTGTCCCAAGTAAGTTCTACATGAATATCAAGTATTGCAATAGTTGTGTATTCGCCTTATGTGCAATGCAGATTGTGTCCCTATTTTTATGCTGCATTAATATGTTCCTAGTTCCACAACACTATGGTAATTATCACAACAAATGTGCTTTTTGTTTGCTGTTTACGGAATAAATTTGAAAAACGGCTTTGCCAATTGTTTTCTGAAAATCGTTCTTGTTTACTAGAACCGTTAAAAGATACATTTCGATAACCTTTTCTAATTTCTCTAGGAATCTTGAATTATTATACCAGATTTTGAAGCTTTGTGTAAATCAATATTTTGTTAGTCGTTGTATGATCGGTGTTTTCTGAATAAATGTTTAGTTTAACCGAATTTGATAATGTTATCTAGTGTATTTGTTTAACTCAGTGTGCAACCCGAAAATGATACTTGAAGTGTCGATACTTGGACTGTCCCTGTAGTTTAAGTAATAGTTAGGTGACATGAAGATAATTCTTAATGATTAAGAATGGGCAGAGTGAGCGACTACAGAGCTTGTCCCTGTAGTTTTCATTGTATCATTCTATTATAAGCTTCAACAAAAGTGTATTATAGATTATCCAATACCAGCAAGACATGAAACGACCAATAATATAGAATCTTAGCGATGTAGAGACAGTTGTATTAAATCGAATAATAAACAAACAAGAGAAAACTAACTTTATTTTACAAAATACTCACCGGTCGTAATATACAATGGCGACAACCAATGAGTTAAAGTATTTTATTAAACAATCTAGCAATACGTATAGGCAACAGTAAACCCTCATAAAGACATGCAGTATACATTCATCCTTTTTCAATATTTACAATCATATGATCTATTCTTCTTCTCAAAACTAAGCCATTAAAGATTATAAGTTTACTTAAAATATTTTGAGTACCTGGTAAACACCCTTCAATAGAATACGAGTATATGTACATAAAACGATTGGAGTCACTTGAAATAACAAACCAATTAATATGACGTATCATTTATCAGTAGGCTCCGTGTGCTTTAATTTCATTTTCGACAGAAATTAAAATTAATTTATGTAGCATTTAAAGGAAATCAAGTTACTAAGCCTTTTCTATGAATGTTCTTTCGTTTAGATTTTCATGGCATGTCTAGCCGTTCTTTGAACATAAAACATTTTAATATATTGAAGAGTGTTTGACTTTGAAAGTTATACAAGTACAAATGTCAGTTATTTGCAATTCGCTACAGACTTTGGTTAGTTATGTAACCTATTTTACATCCATTTGAAAATACGTATAAAATCTCGAGAAGAGATTTTCGACTCAGAGACGAAAAACTTGTTCCCGAATTTTTGAAACTTGATGATCTCAGGTTGCTCGATACTGTTCCTCTCGGAAAGAATGACTTTGACTCTTTGCCCGTCTTCGTTTAACTGGTGAATATTGGAGGACTGTTTACAACAGACAAAAGCATGGCCTTGACTATCGAAATCGATTCCACTAGGACATATCATATCCTTCGAGGTGTATCTGTGAAGAAGGCAGCCGCCCAGAGCGAAAAAATTCACAGCATTCTTGTCACGATCAGTCACCACAAATCCCGAGGTAGATGCCTGAATGAAGGCCGGTGACTGAAATTTTGTCTTGATGAAGTTCATCTCTGCGCATGATTCCTTACTGCAAACAGCGATTCCAACCGCGCCAAGAAGGTAAATATTGGCGTTCGCGCACGCCACCGAGTGATACATTCTCTTTGTATTTACAAAGTCTCCTTCTGTGAGTTGATTTCCTTTCATGGTTATGAACTGGACTGCACTCGCATTCGGAAGGGTAGCGATAAACTTATCAGGATCAACGAGAGCTATATCGCTTGGTTTACTCTTCAGTACCAGTTTACAGAGAAGTCGACCTTCTGTTCCAAACAGTTTCAGTTTAAAGTTGTCATGGTCAGCTAACAGAATACGACCGTCATCGAAGTACACTCCGCCGGATATTCCACAACGCCCTCTGTCGCCTGCAATCCAAACGCGAAATCGCGGCATCTCCTTTGCAATATTTCGCACAATTCTCGCTCCACTCACGATATTCTCCGATTTCTTTTTGGAGCGTTTAACATTGATGTTTCCAAAAGACTTTGCCGTTTTCAGAACATTTTCTATGGCTTGATCAACTTGAAATTCATAATCAACATGCTCAAAGTGTGACTGGTTTTCCCGGAGCCTCTTTTCATATGTTCGACATTCCTTAGACACGTTTTCAACTAAATTGATCATGTTAGCTTCATTGCCTGAATGTTGGACTGTCTCAACCAAATTCACCGCGTTCGTGATCTGCTTCCCAAGATTTTCGCAATCCAAAGTCAAGGCTTGCAGTTTGTTCATTTCCTGTATATGAAAGCGATCAAAATCATCCAAGAGTTTATTCTCAAGTCTGCGCAATTCATTTTCAAACCCCTCTCTAACTGTTTGTACATGGTCAATAATCAATCTTCGTTTAGATTCTAAATCATCAATTACATTTTTTCGACTGTCAATAAGCTCTGAAACCATGTCTTCATATTTTGTCAAGAGTTCCGCTAGATTAGTATAACCCCCTCTTCCTTTTAAAGCCAGAAATTCAGTTTCCACGGTAACAACGTGATCACATTTCCGATGAGAAGTCACCAAACATTGAGAACAACATGGTACGCGATGATCCCGGCAAAAATGAGTGATCTTTTCTTTGTGAAAGTGACACGGTTCGTACCGGGGAATAGCAAAGTGTGGATTTTTCGCTATCTCCTTTACCGATAGGACATCGTGGTCCTTGAAGATCTTAAACCCTCCATGGACCGTTTTGCATACGTTACATTGATATTCACTACATTCCCGGCACCACCAAGTAGCAAGGGTTGTCTCCCCTCTTCGCAGACAAGGATCACAGTCGACGTCCTCCCTTTGGACGGCAAGGATCATGCAATACGCGTGCAGAAAGTAGTTCGTTGGAAACAGGGATGCCCACTTTTCGATGCCAACGTTTTTCTCCGGTGGCTGAGTCTCGCGCTCGCAGACTGGACATGGAAAGGTGGTTGGATTCAATTCCAATTGTAATTCTTGTTTCAAATGCGTAAGAATATGTTGTTGAAGACATTTCTTACATGCATTGTGGAGGCATGGTAACGTCTTCGGCGTATTCATCGATCCGAGGCAAATCGGGCATACTAGCGTCTCAGTGATATGGGAATCCACAGTCACGTCCAAGTCTGCGCGAAACTGCAGACTGTTATATGAACCCGATGTCGCCGAAAATACGCGAGGCGTTTCGACAACTGAAGACCGAAAATCAGGTTTCTGACTTGAACCGGAAGAATTTGAAAATGTCGGACTGGGCGCCTCCAGGTCAGAGGTTGTTGGGTCCCTACGAGGAGGTCGGATATGCCGTTCCATTGTCACTGCGTAGAAGTATACTTAACACAATCAGCTTACTGTTAAGCAATAAGTCCTTAAAGTATAATCCGCACATACAGTGTGTATTTAAACTTGTATTCGACAAACAGTGTCGTTATGTGCCTAATCAATTTCGTTCTTTAAGTGTCAGCTTACAATTCAAATTGAAACGCGATACAATACTCATTGTTTTGAAATACTAATCACGGGTAAGTTTTCATGGGTATGATTTTCGATCCATTCGTACAACGTAACACTTAAACGAAACGAATGCGATAACTTCATCTAGATTTTCAACCGTACGTCTAGTTTCTAAATGTTGTCGAAGTAAATTACTTCGTAACGCAGTATATATCTAACGTATCGTGCAGTTCCTTAGTCTTGCATTGAAGAGAGAAGAACATTTTAATATTGTACAGAGAATGCTTGCTTTGCTTCATATGTTTATCATAAATGTCTTCAAAGTTATTAAATCCAATTTAGCACTACCCCACCCAGCGCAACATTAAGAACATGTTTGATTTCAATGCGGGTCAAAACTGAGTTCACTTTTAAATAACCACCAAGAATTATTGTACAATATTGCAAATATTTACTAGTAATCAAATTAATCAAAAACTTGCGTACAAAGAACTAATTTTATTTCTCTTCACCATTATTGCGTGTTTGTGACATATGTTAACGACCCAGACCTATGCCCTGATGAATGTGCCTTTGACAGCAAGTTCAATTAAATCAATGAAAACGCACCTCAAATTAAGAGAAATAAAATCATACCGTAGTTTAAAAAAAATACATCATTTTCGATCAACTTGTGTTCGTAGTATATACCCAACAAATTACCAGTGAAAGTAGTGCACCCAAACAGTAGTAACTCATAAAGTCAGGGTAGATATTTTAATGGTTAACTTAGCGATGGTGCTCAGGTACACTTGCCAAGTTACGGGATGAATGTATGCGATAATTTTCCTTACGATTATTATTCAAACACAGTTGCCAAAACGAGGTTATGGCTGGAATTTTAGGATCTTTTTGTAACGGAATCCAGCGCATCATATAATAATTATGGCATCGCTAATTCCACATGTTAAGCTGCAAAGTGAAAAGCCATACACATTCCAATTTCTATTAAAGTAGCCTGGCTTATGTGCGATGAACGTCACCGAGACGTCAGTGTATCGATACCTAAATATAGTCTAGCTTATGAAATGAACGTCATAAAAACGTCAGTGTAGCAATTCTTGAATATAGCCTGGCTCATGTGAGATGAACGTCATAAAACGTCAGTGTAGCAATCCCGGAATAAAGCCTGGCTCATGTGAGATGAACGTCATAAAGACGACAGCGTGGCAATCCCTGAATATAGTCCGACTCATAAGAGATGAACGTCAACAATACGTCGGTGTAGCAATCCTTGAATATAGTCTGGCTCATGTGAACGTCCAGGGCTTTCATTAACTTTCATTTTTGCGACATTAACGAGTGATTCTAGGGTGTTTAGACAACAAAAATATAATGAATAGAAAATAGAAAGTAGCCATGATCATTACGTTTCATATTTTGAGAAGTGGTGCGTTTTCATCGACTGTAAAAGTAATATCTCTTGGTCTTCTTTTGTCATCGCTTGTGTTTCAAGTCAAGAAATATTCATCACTCCAATGATTAGTTTATTATGAACCAGAATTTCGAGAACCTGATTTGTTGCCCGTCAGAAACGCTCATCATTTTTCTGGACACGGTCACCATGACCTTGAACTAATGACCCTTAAATCAACAGGGGTCATCGTCTGTCTATGATCGATGTGCATACCAAGTTTGAAAGCAAATTATTCAATTTTTTTTAATTTGTTCCCTGAGCCCAAGCATCTCAACAACTTCCATAGAATGTATACGCAGTTTCATTGACAGTTTCCTAGTTCTTTACAAGAACACATCCTGCAAGTAAGTCACATTAGTTTATTTACAATATACAAATGTATCAGTACACATAAAAATGACAAGAGAATCATGATAAAAGGGCTACCATCTTTTTTTCAGTTTTAAAAAAGGATACAGAAATACATTTCATAACAGCTGTAACTCCCTGAAAGTCCTTAAGTGCAGGACTTGGAGGGGCATTCCATCAAGAATCCTAGCAGCAGTTCCCATACTAAGCAGAGATTTCCAACAGTGTTAAACCCCCTTGTTGGTTTGAAAACTACTTCTCAAGTTCTTAATGAAATGGACTCCCTGGTTCTTACTGTTGCTGGGCATTTTTTTTTACACAACTTTCTCACAAAATGGAAAATTGCAAAGATAACAAATTGCAAAAGATTATGTCCATTTGTTCATCAATCCACATACTTTATAAATAAATAAGACAAGAGTATATTAGTCACTGAAACACTGATTACAACTTCTTTGTTTCCTATTATTTACGACTACAATTTGAGATAAAAACAGACAGCTGGTCACTAACAACGCTTGCTACCATTAGATGCAAACATTATCTAATCGTTATTTTTCATTTCACATTTTATGATACATGTACAAAAGACAGGTCAAATTCTAGGTCAAACAAACCATATGACTACACAGTAATTAACTTATAAATAGGATTTTCCCAATTCAAAGGATGCACAGTCGTAGCAATGTATTTTCTTTGGGAAAAAATGAACATAAAATGTAATTGAGAAAATCCTAATTGAAAGTTAGAAATTAACTTTACAAACATGAATAATCCATGTTAAATAAAATCATACATTTTGCTCAAGACATACATTTCAACTCAAAATCTAATGAGGATCTGACAACACGTTCTAAAATATTTAATGAACAAGATGATGATTTTACTTAACATGAACTTTTAGTGTGTTATCTAGCATGATATGAATAAATATCCAGTATAATACATTGATGCAACCATGGATGAACTTCACCAAACCACGGTATACTGTCCACATAAATGTTAAGTGTTTAAATCACAAAGTTCAACTGAACAAAGAGTCATGTGTAAAAATGTATAGTAAGTTATTACAAAATGAGGAAATAAATCTACAGACACAAGTCATTTATGTTTTAAAGACAAATGTGAAAATCAGTGAGAAAAAGTAAAAAGCTTGAAAAAAAACTCAAGAAACACTATCACAGTTCAATTAATTCACTGTGTCACAATGTAGCATTTGAATAATTGTTGAGGAAAAATAAGGTTGTCTTATCTTCAATCACTTTTTAAGCTCTTAAGCAAAAAAGATCAAATTCACAAGGTAAGGTTACTGTCACATGATTTCAAATCATCATATCGATGCTTAGCTTTGTAACGCAATGGCTTTAAGGACTTAACTTTAAATAACTTCTAAATTATATAAATCAAGAAATTTAAAGGGGAGTTCTATACTTAGTAAATATTCTCCATTACTACAAGTAAAAGGTCTTTACGACACAAGCTCTCAGATGGTATCAATTTTCTGTGTTATAACAAAAAAGAAATATTTGGCAAACATCAACAGTGTGCTTTTTTGTCTAAATAAATTCAAATCACTACCTCAGCCTGACAGACAAACTTCTGTGCAGTAAAAAGTTTTGGATGATAATGGTCTACAATTCATGACCTAGCAATAATGGGTCAATACAACTCCTGCCCATTGGTGAAAACCAGGCTAGGTGTTTTACAAATCCACACATCAGATCTCACCACGCTTTCTACATTCACACTGGTATCAAAGTCACACGCTATCTATATTTTCCCTTTGCCTTTTGCCGTCCCTCTTGGCGGGGTCACTGGTCGACCTGCATTCAAACCTCCATATGGGAATTTCTTTTTGTCCGCTGGTTTCAAAATCTGAAATTACAACACATATCAAACATGCAATTATTTACACCAGTCAGTATAAGTCAATTCCATACAAGATTGTTTGTTCACCTATTCAAAATTAATAGGGGTCATCTACAGTCGGGCCAAAGCTCTTAGACAAGTTTGAGGGCCATGGGTGCAGGCATTGTCGAGTTATCACTCAGGACAAGCATTTCACATTCAAGGTCACTATGACCTTGCCCTTTAAACTGATGAACCCTAAAAGTCAATAGGGGTCATCTACTGGTCAGGCTCGGCCTCCATGTCAAGTTTGATGACCAAAGGTCCAGGCCACTATGAGTTATCACTTGGACAAGCTTTGTTAAACTTTTCGCATTTAAGGTTATTGTGATCTTGAGCTTTGACCCAATGACCCCTAAAAACAATAGGGGTCATCTACTGGTCAGGCCCAACTTTCATGTCAAGTTTAATGACCATAGGTCCAGGAATATTTGGGTAATCCAATCATTGAAATTGGACTTTTGGATGAACAGGCCCGAATTCATATACTATAGCTTGGCATCAAATTTTTGAACAAGCCCTGCTATATAAAATTCAGAATTTGAGCAAGGTGTTATTCCGACCACTGGTAATCACCCTTTTATCCAAGGGGGACATAATAAAATTGTTCTTGTTAAAAAACACTTCATTAATTTGAACTAAAAATGGTTTTACCTGGAATGAGCACATCAGTGTTTCGTCGACACTCATCATAGCACCAGCGTTGTCAAATTCTCCACAGTAGTTGGGGGCTGAGAAAAGGGTGACCAACTGTCTCTTGGCGAAAAACTCATACCCGTCTTCAACCACCTGAAAATGAACAACAGTTTTATAGTTATCACTTATGGTGTGAAAATATTCACAAAGAATATTTACATGCATTATATATATATATAAATTTATGTTTTAGTTTTACATTAACGAACATTTTAAATAAGTTTAATATGTAAATTAAGACATTCTGAATACCATTCGTCAATGGCAAAATTTATGGAGGACTGGTAAAATGTCAAAGTCTGTCCAAAAATGAGAAAAGATTTAAATCAGAGCAAAGTGTTTGGAGATGTTTTGTTTTTGTCTTCATAGTAAGACCATTCCTAATCAAACAGTATAACTAAGAACGGGCAACAAAAGCATTGCTGTCACTCAATACACGACCATAAACAATTTTTCTAACGCAAAAAGGATCTTTCTACACATTTTTTAATAATCTTTTGAATTTCCTTTGATGATTTTGGTTTTCGTAATTGGAGTTGAGATAACCAAACATTTGTTGATAAACTGTTTTTGTTATGTTTTTAAATGTTTTTTTTTTGTTTAAGAGGATAAAAGTACTTGTATATCATTTAAGCTTGTACCTAAACTGAATGGTAACAATAGATACAGGGAAAACAATTTTTGGTTATGATATTGTATACAAGAACTCAAAATTGTCAACAAGACGCATAAATATTGACAAGCGATTTGGGCTGGTAAAGTTTGAATCGGGCTGGTAAAAAAAATTCTATTCCTAAACCAACTCAAGACTGACCTATAATTTCTATGGTCTTTGGAATAATTTGATACAATAACAAAATGTCAGAAGTTATATAAGGTTCTAAAAAAGATTTGTTGAACTGTCCCAAAATAGAATGTGAACCTGCCAACTATGGGCATCCAGGTGCATGCAACACTCGCTATCCGCATCCAACATTTTTTGAAACTGAGCATTTCACTTACTGAATTCATGGCCATGTTATCTTAGAACACTTGCTTACATTATAAAAATTAATAATAATAAATGGTTCTGTTCATTTTTTCTCCTTAATGTATCCTACCTTGTTGCGTACTTTACAGTTTACATGTTCGTCAAACGGATTTGGTGATTAAAATTAAAACAATATTAGATAAAGAAAACCAGTCTGTTGGTGCACACAAAAATGCGAAAAGGTACCCTTATCAGCTACATGGTACACTGATTAGCTAGAATTGATGATAATTCGTTTTTTATTAGTTCTTTTTTCTTCAAATTTAAACTGGCCACTACTGAGAACCCTCGTTACAAGTTTCATCAATTTGAGTTTGATATAGAATGATGAGTATACAGAATTATTTTTTTATTAATTTGATACATGACAAAACACAGGCAATTAATAGTCAATAAACTTTTGGCTATAGTTTGAATCAGCTAATGCAACCCATTTTCCGCTTTACAAACATTCCATTTTTAAAATGAAAACAACAGTACCTGATGTGCTCGACAGATGAGATCGAGATCATGTTTGTGAAGGAATTTGGCAACCACCTCTGCGCCGAAAGTGAACGACACTCCTCGATCATTCTCGCCCCAGCCCATCGTCTCCTTGTCGGGATCTGACCACAACAGATCACACAGCAGTCCCTGGTCGGGAACGTCTGTGGGTCGCATGATACGCCGGATCTGTTCCATGGACTGCAGGTCAGGACTCAAGCCTCCATGACAACAGAATATTTTCTCATCTATGATAGCTGCTATGGGTAAACAGTTGAAACAATCTGTGAATGTCTTCCACAATTTGATGTTGTACCGTCTTTTGCCTGAAATATCAATGTTCAAATTCCTAATGCAAGATCTCACTTAAAACAAAACACATCTATCTACCAGTATCGAGCTTATTTGAAGACCTATAAATACAAAAAAAAAATCAATCTAGATTGATATTTTCCTTAATTGTAAATGTGAAGGTTAACGTGATTCCACATGAATCATTTCTTTAAAATTTGTTATATTAAAAACAATATTTATACTTTAAATCAGGGCTTGAATTAAAAATATTTTACTGTATGGAGTGCTGGAAAATAGTAACTTGCAAAATCTTATGTTCAATCACGATTTTTCTCATCTATTTTTGTTCGAAAAATGTCTTAGAAATTGACATTGTAAGCCCCAATTTTCTTGTAGACGTTTTCATCGTTATCTGTACTGAAGGTAAATTCTATGTAGTTCCTTCTCCAATTTAATTAGTTAATTTCATTCTGGCCTCTTTGTCGGGTTAGATCTATCTAACAAGGTAGAGAGGCCCATATTAAATCAACTTTACTGTCATTGTTACCACAGTGCCTCACAATCAATATGACAATAATCAAATAGGAAAACAAAAGAAAACCAGTCACTATTTTTTCAAGTATTTTGCACTCGCACAATTTTTCAAGTACGTAAAAAAACAACTCGCATTTTTAAATTTCCACACTCATTTTGCCGGAGTGCTTAATTCAAGCCCTGAAATTTCCTTTCTGCTTGAAATTTAGTGGTTTATAAAACTAGATTTACTGATTATAATTTCAGAAGGTTGATTCCGGCATCATTTAATGGAAAACATAATACTGAACAAACCTGTACCTAAATATTACACTTACACTCATCATAAAAGCCATAGATTCTGTTAATACTGGCACATTCGTGGTTGCCCCTGAGTAAAAAGAAGTTTTCTGGGTATTTGATTTTGTAGGCCAACAGCAAACAGATGGTCTCGAGAGACTGCTTTCCTCTGTCCACATAGTCACCTAGGAACAGGTAGTTGCTCTCTGGAGGGAATCCACCATATTCAAACAATCTCAACAAGTCGTAGTATTGTCCATGAATATCTCCTGTAAAAATAATATGATTTTAGTAAAAAGAGTCTAACAGAAATATTAAATAATCTATCAAAAATATCTATAAATCGCCAAATCTTGCTTTTTGGTGTGCAAGACTGGACAGCTTTACATATATTCGGCAACATTGTCAATCTGAATTTCCAAGGACCCATTTCTCAATCGGTCTTGAAGCCTTATTTCAAGCTTACGGAACTGTTTTGTTATTTGACAAACAATTTATCATCACCATTTAATATCAATTAACTTTGTTCAAAGGGAAAACGTTGAAAAAGTCAGGTTTAGAATAAGATGGCATAATTATTTCATCATTCTATTTCGTAAATAACAAGATTTAACAATGAAAGTTAAACCCATCAGATAGACACGTTTTTCAAAAAATTGAACACCTACAGAATATAAGTATGAATATTCATATCTTTAACAGTTAAATTCTTATTTTTGGCAACAGTTACTGGACCATACTGACCACAAATTTTCAAAGGAGCTTCCAACTCCAAAAGGATTGGCTGACTGAGAAACAGTTCTCTGGACTTGAGACACAGTCCTCTTATCTCCGATTCTGTAAGCTGTACATTTTTTCCGGGACGTGTTCCACGAACTGAAAAAAACAAAATTAAGAGTTTAAAAAAGTGACCTTTCAAAATCTACTGGTCAGTGGTATAATTCCTAATTTCTATCATGCAATGACGTGGAAAAAAGCATGCAGTAACCTAGTGAAAAAAATGAACACAGTAAAAAGAAGTCCAAATAATTGTATGTTGACACATTTTTTTTTTTTTATAGGCAAATCCTTCATGTACAAATTGTTTTGAACCAAAAGTGGGTAGTTATTCTGATCGGGATTCCGAGTTTAAGCATATTACGTCTATAAAATATTGTAACATCAAGAAATACTATCAGGTAGTTATTTTAAATTAATGCTGTACACAAAAAGATAAATTTCCATTTTAAATTAATGCTGTTCACAAAAAGATAAATTTCCAACGAATTATTATGAGTTTGATGTGTTCTTCTTCATTACATACTGTCAAAACACAACGATATATACATGAAGGGCACCTGCAAGGCTGTGGTTCAGTTTTACAACAATCGGAGTATTGAGTATTGAGTATGGCCGAGTTGTTGTGATAGTATTTACAAGGTCCATTTCGAAGCTTGCTGGAGATGGTCAAGTTGTTACGCTTGGCATAATTTTTGTCTATGTCAGTCAAGTTTTGTTTTATTGGAAAGGTAAATCCTGGGTTATAATGCATTAAATGCTTGTTTTATGCAAAATATCTTTGCACTTACATGGTAAAATATGAATTTAGTCCAAATAAGTGTATGTTGACAGATTTTTTTTACCATTTTTGATATGGCAAATCCATCGCGTACAAATTGTTTTGTACCAAAAGTGGGTAGTTATATAGTTATTGGCTTTCCAGGTTAAAGCATATTGTAGTCTAAAATAATAGATGTGTTATACGGGTTTCTTCCAATCCCTAACGTCTAAACGGGAATGTGCAAAAAATGGGGGTGTTTTAAAAATATTGAAATTGTTTAAAGTGAAGTATTTTATGGTTGAAATTGATCATAAAGAGCTATATTCATATTTTACCATGTTAGTGTAATGTTATTTTGCACTAAACAAGCATTTAATGCATTAAAACAAGTTGTTTACCTTTCCAATAAAACGAAAGTTGGCTGACACAGACAACAATTATGCGAAGGGGAACAACTCGATACAATCGTAATAACTCGGCCTCCTCCGACAAAGCTTCGAGATAGACCTCGTTATACAATCGTAACAACTCGGCCATGGCCAAACTGTTCCGAGCGATTTAAAACTGCCCTGAAGCCTTGCAGGTGCCCTTCATGTATATATCGTTATGTTTTGACAGAATGAAATGAAGAAAAGCCGTCAAACTCATAATTATAAGTTGGATATTTATTTTTTGTGTACGGAACTAATATAAAATAACATTATCTGGTAATATTTCTTGTTTTTAAGGTATTTTATAGACGCTAAATGCTTTAACCCGGAATCCTGATCGGAACAACTACCCACTTTTGATACTAAACAATTTGTACGCGAAGGATTTGCCATATATTTGCCAAAAATCTAAAAAAAATCTGTCAACGTACAATTATTTGGACTAAAGCATATTGAGTCTATAAAATATGATAAAAACAAGGAATATTTCCCCATGATGTTATTTTATTTCAGTTCCGTACACAAAAAATAAATATCCAACAAATTATCATGAGTTTGATGTGTTTTTTATACTACAGTTTTTGCACAAATGCAGATGTCTTGAACATACAGCATTTATTCTAAAGGAAAAGTTCCTTCAATCATTAAATAAAAGGATCTTGAAACTCATTCAAAGTCTTTCAGAAAGGTTTCGATGGTGGTAGTTTTGAAAACGGTTGTACATCACTTATTATTCTCTAAAACACTCAAAACTTAGTTTCAACACACTTTGTATGACCCTGAATTTTTTGAAAAGGTGAATTTGACAGCTGAGCTAGAACTAGGCAATTTTAGGAAGACATTATTCAAAATTGAACAGTATTCCAACGGTTTATTAAAGAAGGAAAGTTACGTTAGGCAAAACTCATTCAATGTAAATAGTTGGCGAAGTAATAACACGTACTGATCAGTTAAATGGTCCATTTTACTTCGGACTTCCCGATTATAGAAGAAACGTAATACTTACCCTCCAACAATCTTGCTATGATACTGTCTATATTTAACTTATCAGTATCGGCCATTCCAGTAAGAATAAGGGATTGCAAATTTATAAAATAAAATGTTTAAAAGCCCAAATTACAGCCGATGTTCACGGATTTCGTTTTAAGACCCAAAATATTTACTACTGGAAAAAAGATGGCGGCCGTTACGAAGGCGCATTAATTTGCGGAAGGAAATTTGCCGGTATAGTACTTAGGCTGGTGAACTATTTATAAATTATGATGATTACATCTAATACAGTTTATGAAAATAAAATTGTACAAAATCACGAAGCATATTACTAAATAATAGATAAAACTAAGAAATATGCTTGAAACAAAGCATAAATGCATAAACAATACTTGAATTTTTAGAACTATATTTTGACAGGTACCCAAAGAGGATCACGGGAAACTGTAAATAAACATGGCTGCCTTCTTCGCGGAATATGGATAACAGAGAAACTATCCTGTTTGAAATAAGATTCTGCAAATATTTTGTTTTCGTTTAAGAAAAAAAATAACTTCTATTTAAATGTTTCACATATGGGTAACCCTTGAAAGGAGTGCGCAGAGAAAATGACCATTAAAAGAAGAGGTATCATTGACCTAGTTTTGTTTGTTTACATTTGATTTTGTATTTCGGTTGCTGTCTAAGCGGTAACATTTATGTCAGTTGCCGAACATATACCTACAATCGTAACTGTGCTGCCGCAGCTGTCAGTCGGCAATTACAACAGTTTTTGTGCCATGTGTCTTTATTCAGAATCGCATCTTGTGAAACCTAAGTTTGTACCATATCAGTATGAATTCAATGATTATACATGTACAGTCCTGTTTGTTACAAAGTATTGAAGGCACGAGGTGGCTGTGCGTCTGTTAACAATTAAACTCATTTTAAAAACACATTACTTCAAATTAACACACTAACAAAAATGCTTTGTAATTGAAATTATTAAGATTAAGATTTTGTATCTATGGCAATTAAGACAACAGCCTCATTTGAAAGTGAAAGTAGAAGTGAAACTGCAGCAAACTATAAATTATCAATGATTTTTCACCTCAAGAAATCACATAGTTCTATGACCTTTGGTAGTTTCGGAACACTATAAAATCATCAATGCAGCAAAGTAGACTTCTATCTTGTCTGACTAAATGTATCATTGATTATACTATTTTCCACAACAATTTATGGTATCCTTGGCAGACTGTAGACTTTCTTGTTCACTTTTGTTAGTCATATGTAGCACATCTGGCAATAACATTTAAAACTGTATGTCATACATATTTTTTTGTGATTGGCTAAGCTGACAATGTTTTTGTTTTTGTCCCTTTCCAGATTTTCAGAAGGCAGCAGCCTTCATACACGAGTTTTTGTTGAAGCTGCAAGAGGACTCAGAATGTGCAGAACTCAGGGATTCCCTCAATTTAGCATTGCTGCACATGCAGAAATACTACAGAATATTACAGACTCGAAATCAAGAGAAAAACTTAGCAATGAACCTGTCCCTAACTGCAAGAGGGCTCAGTCCAATGACGCCATTTGTAGATGCTCCAGACAAATTTCAGTACAAATGGATAAATTTAGATAGTGCAAGGTTAAAAGCATCAATGACTGTAGATGAAAGTATGCATATCACAGTGCTCCCACCTATTATTCAGGCAGCTAAAGAAGGGAATACAGATTTAATAAATGAATTAGTAGGATCTGGTAAGTTCTAGTCACAAGTTAGTATGCACCTTATTAAAACTATAGATAAACAGAAATTTCGTAGAGGCTTAAACCTAGGGGCTAGAAATTAGTCCCTCACCTGATAGGATTATGAATTGACATCAAAATGTGGAAGTGTATATCACAGTTGATTTTAATAAGTTTTATTTAATATGAGACAAAATTGCTTTTCTAGCAGTAAAAAATGCAGCATGGCTTAACCTTATGGTCAAAAGGCCTGGAAGAAACACTATATCATTTACAAAGGTGACATTTTCAGATCCTACGTGTGCTGATGACCAGGATGGCCTTGGTCGGACAGCACTCACTTACGCAGTACACTTCCAGCAGATGGTAGCTTTACAAACATTACTGGAGGCAGAGGCCAACCCTAATGTCACAGCACATGGTAAATTTTAAAACAATTTTATAATTTTGTTTTTTCTTTTCTTTTTATATTTAAAAAAAATCACTGAAATGTATTGTGCATACAAAAGCATATGAGAGCAATGTATTGAACAGTAAATAATTTCTGTAGGAAGAATAACGATCATCATTTAAACTCAAAATAGATATCTTGTGCTCATTAACAATTAATATGAGTTACTTTACAAACACGGCCTAGTGCCTTGAAACTTCTCCAGTATTTACTAAACTTGGAGCATAAAAGCAAAAGGAAATAAATATATATTTCAGTCACAAGTCGTGAATTATATATTTGCTCCCAAAAAAATCTTCAAATATATATATTGAATAAAATATTTATGTCAATATAATGTGTGGAAGAAAGCGCTTGTATAGGAGTCGAAATATGTAAAATGTTGACCCATACCAGACTTTTGAGTGTTATTTTGTTAAATGATTGGAGAGCATTATTGAGCAAACTCTTAGTCACATTGGAGGTGGACTTAAGCTGAACCATAATGATAATAATTATTATTTTTTACAGATGGCTCAACAGCTATCCACCAAGCTTGTCATGACTCAAATAGCCAATCGTTGAGTCTGTTGTTGCAATATGGGGGTGATTTCACCATCCCTGACACACAGGGCAGGGCCCCCATACACTGGGCCTGCACTACTCCCTACACAGAATGTCTTCAGGTGAGTGGTTTCAGTGGTGTTCAATTTATCTGTTTATACAATATGGGGGTCATTTTACCATTTCCGATGAACATGACAGGGCCTGCACTACACCCTACTCAGAATGTCTTCAGGTAGGAGTTTGAATGGTGTTCTGTTTGTCTATTATTACAATATCGGGGTGATTTCACCACCTCTGAAAGACAGAGCATGGCCCTGGTACACTGGGTCTGCACTACACCCTACTCAGAATTTCTTCAGGTAGGAGTTTGAATGGTGTTCAATTTGTCTATTGTTACAATATTGGGGTGATTTCACCACCCCTGAAAGACAGAGCATGGCCCTGATACACTGGGTCTGCACTACACCCTACTCAGAATGTCTTCAGGTAGGAGTTTGAATGGTGTTCAATTTGTCTATTGTAACAATATTGGGGTGATTTCACCACCCCTGAAAGACAGAGCATGGCCCTGGTACAGTGGGTTTGTACTACACCCAACAAAGAATCTCTTCAGGTAGGGGGTTGAATCATGTTCAATTTGTCTGTTGTTACAATATATTGAGGTGATTACACCATCTTAAATACCTAGGGCAGGGCCCCCATATATTGTGCATGAGTCCAATTTATAATTATTGGTTATTACTCAAGTACATTTTGTGCTCTAGAAGTAATATTCTTTAAAATATTGAGCAATGATTGAATGCTTAAGAAAATACACTTTTAATAAGAGTGAAACATACCTTGATGTACTGTGTAATGTGAGAAAATGGTTGTGATTGAGAAATGATTTCATTATTTTCATGATAATCAGGCCTTGTCCCAAATTCTTGAAAGTTCTTAAGCATAAAAAGCTTGAGTATGGTAGCTTATTACATTAAGCCAAATATTGTCCTTCATCTTGATTCTACTACACCATAATTAGTTTATCATGATTAACATAAGAAAGATTTCCTTTTAAAGCCCAAAAAACTCTGAAGAATGTAACTATAATATTACACAAATTGTACCAATACTATTTTATTTTACAAAAATATTGAGCTTAGCTTAAACCTGTTATAAGGGACTTTTGATGTTTCAAGAAATTGGGGCTTGCTGATAAGTCAAGAAGAAAAACAAAACTAAGGATATTCTATTGCCATTTTTCAGTTATTGATACATCACCATGCAGATGTGAATATTCGTGATAAGGATGGGTTATCTCCCTGTATGTGGGCGTGTCGCCTGGACCACATTGAGCACTTTCAGCTGCTGTGTCAGGCCGAGACTTTCCATGTTGATGATGCTGATGGTATCGAGCGAGACCTCATTGGTCGAACGTGGATGCACTGGGCTGTACGTCGTATGGAGCCACTTGAGTGCTTACAGGTTAGGTCCATTAAATCTAGAAATAGAAAATAATTTTGTTCAAGATGATATTATTTGGAATGTAATGGACGGGTTATGGGGATATTTCTTCTGTGACAGTCCAAGGTGCTTAATGTCAATAAAAGTGCGAGTGTGTTATAGTGGGTTGCAGACTGGCAAAAACCAGGGACTGAGGGGATGTGTTCGGGTGTCATTAATTATTTTGCATTAAAGTTACTTTTCAAGGTCAAAGATACAACAGTTTTTATCTGATCTTTATGAAACTTGGTTAGAATGTTTTTCAGCATGTTATTTAAGTTGTGTATGAATATTGTGTCATCTCGGGTCAAAAATGAGGTATCTAGGTCAATATTAAAATAAAATTTTGTGTTCAAGTTTCTTATCCCTTTCACAAATTCAACAGTGTAAATCCAATTTTTCAAGAAACTCAATCAGAATATTTCTCAGCATGATGAGACAGACCAGTGTGAATATTGGTCACTTCTGATCAAAACTAGGTCTGACCAGTGTGAATATGGTTCATTTCAGATTAAAAACTAGGTCGGAGTACTGTGAATATGGGTCATTTCTGATAAAAATTACTAGGTCGGACCAGTGTAAATATTGGTCGTTTCTTTTTAAAAACTATGTCAGACCAGTGTGAATATGGATCATTTCTGATAAAAATAACTAGGTCGGACCAGTGAGAATATCGGTCATTTCTGGTCAAAAACTAGGTCAGACCAGTGAGAATATCGGTCATTTCTGGTCAAGAACTAGGTTGGACCAGTGTGAATATGGGTCATTTCTGATAATAAAAAAAAACTAGGTCGGACCAGTGTGAATATGGGTCGTTTCTTGTCAAAAACTAGGTCTAACCAGTGTGAATATGGGTAATTTCTGATAAAAAACTAGGTCGGACCAGTGTGAACACTGGTTGATTTCTGATAAAAAAAACCATGTCAGGCCTGTGTAAATATGGTTCATTTCTGATAAAAAAACTAGAGCGGACCATCGTGAATATGAATCAGCAGCATATTCCCTTTTCTCTATAAACATACAGTTTTCTGCTGCAAAATCACATATGTCAAATGAAAATCCAACTTGAATGCAGTATCTGTATTAACTAGTTGTTCTAATTATTCTTTGTTTATTCTTGTTCATAATGAGATATGATTTGAAACACAAGCATGTAGTGAGACTGTAAATTAAAGACAAGGTTTATTTGAATTTACAAGTTAAATCTTTATTTGATATCTGATATTCGATTAGTGCTTAACTGAATTTACAATATTTAGTTGAACTTTCTTTGATAAGATAAACCCTTTACTCTAACTTATGTTATATCAAAATTTGAAACTGTTGACAGTGTTTTTACAACTGTTTGTGTTAGGGCCAGGGCCAGTAGAATTAAGATATTAGCAATACATATATATATATATATGCATAAATTTGTGGATAGATACCTTGTATGTGTCCTACAATGAAACTGCTACAATTTCTGTTGTTTTAATATTTCAGCTTCCTTTTGAAACCTTTTAAGACTCTAAGATTGTATTAAAAAATCTGCAATAATTGTTGAGAGTTTTCTTATAGATTTGTTGTGAATTTTGAGTCCAGTTTTTGTTAAATAAGTATTGTTTTTGGGATTGTGAATGGGGTCCAAAATTTGCCCATATTTCAACCTCATGAAACTGTTTGCAATTTAAGATTTGAGAGAGGTACATTTTTGTACTTGATATTAATGTATAAAAAAGTATATTGCCCTGTTACAGACGTTGTTGACAAGTGATACCGCAGCCATCAAGGATGATGAAGGCAGAACAGTGTTGTTGACTGCAGCTGAACTGGGTAAGGCGCTTTGAAGATTTATGTGCCACTTTTTTAGGTTAGAAAATTAAATAGTGAGGTTGCTTCTAGCAAAATGTTGATGCGGATATAAAAGGTAAAAATAACAAAAAAACATTTGGAACATTTTTTTTTTGGCCCAAGTTAACAAAATATTGTTATATAACCAATTATTAAACAATATTTGCAGTTGGTTTTAGTCACGTAGGGCATGTGCACTGCTCCTCTGATAGGGGAAATTATCTATAGGTTCATTTGGGTATGTAATTAGATTCAGTGATTAAGCAAAATTGTCTTGTGAGATAAAGGAAAATTGTCTCTTTGTGATTGACATAATCAAGCCTCATGGACAGGTTTTGTGTTGTTGTTCTTTCCCTGTCAAAACTCTTTGCTAGACTCTTAAAGCTGCACTCTCACAGATTTACTGTTTTTAAAACTTTTTTATCTTGGAAAGAGCAAATTTTTGCGTAAATATCTGCAAATCAATGATAAAAGATTGCTGACAAAAGATAAGATCGCAGATTTGCATGTCTCCGTTCGAAAATCAATGTTTTATGGTACTAACGGTTTAAGAAAAATGCATAAAACATTATCTTATTTTTTGTCAGCAGTCTTATATCACTGGTTTCCATGATTTTTCACAAAAATTGGCTCGTTCCAAGACAAAAAATAAAAAAAGTTGAAAAAAGTTGTCAAAACCTTCAATCTGTGAGAGTGCAGCTTTAAATGGTCAGATTAATGAAAAATAATTTTCTTTAGTAAAAAGTTAATTTAAGCATCTTCAATCTTGATATCAGGCACTTCCTTCCTTATGTAAACTCTGGGTGTTATGCCCTTAGGTTTGGGGCTTTGGGCACATAGATAGGGTTCTAGCCAAGTTTTCAAAAGGACAAGGTGCTAAGGGAGAAAATGGTACATTGTGTTTGGTATTGAAGAATTTGAACATAATGAATTTCACAAAAATTAGTGGGAATTGTGCTTTATTGAATAGGTTATGCTTTGTTTAAAACAAGATATTTTTTTTAATATCTTGAGCATTTAATTTTCTGAAGACAGGAGGGTACACATGCACGCTTCCATGAGGGCAGAAGGTTGCTACTAAAAAAGGACAGGGTGCAGCACCCTTCCATAACTTTTTAGCTAAAACCCTACATAGGGTCCTCTGTATTTTAGCATTGGATTCCTGACCAGAAAGACTTTGTAAGACATAATGGTTAGGAAATACATTGAAAGGTACATTGTTATACAGTGATTCTTCACATTTTATTGACTAGACTTCTTTTTGAAGAAAATATCAAGTTGTTGGCATATCTTTTGTGTCAGCATATTTGCCATGAAATTTAGTACATATTTAACCTGTGCAGTGCTTCAGCTAGGCCTAAATACTAGCGTTGGGCACCCTGCTGCCTTTTTACTGCACCCTCCTGTGCCCTTTTGTTTGACAGAGTCATTTTTTTGAAATATAAAGTATAAAAATAATAAATATGCATAATTTTGAAACTGAAGTTGAGATAATAGTTAAGGTATTCATTTTAAACTTTTAGTATTGAAACACATATACAATTAGAATTGAACCCTCGCAAGTGCCCATGATTAAGGCTCATTCAATGTGCATCAAAAGAGCCCTTTCTGACCTAGCACCTCACCCTTTTCAAATCCTGGCTGGAGCACTGCTGTGAAAATAAGCATAATAGTAATGTAAAGCAAGATCTACAATTCTGGTTTTGTTGGGCTATGCCCCTTGATCAACTGGAAAAAGACCAGTGTTGGCATTTGCTTGAAGTACCCTTGTTTGTAATTGTACTTCTTATCATATCAAATTTTCAGCCTGCCCAATTGTTCCTGTTTTAGGAAAAAAATGTTTGCTGTTTTGCCTGTCAGCCATTTATGACTAAAAATGAAACTTGTCAAAAGTTTCAATACAATTAATTTTAACCTAATCTTTGAAAATTCACTATTGATCAATGACATTTTAATAACTCACTGCTGGAGAATTTACTTATACTGTTGTCTCTTGTGAAATTTTATCCTTCAATAATTATTGATTGGATTTTATCAGAGTAAAGCTTCACAGATTGTAAAGAATAGCCTTTTATATGACAGAATAATTCATGAAATATGAAACCTGAATGCATTTGCAAATGTTTAAAAATGAAATCAATTTACACTGTCAGAGAGAATGCTAATGGTTATTTGCACTTCGAAACATTTTGCTGCCAGTTTGGTTTATTTGTTTATATTTTTTCTTTTACAAGCTGTAATACAACTGTTATTCTGCGAGCACAACTTAGAAGGTTGTGATTTTTTTTTAATTGAATTTTTTTTTTTTATTATTTAGATAAGGAAATCAATATCTCACTACTCAAAAGTTGTAAATATATGTAGGTGATAAAACAGTTGCTGTCTATTTTTTTTCATTTTCGATGCATTGAGCATTAAATTTATTCTCAGCTCGGTTTCACATTTCTGATTTATTGGAGTTTGTTATTCAAGTGGTTTTCTTTGATGTACCATACAAAACATGAATGTGAATTTAAAGTGAACTTTTTTACATTGACACAATACAGCTACATGTATCTTCAAGACCAATGATGATGTTAACAATGCGCTGATTATTCAGGACTGTGTTAAAGTTAACAACGCGATTAACAATATTGTTAACAACTTTTAGACATGAAATATTTAGTGATGTTCTCATATATATTTAACCCTTTGCATGCTGGGTAAATTGTCGTCTGCTCAAAAATGTCGTCTGGTTTATTCTAAATTTCTTTCAATTTACTTAAAACTTTGGGGATATATTGACTGAGTGGCAAACAGCTTGGAACCTGACCAGGCGCCGAGTTACTCGGCGTCTGGTCTGGTTCCAAGCTGTTTGCAAAGCCTTTAAAATCGCCATCAGCAGCTAAAGGGTTTTTAAATCAAACAAGTGCAGCTGAAATATCTGTCTCAAAGCTAAATGCTACAAATACTGCAAATAACAAGTGTATATATTAAACTTCAATCCATTATTCCATTAAAAGTTAACAACAATGAGGTTAACAACGTTGTTAACTTAAACAAAGTTCTTAAAAATTTGCCCAGTGGTATATTTTAATCTGAATATCAAATTATAGATGTATTTAGACAGTCCATTTCATAAAGGTTTTACATTTTGAAAGAAAATGATCAAATATGAGCTACAATGTTTTATTCATGTACAAAAAAGATTCTTACATCTCAAACATGTATATTGATCTGCATTAATTATATGGAGAAGGATACATGTAAATCAGATGTAGGTCAAAAAACAGTTGCATGGAGTGTATCAATATATAAAACTATGGCCATACATATACAAGATTAGGCTGGATGGTTTACATATGTGACTGTCCTGTACTGTAGCCTTTCGCTGCATTAGCATTCCTTAGATGTATGCATTTTTATTGTAGTGAGTTTGTGTAAAGTTCAACCGTCTAGTAAGCTCATGTTGTAGTGCACCATGCCAGTGTCACAGCAGAGGTTGAGGACTGTTTTCCTCCCACCAAGTCAATCATACTGTTCTTGTGTCCGGAGTTAAAGGCAGCAGGGGTCCTGCTGGCGTTCACTATTTGCTACAGAATCGCAAAAGTGGCATCTTCAATTTGGGTGATTTTTTATGGGGACAACGATTTTTTTCATAATATTTTATTAAACGATAATTGACTCAGTCTCTGCAAAAATCAACCTTGTTGAACCTAAAATTAATTGAAAAAAAGGTGGGTCTGTGTGTGTATAAGTAAAAACCAGCTGCCTGTTTAGCTCAATTGTTAAAAGTGTTGTGTTAGTATCAGAGCAGTTGTTTATTTGTTGTGAAAACTTCCCCCATGTTTATCCCTTTACCATATTAGGTCATCTGTTTTTTATGTCGGGCTCGGTCCATGTTGTGCAAAAGCTTGAACATTGGCCATAACTAAAAAAAATCAATATACTGAAGTGAAACTTGGTACACATGTTGCAAGAGACAATACGAACATGTATAGCAAGGCCTGTAACTCTGGCTTTAATAATTATTGCAGTATGCCCCTTAATAACAGACGAACGATGTCGGTCAGAACATGGTACCTTTGTCTTTCTTAAATAGGAGTTTGTAGCTCATCCAGAGAAACAGCAGTACACTAATGCAAATGTTATCTTATCTTCAGGTTCATTGGCAGCGTGTAAGATAATCCTTGACATCGGTGGCCGACAGTGTATACATGACAGAGATGCCCAGGGTCGGAATGCCCTCCACCTGGCCAGTATAGGAGGGCATGGGGACGTTGTAAACTACCTTCTTGACCAGTCAGGTATGATTTGTTTTTCATAGTGTAGTGTTATGAAGATTACCTAGTCATGTTTATTCCCTGGATATTAGAAACATATTCTGTCACATTGTATGGATATCAACATTCCTAACCTAAAATACATAAAACAAATTTCACTAAACACATATGTATGAAATGATTATTTATACACCGTTTCTTATAGACCAACTGATCTTTATGTAATTTTTTTGTCCGATGTATGCAATTAAGGATTCTTTCTAGTATAATTAAATTATGTGAATGAAATTAATTCTTACAGTACAGTGTTCTATCATATCTTCTTAGCTTTTCAGACCTGAATTAAATCATGTAAATAAGTTATTCATACAATCTTCCATCCTCTCTCCTTAGCTGACCTGACAGTTGTGGACAAGTTCAATGCCACACCATGGGACTATGCAAAAAACAGACAACTGCATTACTGTCAGCTGATCATTATGTCCCATCAGCGACAGAGGCTCGTCAGCAACCCGAACAGTCCCCTACCTAACGGGCTTGGGCTTATGATGAATGGTGGGCTGTCGGGATACTTTACACGGGGAGATTTTGATAACAGCACCGACTTTGATTTTGCTGTAGGTTCATTGGTTGAAATATACTGTGTTTGAATTTAATGCTTTCATGCTGAGAATTTTTTAATTTGCAATTTTAAAAGTATTAAGGTATGAAATTCAACTTATTACCATTGTTAATTCATCAATGTGAAAGTTTTATGATAGAAAATGAAATTTGATTTGAAGTGTAACTTTTCTATCCAAACTGCTGTTACAAAGTATCCGATGAAAGACATTATTAATTTAGACAGTTTGTAACATTTACATATTATTTATAATGTAAACATTGTATGTAAAAAAAAAAGATGAAGTCTACTCTTATGTCTCCATTCATATAACAAAATCTATGTTAACACAGCTACTTTCTTTTCTCAGAGCACAAGAGGCAGTGTGGACAGTATGCCGGTCACCCCACCCCACCCGCCAAAACGTCCCCGTACTTCTGGTATGCCTGTCAGAAGGTCACGAAGTCTTGGCTCGAAGGACCGGGACCGACTTTCAGCCATGTTTTCACAAAGGAGCACAATTAGCAGGGAGTCGTCAAATATGACAAATATGACATCTTCCACGATTGGTGGTGACAGGAGAATAGTGAACAGTGCTGCAGAGAACCAGAGACCAAATGAAAGAATTGAGGTAAACTTTGATAAGAACGGAGGTAAATTTTAGTTTAGAATGCTTTATATAAAGCATTATTTTCCTCTCATGTTTTAAACCTTTTTTTCAAATATTTGTACTTTGAATATAGAAGAAATTAAAGAAAGTATATGGGAAGATAATTTTGCACGAGGGTGCCCAAGAGATTAACTTCCTATGCTGTGAACAATTGCAATGTCTATCAAGGCTCAAAGTTTCATTAAGTTCCTATAAGAAGTTGCCAAACTCTTAGAAGAAAATTACAAAGTACAAAGGGAGACTCTGCATTAGAGTGAACAATATTTAAAATTATTGTGCTGAGCTAAGGTTGACATTGACACATATATATATATATATATATATATATATATATTCAAAATTTCAAGTGATTCATTTGTTTTGAAGTATTGGCCTGAACAAAGTTTGTTATAAAAAAATTACAATTGGAGATTACTTTGAACTAAGTGCCCTACCATTATAATTCCTGTATGGTGCACAATTTCATTCACTTATCTGTGTTATCAAGTTATAATGACATTTTATTAATCAATCTTATTGGCATACGGACAGTGTGGTCTTGTGTTGTTGGGGAAACTAGAGTACCCGAAGGAAACCAATTTGTCAGGCTTGATGACACAAACCAAACTCACAAGAAGAAGAAGAAGAAGAAGAAGAATGACTTGATTCAATTGAAGGGGAGATTTGATTAGTACAAAGTTCATATCAAAGAAGTGTAATTTTAATTATTTATTTTCTATTTACCAGGAGTCAGTTAACACACGACGAACGGCCTCACAAGATGGTTACTTCAACCCTGCCCGTGGCAACCCTAGAGAAGAGGTTGCTATGGCAACTGATGACAACGTCTGTAAGTAGTGAAATTAGGTTAGGCTAGAGCTGCTTTGCAGTATTTGCATTTAGAGGTTTCTATGTAAACCAGATGTACTGAAAAGAAAATCTGTTAGGATATTTTAGAATTTGATGGAAAAAATACTAACAAAATGCAGTGATTGCTTGAGTGCATCTCTCAGGACTCACGTCTTTCACAACCATTGATCTGATTTTGAATGTTGAACTTTTGGATGTTTTGCTTTGAGTGATTTAGCTTTCTCATTAGCCACAAATCATCTTTTTCGTTGCTTCAATGAATCATGAGACACCATTGCTTTATTCATTTTAATACAAAGTCAAGGAAGCAACCCTGATTCTTTCATTGCCATGTCCATTTTTTTGAGAATTTGGAAGTTTAGTTAAGTTGAAACCTATTTTTACTACGATTTAAAACTGATCACATATTAGAGGTCTTGTGTTGTTGGGGAAACCAGAGAACTGGTTAAAAAACAACAACACAAGTCTGGTTAGGTGACCAACAACCAACTCGAATGTGCCCATGGCAGGAATCGAACTGGAGGTGACTTGGTAAGAAGTGAGTGTGCTAACCACTCCTGGATAGCTGGTTTTCCATTGTTCACTTAGAGAATTTGTTTGCAACTGTGTGGCACCTTTTCAAGATGAAGTACTAGAGGCACCAGATGAGGATGTAGATGGTGTTAGTGTTGGCGGAATGGATGTATCCGACATAGAGGACGACGACCACGGCCCACCCCTAACATCTCGGGGCCCGCCCACACGCCGATCTGGCCAGGGACCACCCCATCCTCGCCCAAGTGCACCACCCATGAGCCAGCAGCCTTCCCACCAACCTGCCCCACCTAGATTCGCTCCCAGGCCTCCTGGTGGTGGCCAACAGTCTTTTGCTCAAGTATGTTACAAATATTTAATTCTTTTTTTAAAGATAAATGCTTAATTCAGTATTTTTTAATTGTGATTAGTTTAGTCAAAGCCTTAAATGTATATACGATGAGAAATTTAAAAAAACAACTGAAAGATTTATGTGTGAAATAAAAAAAAACATGTAAGATCTTCCTTCCCGTTTTATGCGCATTAAGTTTTTTCAGATTTCAACAAACAAAATGTTGTTGTTTCGATTTTTATTTTGGATGTTTTATGTTAAGACACAAGGGTACTTCTTCTTGAAATCATCTTTCCTTTTACAATGTCACATTAAATTTCAGCCAAGTTACAGAAAAAGTGGTGACTACCATAACGATGAATTACCGGGTCCAACGGGAGACATGCAGTCACGGCAACCCCCAATACGGGCCTCCAACCCTCCTCCTGGGACCCAGAGACCGCAGACTAACTTCTTCAACAACAGAAACAGCCCCTCTCCTAACATGCCCGACGCCTTTAACAACCCCTCCCAGTCTAACAGGCCCCGGCCTGCTCCTCGACCCCCTAGGATGCAGCCCTCGCCTCCGAAACCTCAGCAACGCCTTACCCCATCCCCACCTGCAAATAGACCGGTCTCGGGCTCAAGAGAAAGTCTACTTAGTCCACCCTCAGGTGACCAGGTTCATAGGCCTGATTCTGCAGGAAATAAACCACCAGGTTTGTTAGATGTTGATCTGAGTAATCACACATATATTTTATCATATTTGCCTAATTTTACTATTTGCAAGTCACCCATGAATGTGTCAGTTGAAGTTTAAAACTATCAGCTATATTTTGTTTTTATACTAACGTGCAAGTGAAATGTCCATTGATTGCTTATTAGGTCAATTCACATATGAAATAACTTGGCTGTAGAGCTTTTTGGCAAATAATGTAAAAAAAGATTAATTAATTCAAGCTATCGTTGCTTTGAATAATTGATGTTACCTGATGTTAATATAGAAGATAAATGCTAGTTCTGTTTGTCTTTCCTTAGGCATGTTGGAAGGAAAGAAGATTTTACCTCCCCCCATGCTGATGCCTCTAGAAAATGCTCCACGTCCCAATTTGAACAAGGACAACTCAAAGCCACCCAAGAAGAAAAAGAAGAAGAGGAGGGACAGGTTTTTAGCTGAGCATGACATTGAAAGGGAGCTTGATGTTCGCTCCCCGCCTGAACTCCCAGAGAACCTGACCCCACCTCGGGGTTTCGCGGCTCCCTTGCATCCCCCTCCCTCAGCTACCAGTCGGCCGCCCAGAGCTCAGTCTGGGATACCTTCACCGAAATACTCAAAGGGAGGCCCACAAAAACATGAACCTCAGAGGTTTGTATAAGTAACTTAGAAATTGTTCAAATGAAAATTCTATGATTTGACATTATTATTTTTGTGCTAGAGAACAATGTGTTGGTCATGGACTAAACGTTAGTTTTTAAGCTTCAATTTATGATTTTTCGGAGTGGGGGGGGGTGCATGATTTTTAAAAAAAAAATCAAAGTAAAAGACTCCAAAGACTTTTGTGGAAAAAAAAGCTGCTCGTTACTATTTCTCCAATCTGTCGATTCTGTTTCAGATATTTTGAAGAAAGTATGGATGAGGAAAAGGAGGATCCCATCATTACTAGTGACAAAGTTCCCATGGTAAACGGTCAGGCGGTCGCCCTGCGGGAGGGGCCTGCCCGATCTGCCCGCCCAGGAAAACGGGTACAGCCTATGGATACGAGCGACGAGTATGAGATGAATGGAGATGTGGTGGGGAATGGGGATGGCATGTTACAGGTACTTTCAAGACATGTGTTCATTTTTAGGCAGTGGTCGAAATTAACACAAGCCTGCAAGCCCTGCACTGGTAAAATGTCTTCCGGGCTTGCTCAGATTCTGAATTTTATATAGCAGGGCTTTTTCAAAAATTTGATGCCAAGCTATAGTATATGAATTCGGGCTTGTTCATCCAAAAGTCTAGTTTCAATGGTTGTTTGGGTCGTCTGTTTTAAAAAAGAGGGTATAGTCATAGCCTTGGTGTCATCAAAATCTTTAACTAAGCATTAACCCAAATCCCAGATATTCAAATGAAACTTTTTACACAAGTAGCCTATGAAAATAGGCTCATGTTTGGCAAGGCCCATAACTGTGACTTAAATTACTGTTGAATAATGCACCTTTTTCGACCAAACAAATGCAATAACTTCAATTTTGGCCATAACTAAAAAGCATTCAAGATTTTCAAATGAATCGTGATACACATGTTGCCAGAGTTAATATGCACAGGCATAGCATGGTCCATAACCCTTTCTTTTTATTATTGTTCAGTTATGCCCCTTTTGGAAAAAAAAAATACATCAACAAATAAGTTCTTGGCATAATTTGCTCTTTAAAAGTAGCACAAGCCTGCAAGCTGCACATTGGTGGAGTGTTTTCCAGGCTTGCACATATTCTAAATTTTATATAGCAGAGTTATTTCAGATCTTGCATCAAGAATCCTAGGAGTGATTTGGTACCTAGGAGAGATTTTAAGCAGTGCAGAACCACTGTTGAAATTCTCTCCTAGGTGAAAAACAGTCTTCAGATTCTTGACAAAACGACTCCTAGGGCTCTTTAAAATGTTTGATGCCAAAACACTAGTTTTAAGAATTCAGACTAGTTCATCAAAAAGTTAAAATGCAATGACTGCAATATCTTGTGTATTTGGATCATTTTTCTATAAAACTCTGGCATACATGTGGTAGACTGATATGCATAGGTTTTGCAAGAGAAAGTTGTATCGTATTATGTCAGAGCTGGCTAAGACTTTTGCATCAGTTTCGCGTTATGTCGAAATACTGTTAAAATTAGTTACAAAGTCTGAAAAAACACTGAAATTATGGTCAGATTTCAATGCTATTTTTGTGTGTGTGTGTCTGACCATAATAGTTACATAAAAGGGCTATTCCATTTAAACATATGGGGGGGAGGAACTTTTGAATTATGCCATCCCCCTATAGAAGCAAATTTACCCTTGTAGGGTCCAAATAAGCGAAAAAAAATACACCCACCTGTATACTATTTAAATAATTGCCTTCCCCAAGTGCGTTATATGTTTAACTGGAATTGCCCTAAATGAATAAATGCCATAAACTCTTCAAAAATGAATTTATTTTTCAAATGTTTTTGTGGTTTTAAACAGAACATTTTTCAGAAGAAAAATAAGCTCTGGTTTGGTGGAAAGCATTTGGTAAAGATGTGATGTTCATGTAGTTTTAATATTGTTGGATACCATATTGCATAGTGTCACATTATCTGAGAATCTGATTCAAGTACCATCATATAGTTGTGTTCCTAAGAAACTTTCTTTTCAAAAGAATGTCACAACCTTGTAAAAATCATAGTTACATTTTTCTCATGCTTTCAATGTTACTAAATATAAATAGTGTGATTTGTAAGTCAGTTTATCAAAAGACTGATGTTATTCACGTTGTTTCTTTTATTATACATGTAACAAATTGGTATTTGTAATACTTCAACTGTCTAGGACTATGTATAAGCTGTTGTTGCTGTGTGGTTTAGCTGTTGTTAGTTTAGATAACAATTCAGATTTAATGGAGGAGTTCTAAAAGCTGGATTTAGAGGGTCGAGGGGCACTTTTGAGATCAATGTAAATATGAGAAGTTTTTTCGTGGGGTCTTTGAAGGTCTCATGTGTTGCTGAGATTGGCTGGGAAAGAATGTTGAAGAGGCATTACATTGTACATGAAATGACTATAATGTCTTGTCAAGTTGATGAATTCTTAAAAGTATGCAGATGTTATTACTTGATGAAAACTTGACCGAAATGCGGTGTTTATTTCCTGAATATAAAATTCTATTGTTTGAAAAGCAAGTTACTACGGATGTATGTGCTCATTTACTTACATATATGTTTTTAAAAACACTTTGGTATTTCCAGGAATCGGTGATCAATGAGGAGGATGACATTGCGCCACTTATCCCTCCTCCCCAGGCATTCAGAGGCCCCTCTGCAAGGCCTGCTCAAGGGAGGCCACTCTCACAATCTGTTCCACAAGTATGTGACAGTTAATTCCCTTAGTTGTTACATTGTCATAGATTTTAATAGTGACTTCTGTGGAATTGTTTTACTTTTGTAATTTGTTGTAGAAGTTGGCTTCTGAACTTAATAATTATGTGTTCCGTTGTATCCATACCAATGGTATTATGAGTTGTAGAAACTTCTCTTAGCTTCGCAGTTTGGCCAAATGTTTTTTGGAATTATGCCACTTGCCCATCTGAGAAAGACATGCAAGCTTTGGTATGGGCATGTGATCCTCTTAGTTTAATGTAGGTTTTTAGCCAGATTCTACAAAGAACAGGGTGCTGCAGAAGAGGGGCAGGGTGCTATGGGAGAAAAGGCGACATGTGGTCAGATTGTGAAGGACTTGAAAAAAATGAATTTATCAGAAAATGTTAGCAATTGAGTTTAATTAAAGTATTACAGGTCTCAAAAGCCAAATATGTAAAGTTTGTTTGTAGTTATTATTATATTGTTTCAATAAAAAAAAAGGGAATCTCTGACCGTCTTAAGCATTTCATTCTATGAAGGCAAAAGGGTGCCCATGCTGGTCTCCATGGGGGAGCAGCTACCGAAATAAAGACAGGGTGCAGCACCCTGCCAAAACTCTTGAGCTAAAACCCTATCATAGTTAATATGACCATGGCTAGCTGACAACCTGTCAATCAGTCTGGTAGTACAATAGTGGCTGTAAATGTGTTGAATAGTAATTTCATTGTTGGGTACCACGAGTCTGTAACCGTCTCTGTCTGTCAGGTTGACACAATATTGGAAGAGGATGTTCAAGAGTATGTATAGGAACTCTCTCAAAAACACTGTCTCTTATACTCTATACATTTATATGGTGTTGTTAATTGGGCATGGGGCCATTTCTTGCTCTAGCAATGCTTTGCCATGCAGATTCTTTTGAACTCGATATTTTCCGCTCATGTTGTAAATACAGTTTAAATTGACATGACGCTAAATTGGATTCCTGTGAAAAGTTAGTTTGTATCTGGAAATATTAATTAAAATTATTTAATCTTATTCCACATTTAATTTTTATTCCAGGGTAATAATATACAAATAAATCTCTAATATGAATATTTATATTGGAGTAGCTCAACGTCATGCCAGTTATAAATTATGTATTTACTCAGAAGAAAGCAAAATTTGGATTTTCTGTGCATGTATTTGGAAATACCGTAGTCATTTTCTTGACAGAGTTTTGAGAGAGTAGTTGTTGTTGTGTGTATAGTCAGTCAAAGACGGTTTATGTACGTAATATATGTTATGTCAAATGTTGTGGTCTATATGCAGTAAATACTAGTATTCATTACCATCAATTTAATACTGTTTAAATAGTTAACAGAAGGGTTTCAGCCAGGTTTGAAAAAAGGCAGGATGCCGCCGAAAAGGGACAGGGTGCTAGGGGAGAAATGAGAATATTCATTGTATCAAGCTGTAAAGAATGTAAATATTATAAATTTGACAAAAAATGTAAAAATGTTAGAGATACATATATGTTTAAAATTTTGAAATGCAACTGCCAGATATATTAAGTTTGTACGCATTTATAATCATATTATAAGCTATTCCACAAAAATAAAATGGTTTGAATATCTAAAACATTCAATTCTAAAAAGGCAGAAGGGTGCACATGCTGGTCCCAATAGAGGTAGAAGGGTACTACCAAAAAAGGGCAGGGTGCAGCACCCTTTCATAACTCTTGAGCTTAAACCCTGTCTGGGTGTGGATACAGTTACCGGTATATTAAATGCATCATCAAAAACATTTACACCTAGGATTTGGTAGTCAATGTTAACATTGCATGAATGTTTTCTTGTGATTTTAAATATTATGTTACGTATTATCTGTAATCTAATGGGTACGAGGAAAACAAAGTGTAATGTAAGAACTATGGTTGCATGTTTGTGTGCTTTTTTTGTTCCTTATGGCAATAAATTGAATTGTTATAATGAAAAGAGAAACCAAATGGCCTTGAATATTTAACAGACTTACATTTCAATTGTTTCAGGAAAACATAGGTATTTATGGACAATAATTTGTTTAAGTCTTGAACTG
This sequence comes from Mya arenaria, assembly GCF_026914265.1. Taxonomy (NCBI): domain Eukaryota; kingdom Metazoa; phylum Mollusca; class Bivalvia; order Myida; family Myidae; genus Mya; species Mya arenaria. The sequence continues at coordinate 35,414,815 of NC_069125.1, forward strand.
TCCCTGTTTTGAAAAGGTATTATCAAATTTAAAGTCTAAGACAATATCCACATAGTAGGTATAATATATGCACATGTAATTTGAATACATCGTAATATATCATATTTTATATTTTGCAGAGAGTTGCTAAATTGCATTAAGATCACCCTTGATATTCACATACATTGTTTATGAAAAGAATCAAATATTTAATCCTAAATTCCATGTGCTTTCTTTGGCTTTCTTTGTCCTGGGTTGTGATGTGACTAGAAAATCTTGCCATTGGTTAAGCCATTATGAATATTTAGATCAGGGTTGATCTGCGTCATCTCAATATTCAAGCTCCTCTTGTTAGTGAATATAATATGTAATAGTCATAACAATCCTTTGAAACTCTGTCTCATGACTTCAAGCAAATCTGAAAATAGGGCTTGCACAAACTTTTCACATCTGTGTAAAGTTAGAATTTCATTTAAAATAGTATATGACATGATTATCGATAGATCACAACATTTACCTATCATACCGTAATACTATGCTTCCTTGACTTAGCCACACAGGAAATTGTATTAAACTTGCAGTTTAAATAAGTAATCAGTTTAATTTCCCCATTTAATAAACCTATTTTTCCACTTTTTGACAATGTGTATTTTATTTAATGTTTATTTTAAATTATGCTTTTATGATCACTCTTATTGTGTAATATCCGTATGATACTTTTATTTTACTTTTTGTTGAAATATTGCATGCCCAATGATATGAAATTATACATGTACTTATAATGTTTGACATGAAAAGTGCAAGAAAGTAAATGAAACAGTTTTGTTTTCTGATCTAAAAGTGAAGAACTTGACAAATGTGTCTTAGTTGGCTGAACTTATGTCAGTAATGTGGATTATAATCAATTTATTATCAATAGCTAATGTCTCAATGTACATTGCAAATAATAAAATGTTTGTGAACTGTTCTGAGAATAATGATAAAATATTAATTATGATAAACATCCATTGCATATTATTTTTTTCAGGATAATCGAAATATCGTAGAACGATCCAGTAGTGCTAAGCCTCCCCTTCCTCGTGGGCGACAAAGCGTAAACTCCGCCTCCATGAGATACAAACACCCGTCACCGCCGCGACGTCCCTCACGACGTCAGAACAGCAACAATGAGACGTAGCCCTAGTGGGAAAAACTGTTATTTTGATTATTTTGTTTTTTTTTATTTATAAGGGAAGTCTAATAACTCTGTCTCTTAATATTTATTGAGTTTTGGCCCCACATGGAAAGAATGATCGTTAAATGCTTTTCGATTTTTAGCTCGTCTGTTTTTCAAGTTCCATAACTGGCTGAATATTCAGTTTTGTAGAGTTATGGCCCTTGATTATGAAAATTGAACAAGCATTGACATCATTTCAGCATGTGTTGCTCTTGTTTTGTTTAGACTGACTCTAATAGCCTTAAGATGAAAAAGTAAAATTGCCAAGTTCCAGGCCAAAATAAATGGTTTGTTTGGCTTTTTTCAACTGACTCAAAATAGTAGCCAGAACCCAATTATTATTAGCCTCTCCAGTGAAGATATTTTTTTTCATTATGGAATTAAAAACAACAACAAGAAAAACCTACCTACCCACCCAAACATAAAGAGGTGGGTAGAGAAACTCCAAAACAAACTATTTATTTATTGCGGTCTCTTGAACATTTGATATCAGCACCATTAAATATGATACTGTTCTAAATCTCAGGTATTGTATACACTGATAAAAGAATTAAGAACAGAGCTGATAACTCAGACTTTGTGATAGTGTTTCAAGTTTGTAACTCCAGTAAATATTGTGTAATTTAGTACTCAAGAAGCCTATTTTGTATCAGAAAACATTCCCTGTTCAAGTGTTGATAATTTAATGGTGAAGATGATAGTGTTTCAAAACAAATGCATTGTTATTGTAATATTTGATGGAGAAATTTTTATCTGTTCAGGTGTTTATTTCACATTCTTAGAAATAATATCACTTTTTTCTCTTTTCATTTTGAAATCTTCTAGTTAGCTTATATAGAGATTTTTATACTGAAATTTGAAGTAGAAATAAGGAAAGGAGTAGAAAATTAATTTAATTTCATATGCAGGTAAATATTTAGTGATAGGTTAAAATAGGCTTAATGGACAAATGACCTTATTAACGTGGCTGTAGGTTTTAGTAACTGAATCTATATGAGATAAGTGGGATTAGGACCACCCTCAATGGTCATCTATATTGTTTAAACGAAGATTATAATTTAAATCCAATACCATGTGCATTTCCTTGTTGAGGGTTTTCACATTACTTCAAGTAAATTTCTCCATTGGTTTAACAGTTCCGAATATTGACACCAGGGTGGCACTGCACCATATCATTTGTGGGCTTTGCTGTAACTCTGTATTTTCTCTTTTAATAAGTGGAAATTGTTACTCTAGTATTACAAACAGCACTCAAATGTTTGGATGAAAATCATATATTTTATTAGAACATTAAGGTTATAAGTATGTATTTACAAATAACTGTTTAACCAGCTTAGTGTTTGAGATTAAAAAATTTCTACTGACTCAGCCTCTGTTTAAATTTACCGATTCACCTGATAAAATTTCAAAATTAGCAGACTGTTGATTTTTCAACGTGTATGTATGGCAGATTTTACAAAATATAATTTCAAACACTAAGATCACCTATTAAATTATCACAAGGTTTGTTATGCAGTTAAAGTTATATAATTTGTATGCATGTGTTCTTTTTCTACAAGTTAATGTGCCCACCATGACATGTTTCCACAGAATAACCCCCATAAAGAGCATAGTTGCCAAACATTTATGTGATATATTGAGTGAGCTACAGGATTTAGCCTTCTCATTTGTGACACAACTGGATATCAGGACAGGTTATAAAGATTCCATTGAATAATATAAAGCCACAAGGCCATGTGAAACAATTCTATGTTTAGCATTTTTGAATGAGTATGATTTAAAACTGAAATTTGAGCATAACTAATCAGATATTTAGTGCTTGGCTGGTATTCTTAAAACATTTAAAGTTCAGTCATTTCCTAGCTTATGTCAATTTTCTAAAGTTTCGAAGCCGAATTAAAGTAAAGTATAAAAGTGTTGTTAACATATAAGTGTTTTCGATGAATGCAATGAAAGAGATACGTCACTTGTATCAAAATGACGTAAATGACTTAAGATGATTCAAGGAAAATAGTGCTTACTGTGAAAAGTCTCCTCAGATATGAACCAAGAAATTATTATGACTTGGGGCCGTATTCAATAAGCAGCTTAGTAAATATTTTCAACTTAGTGAGATTTTTGTAATTTTCGACATCAATTATTTTTCTAAATTATTACTTTTCATCAGATTTATTCATGTGTATACATTGGTTAGACCATGATCTTGCTTATTTTCATAATTTCGGTGTACAAACATCGTTCATTTTCTTAAAATTCAAATTAGAAAAAAGGCAATTTTTCACTAAGTTGAAAATTGTTACTAAGATGCTTATTGAATACGGCCCCAGATCATTAGATTTTCATGGTAATTTAGCGCTTGCTGTCTCATAAACTCTATGATATTTTATTAACATGTTGATATTAGTTAATCAAATTATAACCAAACGCTATACATAGAATTGATTAAGTATGACCTTACGTTTTTATGTTTAAGGAATTTTATGCTATGAAGGCACATTGGGATTTTTTTTAGCAAAAAAAATTAATGTATTTCCATACATCTGAGAGAGTAGTAGATTTTTGGTGTTATGTTATCAATTTGGAAAATTTGTTAAATATTTGTAATAGTTGCCATGGTAACTACATGTAGCAAAGGTGTTGCTCAAGAGTCGGTGTTGATGTTTTATTTGTGTTAATGGCCATGTCTATGTGTTATTTATTATCTGTCTTTGTTAAGATACGCCTTACCTGCTCTATTATAATCTGCACTGTTATGCTTAGCACTTCTGGTTTATTTATTTTACACTCCATGAAACAACAGTGAGCTCTCATTTTGAAAACTTCTTTGTATTTTTGTTTCCAGCTTTTCATGACCAATTTATTGCATTCTGGTTTAATTTGATTTAAAGACAATTTTTGAATGTTTGGATTCTATGGAAAATTTTATTTAGGCCTAAAAAAAAATACTTCTGGTTCAGGTTACTTGACCTTACATACGAAATAGCGGCTGATCCTACCAGTTTTATAGTCCTTTTGGTTAAAGAAACATTTTTCATAAAAAAAACAAGATGTGTGGTTTAGTATGTAGTTTAAAAAGGTTTATACAGAAGATTAATTTTACACCATTCCCAAATGATGACAGTATCATTCTAACATCAAGCCTATCTATTTTTTTTAATCCTACCTACTCTACCTGTTTTTGGACAAGATGTAACCCTTACCATACAATTTCTTTTTTATGGCCTTACTAGTATTTAATACTTACTGAAATACGAGTGAAATACTTAAATTTATTGAAAATTATTCTGTTCACCTTTTTTAGCCTCATTAATTTAATTGAAATCCAAAATGCATAAAAAATCAAATCTACAAGATTTAAACCCATGTGATCAGCATGTTTTTTCCTGGCATTATTTGGCCATTTCTGACAGTTATGTATGAACATAAATATTAGATGAGCATGCAGCACTCTTAGTCATCCCACTTGTTATTTCGGATAGATCCTGTCTTAAAATGTTATAGTTGATCAGTCTGTATTAGGGCAGTACACTAGTTGACTTTGTGAATATGAGCTTATTACACATGCAGCATGGGATTTTAATATCAGATAATTATTGTATGTTTTGTAGATATTATAATAACTGTGATATTTGAACATAGTCTAGCTATAATATGCCTGTGATGTTGTATTTTTTAATATATACATATATATATTTGTTTTGTTTGTTTTGCAACTCTGGTAATAATGATTAACTTGTCTATTTTTGGAAGAAACAAATTGGGGTATTGCGATAGCCTTGGAGCTGTTGGCATCGTGGTGCAAACAAACTTAAAGCTTAGCAAATTACTCAATAAAAGATAAATTTGGTGCACATGTTGCAAGAGAAATTGTGCGCACGTACAGCTTGGCCTAAAACCCTCGCTAAAATAATTGTCGAGTCATGCCCTTGTCTGACTGCTTAAAACAAAAGAGCATTGTGTTAGCTTCACAGCACTGTGGTAAGATATTATAAACTTTTAATGATCACTTAGAAAGCATCTTAATGAATTAAACATACTTATACAACTGCAGGCCCTTTAAATGCTATTTAAGCTGCATTTTTTCATTGGGCTGAGTTTCTAAACGAACACGAAAAATTAGTAAATGCTACAATTTCATCATTTTATAACTGAAATATATATCCAAATTAACATTAATTTTTTAACAAAATAGTTCCACACTGGCCAGTGAATGTACGGTATACTTTTTTATGGATAAATGTTGCTGTATCATCCTGTTATATGTCCTTAAATTATTCTTAGTTTATGAATTCATGTGCCTTAATTTTACTTTATAATTGATGTCCCTTTGTAGAATAATCAATTTCTAGAATGGTACTAAATAGAGTTATATGGCAGTCATTTATATCATTTTTATACAAAGTAATTGTTATTTCTTAAACCATTATTAAATATTAAAGCTAATTATTTGTTTGACACTCTTGAACAAAACTGACCTTATTTAAGACCTGTTTTTATCTTAATGGGGACTATTGATGTGAATTTAATTCAATAAAATGTTCACTTAACATAAAACCAAAATGAAATTACAACATTAAGGTCATTTTTAATTAATGCTTTATTCAGCTTCAATTTCTAACAAGGCCTTCAGTGTTTATTGTTACAAATCCCTAGTACATGTTCACTTAAATGAATATATAAAGGTCATATTAAACCTTTAAAATAGTTACATGTATAATAGATTATTTCATTTTTTCCCTTATTTTTTATAACTATTAATTAAGCTATAGCTTTATACTTTTAATGATATATATTTGTATTCCGTCCAATATGTGTTTTGACCTCATGGTGTTAAAACATTGACATATCTTATTTAACATATTTTATATCAATTACATGGAATCAATGCTTTGATACCTAAAAGTGTATTTTGTTATTAGAAATGCCCTGTCTATTTATTCTATATTTTCATGGTTGTAAAAAAAACTTTGTTTCTAGAGCATTCCATTTTGTAATTCCAGTTATGCATACAATAAATCATTGAGCTATGAGCAAGTGTTTTATTCCTTACCTTCAATGTTTAATGTAGGGATACTTACAATGTATCGGTGGTTAGAAATGTCTTGAGCAATGATGCAGTGTTTTATTCGGTACCATCGATGTGTAATGTAGGGATACTTACACTATATGGGAGATAAGCAATGTCTTGAGCTATGAGCAAGTGTTTTATTCCTTACCATCAATGTGTAATGTAGGGATACGTACAATGTATCGGTGGTTAGAAATGTCTTGAGCAATGATGCAGTGTTTTATTCGGTACCATCGATGTGTAATGTAGGGATACTTACACTATATGGGAGATTAGCAATGTCTTGAGCTATGAGCAAGTGTTACAGTCCTAACCTTCAATGTGTAATGTAGGTATACTTGCACTATATGGGAGATTAACAATGTCTTGAGCTATGAGCAAGTGTTACAGTCCTATCCTTCAATGTGTAATGTAGGGATACTTACACTATATGGGAGATTAGCAATGTCTTGAGCTATAAGCAAGTGTTACAGTCCTAACCTTCAATGTGTAATGTAGGTATACTTGCACTATATGGGAGATTAACAATGTCTTGAGCTATGAGCAAGTGTTACAGTCCTATCCTTCAATGTGTAATGTAGGGATACTTACACTATATGGGAGATTAGCAATGTCTTGAGCTATGAGCAAGTGTTACAGTCCTAACCTTCAATGTGTAATGTAGGTATACTTGCACTATATGGGAGATTAACAATGTCTTGAGCTATGAGCAAGTGTTACAGTCCTATCCTTCAATGTGTAATGTAGGGATACTTACACTATATGGGAGATTAGCAATGTCTTGAGCTATAAGCAAGTGTTACAGTCCTATCCTTCAATGTGTAATGTAGGGATACTTACACTATATGGGAGATTAGCAATGTCTTGAGCTATGAGCAAGTGTTACAGTCCTAACCTTCAATGTGTAATGTAGGGATACTTACACTATATGGGAGATTAGCAATGTCTTGAGCTATGAGCAAGTGTTACAGTCCTAACCTCCAATGTGTAATGTAGGGATACTTACACTATATGGGAGATTAGCAATGTCTTGAGCTATGAGCAAGTGTTACAGTCCTATCCTTCAATGTGTAATGTAGGGATACTTACACTATATGGGAGATTAGCAATGTCTTGAGCTATGAGCAAGTGTTACAGTCCTAACCTTCAATGTGTAATGTAGGGATACTTACACTATATGGGAGATTAGCAATGTATTGAGCTATGAGCAAGTGTTGCAGTCCTATCCTTCAATGTGTAATGTAGGGATACTTACACTATATGGGAGATTAGCAATGTATTGAGCTATGAGCAAGTGTTACAGTCCTAACCTTCAATGTGTAATGTAGGGATACTTACACTATATGGGAGATTAGCAATGTCTTGAGCTATGAGCAAGTGTTACAGTCCTAACTTCCAATGTGTAATGTAGGGATACTTACACTATATGGGTGATTAGCAATGTCTTGAGCTATGAGCAAGTGTTACAGTCCTAACCTTCAATGTGTAATGTAGGGATACTTACACTATATGGGTGATTAGCAATGTCTTGAGCTATGAGCAAGTGTTTGAGTCCTTACCATCAATGTGTAATGTAGGGATACTTACAATGTATGGGAGATTAGCAATGTCTTGAGCGGTGAGCAAATGTTTCAGTCCTTACCATCAATGTGTAATGTAGGGATACTTACAATGTATGGGAGATTAGCAATGTATTGAGCTATGAGCAAGTGTTTGAGTTCTTACCATCAATGTGTAATGTAGGGATGCATACAATGTATGGGATAATAGCAATGTCTTGAGCTATGCGCAAGTGTTTAGTACTTACCACCAATGTGTTATGTAGGGACCCTTACAATGTATTGGAGATTATTAATGGCTTGAGCCACAGCTTAGGGGTAAGAGACATGAGAAATATAGTTGTCTTAAATATTTCTGGCTCAAATTTAATCAAACTTTTATACTATACATTTTCGCATGCTGGTTTTGCAGGGATATGATCTTCAATACAACTGTATGTGTGTGTCTGTCTGTTTTATAATTGCAGTGTGTGGCATGGTCAGTCATGTCTAACATGTCTAAAGGGAGTTTATTGAAAACGGACATTGCTCAACTTTTATCTCAAATAAATGGTTTCGAAAATTAACCTCAAATGCCATACAGGTATAACTTCTGGTCTATTTTCTGCTAATAAAACGTTTTACTGGCAATGCAGCTTGCACTTATCCAAGTAACCACTTGTGTTGAGTTGAATTAGTAACCACTTGTTTTAATAGAATTAATTACCACTCACACTGAATCGAATCAGTAAACACCCATACTGAATTGATTTGAATTAGTATCCACTCGTATTGAATCGAATAAGTAACTACTCATAATGATTCGAATAAGTAACCACTTAATTGTATTATATCCAATTAGTAGCCACTTGTATTGAATCTAATGAGTAACTCGTATTAAATTCATTTAGTAACCACTCGTATCGAGTTATATTAGTCACATTGAATTGAATTAGAAACCACTCGTAATGAATCTAAATAATTACACACGTATTGAATTAATAACCACATCTTGAATTAAATTACTAACCTCTCGTATTGAATCTAATGAATTACTAAGTGTATTCAATCAAATAACTAAATACTGGTTTTAAATCGAACTATTAACCTCTCGTATTGAATCTAATAAGTAACTCGTATTGAATCGATTTATCCCTTGTATTAAATTGACTTAATAACCTTTTCATATTGAACTTAATTATTAATAGTTCGTATTGAATTGAATTAGATATCGTTCGTATTGAACTGAATTAAAACTTCATCCGTGTAACTGGGAACAACTAGGCTTCTGCTTATGTATGCCCAATTGTTATAAATTGGGCTACAACGCATGGTCTTTTCCAGAAATGTTATTTTTAGATAAGTTTTTTTGTGCAAGTTATCTGCACATATTTCTTTTTGCTTGGCATATCGAATCAACTTAAAAATAAATAAATGGCTCTCAGAACATTATCAACAGCTTCCTAAGCCCATTACCCTGCTTTGGGCCTGAATGCTTCATGTTCAAACAAAAATGTTCTACTTCGGATTTTCAGTCTGTTATATATCATCCTTGAATAATCATTCTGATTTACTAAATAAATTCCGAACAGTTAATGCACGCTAAAGAACCAATTAGAACTACCTTGGTAGAGTACAGTACTCGGACCTTCTTGTATCTTTCTCTGTCATTTATGGCGAACATTTTTGGTCAAATGTCGCCTAAAGTCAAAAGAAGTGCCGAAAAAGAGGATCACCTCTAAATTTAGAGGTGTGGCTATCTAACGTAGTAGTTGTTATATTTAAAGGGGTTTATAAAGAGAGGTGCACCTCTTTATTTAGGAGTGCATTTCTATTTCGACTCGAGTTTTGACCTAAATGGCATGTCATAGTCTCTTCCGCTCCACTGTTTCCTTACCGAAAACCAAGACACCCCATAAGCAAACAGTACAATGACTTCCATAGAAGTAGATTGACGTCCAGTCTGGAAACTATTTACTTTTATCGTGTGATGGTAAACTTTTCTACCTTCACATTCTTGTCTCGTTTACCCTAAAGCAACCTTTTCTGACCCATATAAAGTCATTTTAAAAGATATAAAAGTTCTCGTTTTTCCGCTTGATATTCGACTAATATTCAAGATGGGGAAGTTAATCTGTCTCGCATGTGATAATGTTTGCGTTTATTTAGGTGAAAAAAAATACGTGTTATCAACACGCGCATGTCAATAAAATATTCTAATGTCCTCGATACCCGTTATCACAGTATGTCAGTAACAACAGGGGCGGATCCAGGAATTGATGTTAGAGGGGGTGTAACTTAGGGGCGCAACCTTTTGACATGCGCCTCTCCCTCTGAACCAAAAGTATATGGCATAAACTGTTTGCATGAGGATTTGGGGTTACTCCCTCAAGAAAATTTTAACAATTTGTAGTCGGAAATGATGCATGATGAGCGTTTTCATTACCTTTTATATCCCATATTGATGAAAAAAGTAAACTTTGAAGATTTTAGAGGGGAGCGCGCAGGATGCGCCCCCCCCCCCCCTCTTAATCCGCTAGTGAACAAGCCCTGTTTTGTCAACTTGAGGTAACAACCGGTTATTGAACCGGAAATGAAAAATAGTACGTTAAATGAAAAATGCAGCACACACGCGAAAGATGTGTAAATGCACACACGTGAGTCTTATAATTATGTATAGGTCTTCAAGTAATAGAAGCACGCATGCGAATCAGGTATGTATTCTGCATAGGAACAGACACGTACGAACGTCGTGGGGAAAAACGTCTCAAGTGGTTGTTGAACTGACTTATCTATTAAGAAAAACACTTGGTATAGATATCAATTGTGATTCCTTGTTTTTGCACAATCTTAGGGCGTTAAAAATATTTTGTTTCCGGTTTTTCGACCTACCCCATTTCTTTGCCCCAATTCTAGACCATTTTATTGTCTTGAGAACTGTTGTTTACCATTTGTTGATTATTTGTTTTAAAAGTTCAAAATGAAGTGTTTTTGACTTTTAACAATATCAGTGATTCTAATACTGATTGTTTCAGTTTTCTTAAGCATATCTTTATTCTATAAGTTTTTGGTAATAAAAAAAAACTCTCTAGAAACAATTTGCCTAATAATAAATAAATAAATAAAACGATCAACCTACCGTATTTTTTGTTTTATTTTTTATTTTATTTGTTTGTTGTTGTTTTTTGTTGTTGTTATTTTATTTATTTATTTATTTTTTTTTTTTTTTTGGGGGGGGGGGGGGGGATGAAACCCGAAATAAACATATTACTTGTTACGCTTAATCTACAATTTCATGTTTTATCAACAGTATGTTATTCAACAGTGGTATCAAGCGAATACATAAAGCGTGATCACTTAATTTCCTTATACAGTTTTTTTTTCAATAACACAATCGCATATAATGCATGATAATCGTACGGCCTGAATCTTTAAAACATTGATGCTTCCTCGACGCTCATGTATTGGAGCGAAATATTTCGAGAGTGACGAACAGCAGAGCGAGATGGATACTTAAACCAGGACAGTGGAGCAATGGTCGATCTAGTTTAAGCCTGAAATATCATGGAACTATTACGGGCTTCAACCTGTTTTCAACGTGGTAGAATTGAGAGATGTGAGGTTTATCATGTGATACTATAGTTGTTTAATCAGCTTCAACACTGCCGTCAACGTAAACGTGAACATTAATTACACGTTTGTTCTTACGCTGACGTTATAGGCTGCATTACGTCTTTTGGCGTTTAAGAAGGCATGGAGGGAAACGCTAAGACAGAGGACTTGCAACGTGGTCAACAAGAGGCGGGACATTTGCTTCCTCCTGATGCTGGGTTGTCTGAGAGCCATAAACAATTGTCTGAAAATGGAATACTTTCAACGTACGTTGCTACAGAATTCGGTTCAGGAGTATTGAAAAGTGTGCATTCAGTGCAGGTCTGCGAGAAAGTGTGTGAACCAAACGGAAATAAGGACGAATGCATTGAGGACTTGGAACCTCACCTAGATTCGCACTGGAGCTTCGCTATTGCGTTAGCGTCTTTCCTGGCACAAGTAGGTTACTTGTAATTATTTCTTTCAGAAGTATAATCGTGTAGGGCATTGTCCTCAAATATCAAGTCAAGTTTGTCATGAGTCTGATAATTGAGATAATGATTTGTCAGAGGTTATCACATATTGATAACTAAAGACTACTTCATGTTAGCGTAAGTCTGACCTTAAGTGGACTACATTTTCAGCCTCTACTTTCAGTATCAATTAAGTCTGTTTGACCTGGTTCTAATTTACGCCTACTAAACGCCAACTCCACCACTTACCGGTGGTGCGAAAAAAATGAGTATATTCGACAGCGCCACCACTACCCCACAGCGCCAACAGTATAGCAACAGCACCAAAACTTTTATAAATATATCAAATTTCCTTTCTACGATGAGTTTGTACGTTTTAATGTGTACCGGCGAAAGTAGTACACATAACAGTTCCATAAGCATGCGATATAATGTTCTTACGGTGTGTCTATGCACCTTAGTGTACTTGAAATGCTAGCAAATCTCAGAATATGTATAACTCCCAAACGGTAGAAAAGCTCCTGGCAATACAGTTCGCACAAAAGTGAAACGAAATCGTAATCAACCTGTAGTTAAAGTGTTTTAAACGGTACCACATTCTCCAGGTTTCGAAATATGTCAATTTAATAAAAAAATATAAAAGGAAAAGTAAGTCATACTCGCATGTGTACAAACAAAATGCACAGCTGCACCACAGCTCATTTTCTTTGCACCGCCGATGAGTGGTGGAGCTGGAGTGTAGTAGGCGTGTAATTACTTATGTCAAAATGAATCTTTGAGAATACACAAAATTTACGGGTATCCAACACAAATATAGCATTAGCAATCAGTGGAAGCTGCTTGACTGAACTGCACAGCTTGAAAAGTTAAATGTTTGAGGTATTGAATGCAAAGCAAACAACCGGCACACGTTGAAACTATCGTTATAAATCGCTTCAGACGGACCTTAACAACCGTTTATTAATTATTAAGGAGAGCATAATTTTGCCGCTTTGTCCGTCCGTCCGTCCGTCCGTCCGTCACAACATGTTTTCATAATTGGTGCTTGTCAGGGCCATGACTTCAAAACTACTGACGGGCTTGAACTAAACCTTAGTAAATAGATAGATGGAAATGAGAAGAAGTGCAATGCACAATTTAATTGCTGTTGTTTTATTTCATTTCTTTAAATTTACGTTTGAATTTAATTCTCTAACCTGCCCATATATTTCAATGTTATTATGGAAATAACTTGTGTACAACAATGCTACAACCATTCATCTTGTACCAGCACATTGTATTACAATTTCTGCTTCTCCAACACACTATTCCATGCGATATGCCGATAACTCTTTTTTAAGTTGTGAGTTGTCCTATAAGTTCAGCATTTTCTTTCAGGCGATTCTTGGCGGTCACGTTTACACGACGGGGATTTTCTACACGGTATTCCGGGAACAGTTTCCGGAAGCGAGGGAGGTGGCTGTCAGCTGGTTGTGCTCTATGCCGATCACACTGTGGTTCGTCGGAAGTAACTAATATTTATTATGTTTAGGTTTGTGGTAATATCCACTAGCGGGTCCAGGTGGGGCGCCGGTGCTTTTTTTTATTTTTTTATTTCAATATAGGAGAAAAAGAGTAAAGAAATACGCCCAGTGTGCACCATTTAGGACTAGAAATTGTTAAAATTTCCTTCGGGGATCACCCCCATATCCCATCTTAACACTTGAAACCAAGGGTCAAAAGGTTACGCCCCTAAGTTAAGCCCCCTCTTACATCTTATCCTGGATCCTCTCCTGATATCTTACATTTTAAGTTTCACAAACAAGCGCTTTTCATGTTGGGAGACCTTTCTTACTGTTCAACTCAGTCTGTCTGTCAGTTTAAAATCTCGTTAAAAAATCTCACTCTGCTCATTCTTAATCATTAAGATATCAATTCATATCACTATTACATAGAATTACGCTAGCAAACGCCAAACTAAATCCGCGCGTATCTCGCTAACAAGGGGGAAAACGGTTTAAAACTTTTGAAGGTTTTTCTTGTAGGTAAGTATCAGTACCTAATTAAAATTTTGAAACATCGGCAAGGTCCCGAATTTGTTTGCAGTTTTAGTCAAATGATTATTAGATACGTACATTATTTATTTAGCAGTATCATATTCAATTCAGATCAGCTAATTCGTGTGGAGGAATATTCCTGCCGTAAGATAACCGAATTACGTGTCGTTCATGTTGGAGGCGTGATATAATGATGTATGGTTCTCACAGATCTACCGTTCTGACAACTTCTTTTATTTATTTATTTTGTCCTGGAAATAGCCTTTTTTTCGTTAATACCATGAAGCCAGTGATATGAGACAAGTGACGAAAGATCAGATATATTTTTCTTGTTTTATATTTACTTTCGAAAATTGAAGTTTTATAGCTAAAAGCCTTATTAACGCTTTAAGAAAAAAAATCAACATAACACAGCAATTTTTGAACGTAAATATGAAAAACTGCGATCTGATCTTTTTTAGCAGTCTTATATCACTGGTTCTCAGACATTTACGCAAAAAATGGCTCATTCCAAGACAAGAAATAAAAATAGGTAAATCAAAACGGCCCATCTGCGAGGGTGCAGCTTTAACGACAACATGGGCACAAATCGGAAATAAAATACGTAGCATGGTCTTTAAGTCTCTTGATTTGTGAAGTAGAAGTTAAATGTGTGAGATTTAATAGATAAATTATTCAAAACCATGCTTTAGCTAGTTTTCTTTGCAAAAAACGGCTACACATGTATATCCAAATTTTGATAACATTTCGTGGGGTTTGTACAAGGATATGTATAAAAGTTTGGAAGAATGCTCTATTTAATCTAACCATATCAATAAATACAAACTTGCATACCGGTATTTTTAATGCTGTTATCTCAAACAAATGTTTATGTTTTAAGGTCCTCTGGGTAGTGCTCTGTCAAACCGGTACGGATGTCGAACTGCGTCAATAACGGGAGGGTTTCTTGCGTCCACGGGGCTAACACTCTGTTACTTCACAAACAACTTCTATCTCATCTTTCTGTTTTATGGCGTCGTTGCAGGTTCGTTAAATGATTATTTTTATACGTTGACAGAATTTTTAAGAAAGTATATGCCAGTGAATATAACTCCAGAACGATGACAGCTTCATGCATTACTCAGAAACAACTGTTTCGTCCCAACAATCACTAATAATGTTGCGTTTATATGACGAGATTTACCTCGGGGGCAAATATGAGCATATGATCACAAATTCTAGTATTTACTAGCATTATATGACATAAAATTCCCTCGGGGACAAATTTGCCCCAAGTTTGGAGGTGGGTTAAATGTGCCCCCGTGTGTATTTATGTCATATAAACGCAATCACGGATTTGCCCCCGATGTTTGCGACGCTAAGCACTATGAATAAATGATTAAATATTCGTACATTAATTCCATATAATTAACTTATTTCAGCGTCTAGTATGTGTTGTAGGTTTCGGCAACGGCATACATTATGTAGGGTTCGTCGCGTCAGTGAGCAGATACTTCAAGAAATTCCGCACCGTGGCAAACATTATCACCACAATTGGGGTGACGTTTGGAATGGCACTGTATGCAACCTTAGTCCCTATGCTCAACGACGCTTTCTCTTGGCAGGGGACTTTGTTAATATTAGGTGGAATTAGTTTTAATTTGTGTTCATTGGCATGTATATTATTTCCCATTAAACATAGCACTCCCATGCCAAAAAAGAAAATAATGAACTTCAGTCTTCTTAAAGACAAGCATTTCCTCCTTTTCGATATTCAATGCATTTTATGCAATCTCTCAAGCGGAGTGATTTTTCTCCATCTGCCAGCTTTAATTATATCAAACGGCATATCATTCTCCGTCTCGTCTCTTTCACTCACCATTTACGGAGTCTCGAACTGTGTTGCCAAGGTGATATACAGTGTCATCGGGTACATGTTCGCTCCCGATTGCAGCGCCATCTATGTCAGCTCGCTAACGGTGTACGGTTGTGCTCTAATCCTGCTAGCTACATACCCAACTCATATGTGGGTCATATGTTTCTCGGCAATCCTGGGATTCACCTACAGCGTGACGGGTGGATATTTAGTAGAGGTTATACTCAGCCTCGTTGGCCCCGAGAACATTGCAGACGGATTGGCGTTCGGTCAGGTCGGAAAAGCTGTTGGGAGTCTGCTGTGTGGGCCTTTGGCAGGTGACTTTTTACCATCTTTACTAATGGACTTGTTCAGAACAATAAATTGCGGCTTGAAACTAATTTAAAAACATACAGTCAAACCTGAATTAAGTGGCCACCTTTGGGAAAAGGTCAAAGTGGCTGCTCAAGACAGGTGGCCACTTTATACAAGTGGAACATTTTCTGTCACTTAAGCTTTGTTTAAACGGAGGTCCATTATAAATTTTAACAATCATCTCACACCACCATTAGTATCATCATCGTTAAAGAAGATTAAATACAAATGTAGATCATATAGCTTGTATATCGTAAATATGCGTATAACGTTTGTCTTATTTATAATCGTTTTAATCAAACATTTTGCAGCATTAAGCATTTAATACTATGAAGGCAGAAGGGTGTCCATGCTAGTCTCCATGAGTGCATAAAGTTACTGCCAAAAGGGATGCAGCACCCTTCCATATATAACTCTTCAGCTTAAACCCTACACTAATACCAGTAATCATTTATAAAAACTCATTCAATGCACTATTACACATGCCAAATACATTTACAAAAAGTTCCATTTTTTTTTACCAGGTTTACTGTATGAATCCTCCGAAAGTTACCAGACCTCATTCTTCGCGGGCGGTGTTATCATGCTACTTGGATGTGTCCTTATGCTGCCCGTTGCTAGGCAAATGAGAAAGAACAACCGGTTGAGCAGGGAGTCGGAGACAGCGATAGACTTTGAGGAAGAAAATGACTGCGAAATCGGTGCTGACTTGTGTGTGAATTCGAATAAGAAAATGGAAAATATTCTTAGCTGAGCATGCATTTATAATGTGGAATACATATCAAATGTTGCTGTCATTGTAATAGCTTATATTAGTGACAAAATCGCATATGAAAATTATTTTTGTGAACACCCATTTTTGTTGATTTATTTATGATAGTTCATGTATTTTTCTCATCGCCTTTAAATTTATATGTTTTCATTATGCAACAGAAACTATAGGAGCAATCCTAGGACCAGATGGCTGTACTCGATAATCTTGTTAAGATGAACGAGCTCATTTTTTAAATTTACTGTACCTAAAAATAATACAATTGAACCTACAAGGAATAAACAGCCAAGTGGCAAAACATGACTTAAGACCCTGTCTAAACTTCAGCTTTAAAGTTCGTCGAAAGGCCAAGTAACTACAGTGTACTCAGCTCTCGGAAAAATTATAAACAACCTTCCTAGTTTAAGATTCCTCAGTCTAAGCGTTCTCCATATATTGAGCGGAAACGGTGGGGACAGTCGTACGGACGTCCAATTTCTATATGACTCCGTTCGGGGGCACAAAAAGTCATTCGCGTAGTATCTAAATATATTTTTATTGCACAGGAATTGCACTTGTGTACATGTAATGTTTCTTGCAAAGAAACTTGATTTTTCTGAAACTTAAGATACAATATAAGTAAAGAGCTCAATGCGCATACACAAATAAATAAAACAGTTAATGATACTTATAACGATAGTCTTGGTGCGTGTGTGTATACATATAGGAGAAATACAAATAAACTCATTTACACAAAGATTATTGAAGACATTGAACACTATATTGACAAAACCTAATGGAATGGATTTCAAGTACCCTAATATATATCAAGAGTTATTTCGCCTTGTTAAATGTCCGGCCAAAGGTTTGGGTCGCAGTTTCGTCCGGTCTTCAAACCACAAAGAGTGGAATTACGATCACATGAAGTATTAGGGGCTGATTTCGCCGTGTGACTGAAACATGAATACATTATATGAAAGCAATTTATGAAACAGATTGAGAATACCTTTATCAGATTTTCCCAAGGAAACAAGAAAGACAATTCGAACAGACAATTCAAATTGTTATCTTCCGTCGTTTTTCTAAAGGAAGATAACACCGACATGACAACATTGTCAATTCGAGTTGCCCAACCTTGCCTTAGTATCAGCAAGCATTGACAAATCTCATCAGTACTTTTAAATTTTCTGCCGTTTCAACATGCAGTTATATTCACTGTGTGTATATCACGTGATGAACTACGTCATAAATGCTTCGTCGGAAGGCAACATTTTTGCTTCTAATGAAGACTTAAAACTAAAAACAAAACAAAGGGCAGTCTATGCCGCTCAAAGAGCCTCCGCCTTCGTTTTATTACCGGAGTTTGATTAGGTGATTAGTTTCCTCAAACACTTCGACAAACCTTTTTTAAAAAATAATGTTTTGACAGTGCTCCGGCGGTTTGTAAAAGGTTTGTCCAAGTGTTTTAAGAAACTAAACTCTCAATCAAACTCTAGTAAACGAACAAAAGCGGGGCTGTTAGCGGCTTCAACTGCGCTTTGTTTCATTTAAAATGGTGAGTAAATAGTCAATTTATGTTTGTAAGTCTGCATTTGAAGCAAAATATTGCCTTCCTACGTTTATCACGTGGTATATACATACTGTGTATTATGCACCAGTCAATTGTAACCCCCCCCGGTCCATCCAGGGGTATACCGGGGATAGCCGGGGAAATGGGCCGTTTTTTTTACCTTTTAGGTGACCCCGCAGTGCCGGGTGAATGCGGTGGTTTTGTCTTCGCGCAAAATATAGCGGGAAATGCGCCTTACCTAGGGTCCCTGGGGTGCGGGGGAATTTGGCGGGGATTTTACCATCAGTTCGTCCCCGCAGGGCAGAGATTTTACCCGGGGTTGGCTTGACCGAAAGTCAAAGTTCCCGCGCTATTCCCCGGACCTGGGGAGGCCGTGGTTACAATTGGCTGGTGCATTAGCTTCGGTGATAGTTTATGAAATAACTGAAAATCTATTTCACCAGTTAACTCAAATGACGGTATAGTTTGTACGCTTCGTTTATGTTTGTTTTTCAAACGTACCTGCAGAATTTGTTAAACAGTGTTGTCGGTTTTCATTCTGTAAATGAGATCATTCCAGTCCTTGGGGAACAGAGAGGTAAGACCGTACGTCTCCTGAAATAGTAAACCAACGTGAACACTCTATTTGGCACTGACATCAAAAACGTGTGCAAAACGCAAGCAGTTTACCAATCATCTTTCTTACTTTCCACGACATGATATAACAATTATAACTATATAAGCAAAAACATAGGTAGACGCCATAACTTGTCCGACTCAGAGTCCCCTGGCAATTTTCCATCGAAAACATAGATGGTTTACAATGTCAGAAATCTTTACATTTAACTACGCTGCAAGAAGATCGCGTAGTAATTTCAATTAAGGGGTCAAACAAGGACTTTACTCTTAGGAATCGTAATTATTTATGCAATAATACACTTAAATGGGGATCAATTTGAACATAACATTAAAAATTACACGTTCAAACACTACCGTGAATCAATTAATAACATTTATTATTGATTTAACGAACTGTTTCTTCTGATGTACCGGCATACATCCGAGGTTGTTTTCGATGGAAAATGGCCGAGGAGTTCCGATTGCATTCGTCCGTATTTCTCAGTAGGTCAAGAAGAAGAGGGGGTATACCGGGGATAGCCGGGAAAATGGGCCGTGTTTTTACCTTTGAGGTGGCCCCGCAGTGCCGGTGAATGCGGTGGTTTTGTCTTCGCTTTAAATATAGCGGGGAATGGGCCTTATCTAGGGTCCCTGGGATGCGGGGGCATTTGGCGGGGATTTTACCATCTTTTCGTCCCCGCAGGGCGGGGATTTTAGCCGGGGTTGGCTGAACCGAAAGTCAAAGTCCCCGCTATTCCCCGGACCTGGGGGCCGTGGTTACAATTGACTGGTGCATTATTAAAATGGTAACGCGTATAGAGCGTTTCATGCAAATGTGTCGATTTTTGAGAAACTGCCAACGGGTTTTTCACATCGATGATGACGACGTCGCAAAGGACGACAAAGCCGTTACAGGCTTTTGCTAATCATCAACAAATACACGAGAAAAATACAAAGTAATATATAAAAGTAATAATCCACTGTACCTCGGCGGAATTCTTCTTCTGCATCGTGGGGTTTCCATTGAGGTTGGCGTCCGTCAGATTCAGAAAATAGTTCGTGTAATCCTGAACTTGCTGAAATGGAAAAATAAGGCTAACCATGAACACGTGCGTGTTTGAAGGTGAAACACTGAGTGCTGTAAGTTTGGTTCAGATGGTAACTTTAATTCTTCAAGATGGGTCCATATTCAATCACGAACTTCTTGAGCCTGCGTCTAAGACTCAAGAGCCAAAACTACAAATTATAATTGCAGAATGTTTGTGCGAAGAGCGATTATCGTACAAAAATGCTGCATAAAATTACCATGTATTACAATAATGTTCACCTCTTTCATACACAAAGGTATGCTAGAGACTTTAACTCTTTAAAATCGCTTTCCTGAATCGGAGTCTCAAACTCAGAGTCAAGACGTTAGTAAATACAGGCCCAGATCTTTACCGATGTCCCAAACATCATAATCGTGTGACAAAATCTCACAGTGTGACGTCCTTTAACATATACGATTATCTTTACGAATTTACAAATTACCATAGGCTGTTTCATGGCTTTAGCCTTTAGCCACCATTTCTTGCGTGAACTAGAGAATTGTACACACATGTTAATTAAAGTGACACTCTTATTTAAAATCAATATATACACAATTATAACAAACATACGTTCTGAGTGATAAACCTTTAACTACTTACTAAATAAGGCATTTATGGAAAATAGTTATTATTGATAACAATAGTGTAACCATGTATTTAAAAGATGAAATGCACAAATATTAAATGATTGGTGAGTGCTCAAAGATTTGCTGTGATTAACTATCGTCTCATTGGGTAAAATATCGTGTTTTCTGCACCTTTCTTTCAAATTAAACATGGTATCCTTCATAAGAGCCAATGTTTTCGATATTTATTCATCCTTTTCGGTTTTAAAAAATAAATAAATCGTGGTACATTTTTAATTGGGAGTAAGAGTGCATCTTTAAAAATATCCTCCTTTACAACAGAGCTTCTTTACAAATGACGATCCCGCATAGTTCCCATCAATCTCGTATATCCGAAAGCCGGTGTTAAGATTTGAATAAGTGGTGATGCTCCCGGGCTTGTAGATCACGCCCAGTGGGCGCAGCATCGTCTCCTCGTCGTATAGAACTTCATACGTCATAGAGTGGGTGTGGCCGAAAAACTGACCGACTATTGTGCTCTCGTATCTGAAAAATGTTCTTTAATGACATTAAATATTATTTTAACAATTCAGGAAAGATTGCGTCATTGATGTCATTATAGGGGATATGAGCGCAGTTGGGCTAGTTAAAGTACGCAACCCAACTACGTTTATTCCCTGATAATGACATCAACCGCGCAGTTCATTCCTTAAAGGAACCTCATTTCTGAGATATCTAATATTTATGTAACACTCATTATTTGCAGACTTTCTCCGGAATTATAAAACTAAAAGGCTTAAAATAATGCTTCTAAGACAATTGAACGTAATATACATTCGTTCATACAAATGAACAGTGGCAATGTCAATTGTCTTAGTTATTTTATCCCTTACATGCATTCTACCGTAAAAAACATTCGATCAATCAGTTCTGTAGTACAGAAGCCTTCTGAAGATATTGTATTTATATGGATGCAATGGAAAGGATATGCATTCATATAAACTCAATAGAGGATAGTTTTTCGTGGGCCACAAACCAGATACTAAACCTCAGATCTTCCTTATATACCATAATCGTGGCTGTCAATCGGTAAGCAGCATTGCATAGACATCTAGTAAAACAACAAATCTTTAACAATATAATTCTAAGAGATGCATGTATATGTATATCAGTGCATTAACTCTTCTACGTTATGTAATAAACGTGTCTTTTCCTAAAAAAAGGAGTTTATTCATATTTGTTAAATGCCTGACTAAACTGGTGCATGATTTAAACATAAACACTATCGAAACCGGAAAAAATACGTACGACACGTGACACACTGTGTTTATAATTCCTTATCACATAGCCTAGTACGCATGCGTAAATATATTTTTGCAATACTCAACGAAATCGTAAAGATATATCGCAGTCAATATCCAATCATGTGAGACATGGACATTACGCAAGTGCCTCAAAGTGAACCAACCACTTTGATCAAACGACAAACATAGTATTCCGATCTCCTCGTCACAATCAAATGACCGCAATAAAAATATGTGCAGTGCAATTTAATGGACTTTATTTTTTAAAAACTCGAAATATATAGAGGATATTTGTTTATTTCAGTGTAAGATCGTATTTTATTTAATGAGTGTCATTGAAAAACATATTGTCATGAGTGGCGAAGCTTGTGTGGGAGCGGTCACCAATACCACTAGACAGCTCTCAATCTTTTGGAGATCGAACCCATAACCTCTTGGATGAAAGGCCTACACAAAAACCACTAGCCCATTCTCATCCTGTTTGGAATCGAATTAACAACCTCTTAGGCGAACACGAATACCGCTAGACCACCCTCATTCTGATAGGTTTCGAACCCACAATCACTTGGGTGAGAGTCTGTCACCAATACCAATCGACTAGATCAGCCTATATTAAATGTTTTGACCAGTCAACATCGATAGTTGTACAGAAATAGAGATTGTTACCTTAACCAATCATACAGGAATCAATAATTTTGTAATCAGATTTAGCTACAAAAGTTTACACTCTCTGGTTGTATCTAAATGCATTTCTTGTAAAAACGTTGTCAAAAACGTTGCATATTTCTATTTAACCAGACATATAAGTAAGAACTTGCTGGGGGGCTGCAATAAAACCTTGCCGAAATTAAAAAGGAAGACCATTCATACTGGAATGAACATTCACTGAACCTTCCCTTGAGAGGTTACTGGGTTCCAAGACTGGCATTGACACTAAAACGGTATTGTTGTAATGCTGAGACATTATGCAAAATGATATTTGGCGATCTTTTCATTAAATACAAAACAGTTTCGTAAATTTTAGACTCGCTTTGTACTTCAACATACATTTTAGACTCGCTTTTATTTCTGAAATTGTTAAACGTACTTTTCATACTTTTGAAATACGACAAAAATTGATTATAACAATAACATAAGACATACCTATAATGGAATATTTTGTATTGTCTTCAATGGCTGATATGTGTTTCCATAGCAACCTGAGTCCTTCAAAAGCACTATTATGATCACAATTTGATACTATCCTCTACTTAGGATTGTTTTAAATACTTTAATAACTCTCTCCTTCTTGCCATGAGCCCAATTAAAGCCCGTTTTGCAATATTTGTTTACATAGACAGTAGGTTTGAGCATCGGTTATCTTTTACAGCAATTAAAAGACATATTTATGACAACTAAATGTCGCCATCATACTGCTTAGTGTGTAACACAATGTATTTATCAGTTAATTGTTTTTAGGGTTTTGATTGATACACGACAAAGGTGAACAATACAAGCTAGCACTTCAAACCTACCGACGACGCATAAACTCTAAAAAAACAACAGACGAGATTATGAAGAACATGCAACGTGTTGTTGGAATCATGAAGTTTCCTGATAAATAAATTGAGTGACATACTAAGCAGAATAATGGTGACATTTAGTTGTCATAAATGTGTCTTTATACCTACTGTCTTTGCAAACGATTATTGCAAAACATGGTTTAATTGGGCTCATGGCAAGAAGGAGATTTCGGCAATTGTTCCTCCTAAAACTGCTTTTCGTTATAACCAAATAGTTTTTGCTTTTCGTCATAACAAAAAACATACTTTTGATATTTCTATATAGTGTGTGCCTCTTTTGTAGGTATGAATATACCCTGAGGATAGAATATGCATTCCGAGACTTCCGTTTTAAGGCAAACATGGTGAATATATATATATATATAAACAACTTTTTTAACCAGAAACGCAATTTGCTTTTCGTTATAACAAACACTATTTTGTACAATCACAGCATTTGACCACGATTTATGAAAAAACTATAAAATGCTCAACATATCGCTAAGTAAACGAGTATAGTGTACATTTTCCCGCTTAGTCTCCGCTATGTTTCATAAAAATCGATATGAAAATAACAAACTTACAGCTATAATCCTTTCCGAATCGAGCGATCTTTTGCTTCACGTAATAACCAAATGTGACGCCACAAACCACGCGGTATGTCCACACTGAGAATGAGTCGGCGAATCTGTTTTACTTAACATCAGTCAGAATATGCCCCTCCTTGGCGACCACAGCCACTCGTTTTTGAAGACCTACTGTAAAGTATCAACTATTTTGATTTATACTAATTTATTTTAGCTTGATGGTAAGAGGGCTGTTAGCTGATACGAATCTCCTTCGCATCTGCTTCTTTGGAAGAAATCAGTGTTTTACTTCACTAAAGAATTTAGAATTATATTATCAGATTGTAATGCTTTTGTAAAAAATATTATTATTATTTTGATGCTTTTGTAAAGAATACTATTATTATTGTATATACAATGCCCTGTAATGTATACTCATCTTTGTTAATGCACCAGTCAATTGCAACCCCCCCCCCCCCCCCCCCCCCCCAGGTCTGGCAGGTCCGGGGATTAGCGGGGACTTTGACTTTCGGTCCAGCCAACCCCGGCTAAAATCCCCGTCCTGCGGGGACGAACAGATGGTAAAATCCCCGCCAAATGCCCCCGCAACCCAGGGACCGTAGGTAAGGCCCAATTCCCCGCTATATTTAAAGCGAAGACAAAACCACCTCATTCACCCGGCACTGCGGGGCCACCTCAAAGGTAAAAACACGGCCCATTTCCCCGGCTATCCCCGGTATACCCCTGGACCTGGGGGGGGGGGGCGTGGTTACAATTGACCGGTGCATAATTTATACAGATTTATAATATTTATTGCTATTGCCTATTCATTTAAATCGATTATTTTCAGTACAAAAATACAGTTCAAACATTGATTAATTTCATGCAATCCTAAAAGGATGCTTTTGACTTTCTTATAAGAAAACAACAATGCAAAGTTTATAACAATCCCATTTAAGTATATCAAATATTGATGTGTTAAAATATGTAGCCCATATACATACAAATGAATTTGACCCAATGACAATCAACACATTTATCGCCCTCCCTGTATGCATTACATTGGAGTACATTATCGTGTTATCAATATTACGCAGATGAATTTTGTGGGTGTATCATCTTGCACTTTCTGTTTGAATAGGTAATCCGGAGAGGCATAATTATTAAATTTGAAGGTTTGTCAATTAAACTTTTTTACTAATATATTGCTATATATTTACTACTATCGTCTCATAAGGTAGAAATACCGTGTTTTCTGCACCTAAAATTCAAATTAAACTCGGTATCCTTCATAAGAACTACTGTTTTCATTTATTCATCCTTTTTTGGTGTATTAATAGTATCACTCATTTTTTTAAAGTTTGTTATACATGTGTATGTTTTGATTTTAAAGATGCACTCTTACTCCCAAATAAGATTTACCACAATTAATACAATTGTTTTAAACTACTTACTAAATAATGCATTCATAAAAATACTAATTACTGGTAACAAGATTGTAACCGTGTTTTAAGTAGCTGAAAACGCACAAATATTAAATGACTGGTGTGTCCTAACATATTTACAGTGATCAACAATCGTCTCTTAACGTGGAAATACTGCGTTTGCTGGCCTTTATTTCAAATATAACACGTTTTCCTGTATACCGGACGTATGTTTCCGGTCATGTGACCAGTGCTGAAAAAACTCGTCATACAACCCCCATCTATGATGAGTCACGCGCAACAACGCGCCACTTCTTATTTTTTATTGTATGGTTTATGTCATTTCAATAAAGCACAATTAAGAATATGAGTATGATATACTTTAAATCAAAATTGAAAATAAATAATCGTAAAACTGTTTTTTAGAGGAACTATTTGACGTCAATAGTGGTTTAAAATTACTGCGCTTTATGACCTCAGTACACAACGTCGCCTTGTTACCGGCTTACGCGCGTGCCCTCTGGTCGGATTTTTTCATCCGTACCGAAAACACATAATAGATACTTATAATACTTTATAAGAACCATTGTTTTCGAGATTTATTCATACTTTTCGGTATATTAAACAAGTTTATTAATTGTGGTTTATCTTATTTGGGAGTAAAAGTCCATATTTAATTATCTACTGTCCTTTATTTAAGCCTTATCATATCAAAGTAGAGGACACTTCATCATTAATGAACTCATCATTTCTAATCTTTCTCTATACTGATTTATTTTAACTCGGTTGCGAAAACTGTTGTAAATGGTATAAATCACGCTGAGACTCACCAGTACGATTCCTATACCAGTATCTGTGTGCTTTTTGAGAGGCCGTGAGAAAGTAACTCAGGTAGGGATCGAACCTACAACCTCTTGAGAGATGGTTATACAATACCGCTAGTACCCCTCATCCTGGGGGGATAGAACCCACAACCCCATGGGTGAGAGGCGGACACCACTAACACTCGACCGCTTTCATCCCGCACTTTGGTGAGAGGTTTTCAAAAATACCACTAGACCTCTATCTCCTATTTTAAATTGATGGATCCTTTTATCATCGATAGCTGTACGGTACTGAATATGATTAACCTAAAAGATGATACAGGGAAGAATATCTCTTTTTTATCAGCTATATCTACAAAAGTAAACACTCACTGGCTAACATGTTTGTCGTATCTCAATGCTATTTTTGTAAAGTTACATGATTCTATTTTATCAAACAATGGTAGAAACTCAGGCAGCCAATGGATCAAGTCCCGGGCAAGAAACTCCAGGCAGATGCCTCTGACCTGGACGTGACCTGCTGCCAGCCCTGCTCCCTGGATGGAGCAACACTCACAGCCGAGGTATACTGCACTGTCTGCAAGGAGTATATGTGTTCCAACTGCACAAGTGTCCACAAGAAACAAAGAATAACAAAGTCCCATACACTACTTGCCAAGAGCAGCTTGCCTACTAACATGGGAGGTTTTACAACTAATGAAGAGAGCCAATATCCCTGTGACATCCACCCTGAAGAATGTATCAAATACTTTTGTCCCACCCATCAGACACTCAACTGCGGACATTGTTCAGTTCTTGATCATCGATCGTGTGAACAGCAGATCATTTCTGAAATTGCTAAATCATTCAAAGAGGGCCAGGGTTATAACGACATCAAACAGGTTATTGTCCAAATACAAAAAGACATTGACGCATGTGTATCTGATGTAAAAGACAACACTAAACTCGTAGAAGACCTTGGAGAACACGAGATTTCTACGATAAGAATTTTTCGAGATCAGATCAACAAATACTTAGATGAACGTGAACACACACTGCTTAATACCATTGCCCAGATGAAAAACATGAATGAAACACTCCTTTACTCACTAAAACCGAGCTGTGTCAACCTTAAGACCAAGGTAAATGAAATCAAAGCAAAACTAGAAGCCCAAGAGAACAACTCTAGCCAACTGTTTGTTGAGGCCCATATAGCACTGAACGTGCTAGAGGGAATAAAATCAACTCTTGCCGAGATTAACAAGAAAAATGTCATTCACCACTATCAGTTTAAGAAGGACCCCGCCACTGAGGGATTGCTGGATTCCAGGATTGGCCTGGGCACTATTGAGGAGATGGCTACTGTATATGATCTAGGTATTTATTTAAGTTGTTATGCGAACTTGATTTCTTGAAATATCTCTTTATTAAAATCGAACATATTGTGTGCATTTGAAAGTAGTTTTTATTCCAACATTCATTTTCTAGTCGCTTTTTATTCCTGAAACAGTTATACTAACTTTTGATACTTTTGAATGCAGAGATAAAATGACAATAGCAAAATAAACCATTGAACAAGATTCCAAAACATCGGTGAAATTTGATTCCGTTTATGTAATTATTTAAATGTTTTTTTAACCACAGACCAGATATGTGAGCGAATAAGTTTCACAACACAAGACAAAAGTGGCAATAGAAATACAACATATGATGCTGCTACCGATATACAAGACGATGGTGACGAACCTTTGAATCCTAGTGGATCTCACACTTCTGCCGAACCCAAACAAAGTGAATTTGTTTTCTTTTTAAAGAAGTTAAATATATTTTTATCTATTATTATCCATCTTATATGGATGGTGGAACAGGTATAAAAATATGTTGAAAATTATACTATATAATGTTGCTTTATAAATCAACCAATGATATTATTAAATGGAAAAGAAACCCTCCTTGCATGTTACTACTGTGTATTCAACATGGTAGCAAAAGTACAACTACTTCTGTAAATGTTTACCTTGTTGTGGTGTATGGTTACATAGTTGATATATTTCCAGAAAAGCAGATCATACAAAGCACTGACCTGACCAGCCTGCATTACACCCAAGCCCCAGACATCCAAGTGAATTTTCCATCTGATACCAGGAATTCATGCCTGAACGACATGCTTCTTCTGCCGGGAGACAGGCTTCTACTGGCTGACACTTACCAGGCTATAGTGATGCTGGTTGACCTGAAGACCAGCAGCCTAGTGACTGAGGTCAGTGTGCCATACGTACCATCGCGCATGTGTCTTCTGCCTGGGGACGAGGTAGCGGTAAGTATAGATAGTGGTATTCAGTTCATAGAGATACGTGGACAACTCTCCTTGGGGAAGCACATTTATGTGGATGGTGACTGTTGTGGTATTGGTTACCATGCCGATAACTTTTTTGTTATATTTGATAACGGAAAAGTTAAAAAAATAAATATGGAGGGGAAAGTATTGAAGAAAATATCAAATAGTCGACTTTTTAGTAACCCATTTAAAAGACCCGAATACTTGACAGTTGTCAGTGAAGATCAGCTAACAGCCATTTATGTGTCAGATTTTGTAAAAAGCACCATCACCAAGATGGACATGAACTTGAACATCCTCCAGACATTCCAGGATCGTGGCCTTCAAAAAGCAGCGGGCATGACAGCAGTGGGAAGCAAATTGCTGATCTGTGGTTTATGTAGTAATAACCTAATGTGCCTAGACCTACCCAGTGGCCAGATTACCCAGCTGCTCGGGAGGAAGGAAGGGATAGAGACGCCAAACCGTGTCTGCTACAGTCAGCAGCAGAACAAGATGTATGTACTCTCCGACATCGGCTTCGACGGTGATAATGTTAAGGTGTTTACATCAACATGAATGATTTATGATATACAGTTGCAAAATAAGCGACGGGGTCAAGCTTATCATTTGCACATTCATTTGATTCGAAAAACAGACTGTTTTTTTCGTCTGTAAACATAACCTGTGTTTGTTATTAAAAATGAAAACAATCGTGTTCTAAAGAGATTAGTTCATGCTAAAAAGAGTCCAACGTCGATACAAATATGTAAATTGTGAAGTCGATGATAAGAATGGTAAAACGTTGTCAGATATTAAAATTAGAGCTCTATTTTTGCAATTATGGCAGAAATTGCCGAAAAGGCTATTGCAAAAACTAAAGACTTTAGGGGATGGATGTTCGTATCTGACAGTTGTTCAAATACTGCTTTTATATTTATAGTGTTATGTCATATGTTTATAATCGTTATGTCCTGATAGGATTATTATCCTTGTTGTTGTTGTTTTTTTCTTCTTTGCTTTATTCTATGCTATATAGCTGTTTTCTTTTATATTTTTTGTGAAATGAACATTGCAATTACTGTCTGTTTTGGTTTCACATATAGAATTTAAGAAATAAAATTTGAAAAGTTAAAGAGTTTACTCAAGTACTAAGAAAATAGCACAATTTGAACAAATTTAAACAGCATACGTTGCCAACATAAAACCTGTTATTGAGTCCCTTTAATATCTACAGTATGATATTTGATACACACTTTCCTTCTATTTCAGAATATATATGTAGTTTTAATTGTATATATTTTTATTTTACTCGTTTGCCCCTAATTAAAACATATATGTTTATCCCGACATTGGAATTTAAGTATAATAGAAAGTGGTTAAATATCACAGGAAATTTCCATTGTGAAAATATTGTGGATTTGCGCGATTTCATCACGCACTGTTGGGATAAACAAATTATCGGCCTGCCCCTGCATATATATAGTAGCGACGATAGAAGTTTTGAAAGACGTATGCGTAGTAATTGTTCATTTTGCATTGTCATTCAAACTTAAAATTCCGTTAAGTCTGCTCATAGTGTATTATCATTCTTCCAATACATTTCCCCACTACAATAACGTGTGTTCACAAAAACTTTCTATAATGACCTACATAATGTACAGTTACTCTGATTCTCAGCATTTTCTCCATAATCCAAGCACAGATATATTATAAGCTCAGTATGAAGTACTCATCTTTGGAGGGATTAATTGACATCATTTATTTCTGGAATTCTGGTACATGAAGAGATTATAAGTATCTATCATGTGTTTCCAGGACGGATAGAAACATCCGACCCGAGAGCACGCGCGTAAGCTGGTAACGAGGCTTGCCGAGTTACCGGCCACGCAGCGTGCCTTAGGGTCGGATTTTTCGATCTGTACCGGAAAAACATGATTGATATTTTTTCTTGCATATCTAAAATGATCCATTTGTGGAAAGAATGACATAGAAAATGAACTTTTGTACATTTCACCAAAAAGCGCGTGCGGCGTTGTTTACTGACGTCATAAAGCGCAGTAATTTTAAATAACTAAAAATCGCGATTATTTATTTTCAATGTTAATTAAAAGTCTTGCATACATATATATTAGATTGCGCTTTATTGGAATGGCATAATATACTTTTCATAAACCATACAATAAAAGAATTAAGAAGTGGCGCGTTGTTTGTCGTGACTCATCTTACATGGGGGTGTAAGATGGGGTTTTCCAGCACTGGTCACATGACCGGAAACACACCTCCGATATGCAAGAATAGCTACCCTTTCATATACATTCTTGCATACCGGACGTGTGTTTTCGGTCATGTGACCGGTGCTGGAAAAACTCATCTTACATACCCCATGGCTAACTACGGACGACTGACTACTGACGACTGACTTCATCGCAAAATGCATCACCTTATGTAGTGGTTACTGCTGCTGGCGTTGCTGGCAATTGGGAAGTTTCACCAGTTACGCTGGCTGAGTAATGCGGCCCATATTGTGTATGAAACATAAATACTATAATATTCACTTAAAAAGTGAATATAAGGTCTTGAATTAGAGAAATGAACATATACTCTTTAACAATACAATGCAGCATTAACTTCTTCGAAGTAAAACAGTGATGTTAATAAGATAAGTGAGCCCATCATGACACCAGCATTCCGCAAGAACAATTGTGAAATAGTGCTCGCAAGCATTGGAGATCTGAGTTCATACCGTAAATAACAAACGACATATTAATATGAATTTATCACAATACAATAAATCAAACATAAATACAATATAACATCACATTTAAATGTTAGAAATGACTAGATCACTGATATGCATAATAAACTACGACGTAACCCACAAAATGCAGATGGCTGACAATTTTGACTAGTAAACAGGGTTCGACTCAATGCTAGCACTCAAAACTACGAGCTCTTCTGGTAGAGTTTTGGAGAAAGCATTTGCTAGACAATTCATACAATTACTAAGGATTATAACAATGTGATGCAGCGTATGAAACTCCAACTACTTACTTTATACAGGTATATTGATATACGAGTTACATAAATTTCGGACATGCATTTCGGACAAATGATAAATCATTCTATCACACTAGATAAGATCAAAGTCAATTCCAAAGCATGATTATATTAATATCTTAAGTTTGAGATTTCATTAAAGAATTTACATGCATATTTTTAAAGAAATAAAGATTGCACTTACATATAACATTTATTACTTATCTTTGGAAAGAAAAAATGAACACACTTCATGCCAATGTTGAGCTTTATCGATAAGCATTATTCCATATTGTGACAAAATATCCTCTATTGAGATAGGTTGCTTTTAATATCCACCATTTCAACAACAAAAAATATATATCTTTTTTCGGGCCATTTTGATGTCTATTTCCAAACTTCTTTTGTGCAGACACTGTTCGATTTCATTAACTTTAACATAAATATAAAAATGACGATTTCCATTAAGATAAAAGTATTCATAAAAATATGTTATTAATAAGTACCTTTTTACCACCTTGTAACAGATAAATGCAATTTGTCCGATAATAAACATTTGAAAGTGCATCCTATTGTAGTGTTACCTTAAAAGTGTGTAAACCAATCTTACCATTTAAAATGTTTCAACAAACACTGTTTCAGAAAATCATCATCACTTACAATCTTTGACATTATTAAACAAGTAAAGACTTCATTCCATCTCCAATGTAATGGGCAACGGAATCAGTTTTATTTTTAGCTGCTGACCTAAGATAGCACCTTCCATCAGCACTTTCAGTGCTTTGAATCTCTTTGTTGCTCTTACTATTTCAACAGCAGTAGCATCAAATGAAATTATTCGCGGTTATAAATTGTTTCTAATTATTGTTTGTTGGAAATATTGTTATCGTGCACGATTTTCCGCGCACGAGATTTAGGTTTAGTATATAAGGCTTGTGCGGGGCGTATTCGTCACTCGAGGTTTATTGGTAGCATTTAACAGGTGTATGTTATTACAAGTTTTTTTATGTCTGATAGTGAACCTGATTTCAAATCTTAAGTGGTAAACGAACTAAAGGGATATTTCGATAACAAATTTAAGATTAAAAGATTTGAAACGCGTTTTTCAGGAAGATTCGGAATGGACAGCAGAGAATGTACAAAATATGGTGAGATCTGACAGTGCCATTTCATTTAAATTGTTGGCAAACAAAAAACAGTTCATTTTCAATTCCGAAATTTCTGATTTGATTGACTATGCATCGAAGGCTATTTCCTTGAGAAACGCCAGTAAGGCTGAGGAATTCCTTGCAGAAACTCAGTCAAAATTGAAGCATCGCAATAAACTAATGAGGATTGCGGACTCCTCCACGGCGGGCTGGCTAACTATACAGGAGTATGAGCAAAATAAGGTTGCCAGTGATGCGGAGGATGACAAACGTTTTCGTCGGGCAGAGGAGCGCGCCAAGACACGGCGTGAAATGACGAAAAGGTCCGAGACGCCTCCCAACCCTTTTAAGACTGGTCCGACTGCTAATAATACTGAGTCTTTTCGATATCGTTTTCGTAAAGCAGAGCGTTTCTTGGCGGGACAGCAGCCCAGACGGGAGGTTGTTTGTTACGAATGCGGCGGAACAGGACATTTCGCAAACGGCTGTGCAGCCTTCATGCAGCAACAGGGGGTTAGACCCGTGGGTCGAGGAGGGCCGACAGTTGAGGACGGAAAAGGCACCAGAAGTGACTTCAACGCGGAACTCCCAGTCGTGGATACAAAGCAGTGATTCGGACATTGCAAGTGAGGAATTCGAAAGATTTTGGATATTTTCAAACACGGATACAGAAATTTCATGTTCAGAATTTCAGGACGATTTTTGCAAACGTTTAGAAAATAATGTTATTGTTTCAGATTCTTCTGTTAAGGGTAGATTAAGAAATTCTTTTGAATTTTGAAAAAAACAACACTATAGGTGCAAATGACGATAATATGTCAGTTATCAAGCAGGGCTATGTTATTCCTTTTGTAAAAGAGCCGCCATCTTTTCAAATTAAAAATAATAAGTCTGCTTTGTCTAATCGAGTTTTCGTAGAATCAACTACTTCAAGTTTACTAAAAAAAAGATGTGTATACGAAGTTCCTTTCAAACCCCATAACATTAATCCTTTGTCAGTTGCAACTAATAATTCCTCAGGAAAACAGCGTCTTATTTTGGATTTAAGTGATCTTAACATGTATGTCAAAAGAGCAGAGTTAAAATCGAAGATTATTAAGTAGCGCTCGAGTATATTGTACCTAGAGGATTTATGTATAAATTTGACCTAACTAGTGGTTATCATCATTTCTCTATCAAGTCTTTTCATCATAAATATTTAGATTTCTCTTGGAATTATAAAGGAAATAATAGATTTTTTGTCTATTCGGTCGTTCCATTTGGACTTTGTTCTGCGCCTAAGCTGCTTACAAAAGGGTTACGTCCTTTTGTAAAGTATTGGAGAAATAATGGATTAAAAAATAGTTGTTTTTCTAGATGACGGTTGGGGAGTTAATGTCGATTTTCACAGTACTCAGAGAGATTCAGACTGTGTCCTCGAAACCTTACAAAAATGTGGATTCTTGGTGAATTAAGATAAATCTATCTAATCTGTTCAGGTGTTGGAATGGCTAGGGTTTATTTGGAATCTCGACAAGGGGTGTTTAGCAATACCGAATCGCAGAATAGTTAATACTCAGCAATGCGATTATGCACGGTTTACCATACAGTACAGCTCGATAATTAGCTCAGTTGTCACTGTCAGGAAAGATCATTTCTATGGCGCCAGTATTGGTAAACGTCGCATTACTCCAAACTAAGATATTTTTCCATTTGATAGGATCTAGAATGAGACACTAAGTTCGATATTTCACAGTGTATTAATGCGATAAGGTTTTGGAGCAAGATACTTTTTGTGGAATTTTCTAAAACATTATTTCAAGGTTATTTGCCAGTTTCTGTAGTTTTCTCAGATGCGTCTGACGTGGCCGAGGCAGCCTTTGTCGAATGTGATAGTGTAGTCGCTCATAGACAATGGACAGATTTTGAAAAAGCACAAAGTTCTACTATTAGAGGGTTATTAGCAATAAAGTATTCCCTGGAATGTTTTAAGAAGACACTTGAAGGTAAACGGGTTATTTGGAATACAGATAGCAAAAAATGCGTTAGTATTATCCAAAAAGGTAGCATGGTTCCGGACTTACATAGTCTGGCGGACGCCATTTATTCCATTTGTGTTGTTCATGGAATTTCCTTGGCACCTTACTTGATTTTGAAAGAAAGTAATTCTGCAGCTGACAGCTTTAGTAGAATAGTTGATAACATGATGATTATGTTATTAAAACAAACTTTTTCGATTATTTGAACAGCTTATATGGACAACACGACGTTGATAGATTTGCCAATGATTATAACACTAATACTGAGAGGGTAGATGCTTTTTCTGTTAGTTTGCATCATGAAAATAATTGGTTAGTTCCATCTGTGTTCTTGATTCCGAAAGCCTTAAATTTTCTTAGACAGTGCAATGCGCGGGGTACTCTAGTCGCACCATTTTTGGCCGTCTAGTCCCTTCTTCCCAATGTTGTTTGGAAAAGAATCTAGTAGTTGGCCCTTCATTGTTGAGGTACTGTTATTTCAAGACGCTCGCATTGATTATCGTATCGCTTTGCTTGACAGGCAAAATACGTCTTAAGACATTCCCCAAGTTTGGTATGAAAATATTCATGGTTGAATTCATTATTATAATAGGGTTGTCATGATCTGATAAAATATGAGCTTTATGTTTAAATAATTATTACGATTAAGTTCAAAATATTCTCATTGCAAGTTATGCATTTACATTACATTTATATTTACATACAGATATGACACATTGCATATTTATTTGCAAGTTGTTTCATCTAAAATTATAAAGGTAAAATATTTAGTTTACCTGAATAATATTGTATCAGACTTAATATTGTGACTAGGATTTGTTTTTATGAGTCAGATGTATGTGTTATTTGCAGACTTATTTCAAACTGAAACCTGGAATGAAGCGAGAAATCAAGTGGTTTTGCACCAGAGCTGTTCTCGGGAGTTTTAGATGCATGTATGAATGGGCGTGAAAGCTCAACTACTAGTACTCGGAATTACAAGTTATCATTCAGGGCGTTCAGTAAAACTGGTTAAAGTTATGTTCAAACGGTTGTTTTGTGCCGCGTGGACGACTCTTAATGACTCCTTCCCGAGATCTAAAAAGGATCAAGAAATGTGTCTATTTCCTCGTTTTATTATGAGATGAAACACTTCGAAGTCAACAGTAAAAGTGAGTACATATACATGTATCATAAGTATTAACAACATTTCATAATACAGAATAATAATGATTTCAATATTGTCAAATAATAAGTTTCTTTTAAATTACAAATTAATCTTGATTGACAATTAGCAATTAGATGAACAAACAATGCATTGCAAAGTCTCACATCAATTTCTGAGTTAGTTGGTTTCAAAAGTATACAAAGAAGCAATATACATACATGTCAACATCTTTTGCTGTCTTAAAAGAATCAGATAAGCTTAAAACTTTTTCACTGACAAATTTCTCAATCGCTTCCTGATCATAGAACGACTAAGTTAACTATCTAACGAAAAGCTAACAATGGAGCCAAAAGAATGACCGAAAAGTGTACAGCGCTTAGATGTGACTTGGGTGTATAAGCCATAGACAATAATATGCTTCTAACATAAATCAGTTATACCTAATCAGAACATGATAATTATAAGAAATGTATAAATACATTTATAAACATATCAAGACTGATTTTCCATTCTAAATTATCTTTAAATACTTAATACAATATCATTGAAATAACTTTATAGCATGTTTCTAAAACGGAAACATTTAAGTCTCAAATACAACTGTTAATCATTAAAAAAGATAGAACAACCTTACACAAATAAGCAAAATTCTTACCTAAAAAGGATCAAGAAATGTGTCTATTTCCTCGTTTTATTATGAGATGAAACACTTCGAAGTCAATAGTAAAAGTGACTCGAGCGAGGAAAGACACAACTTTTTAGAGAATTGCCAAAACTATCATCATCCAATGACAAAGGATGTTACAAAAAGTCATGCCAATACATGGCTAATGAAATTGAGACAATTAATCCAGACGCAGGGGACACTAGGGGCTGGGCCCTAAAAATGTCATTGTCTGACTTAATCTCAATTATCAGTTAAGCCGGGCATTCTGTTTATATTACAATCTAAAGTTTCGCAACAATCTTTAGCGTAGTGATAGGTTGTCAAGAAAAATAATTCCACAGACTAATTGATAATAAAAATGCTATACGCTGTGTATACTATAATATAAAGTTTGACAACTATGTTTGAATAGAGTAATAAATGTCATGAAACCATTTGGCTATTATCAAAACTTAAGCACCAGGAATGTGTTTCTAATAGACAAAATATTCTAAAATTATGAAACATGAAAAGTATTAATGACATTTCGTAAAACTTCATTACACAAAAGTACTCGAAATTTTACAGCATAACACTAGTATAAGATCGGTTTCAAAACCCGTAGTCAAAAAAGAACCAATAACTGTAGATATTCTACGACTATTCTTACAACGAGGACAGTTCTCTAGCGGATTTAAGAATAAGTTGTTTATTTGTCCTGACATTTGCTGGATTTTTATGTGCGTGAAGTTAGCAGCACAGCAGCATAGCAGCAAGCTGCCAGCAGCAAGTTGATATGCTGCTGGCAGCTAGCTGCTATGCTGCTGGCAGCTACTGCTACATTTTTTAAATATGAATATAATGATTTATATGAACTATATACTACTTTAGTTAATCATTGTATGCTTTCCAGCTGTTTATAGGAATATAAATAGTGGTAAGAAAAAATGAGATTTTTCTGTTTTAGCTTAATGTTTGGTAAAATTTTGATTACTTCGGGTCTTTTTGATAAGCGGTCCACCAACACAGTTATTTTCTTGTGAAAGAACAATTTCTCATCTTACAAACCAGCTAGGGCCAACGGGACCATACCAACTAAACGTTATCGTTATTTATAGTA
Source organism: Mya arenaria (assembly GCF_026914265.1). NCBI lineage: Eukaryota > Metazoa > Mollusca > Bivalvia > Myida > Myidae > Mya > Mya arenaria. The sequence continues at coordinate 35,452,570 of NC_069125.1, forward strand.
ATGAAACTACAATGCCTAAAATTTGACTACCATTACGAGTATGTATGATAATTTTTGCTGCTGTAAAAGCCATTTTGGGGACGCACTGACCCGAAAATTCGAGTAAGGGGACCATAACGAAAAGTGCAGGGATGAACTAGGCCACGAGCCCTACAATGTGTGCTATTTCGATAGTTGGAGCTTTTGTCCTGAGTAGGCGAAAATAGAACCCGAAAATTCGACTGAGGGAACATTAGCGAACAGTGTAATGTTGAACATTCTTCGCTTAACGCTCCTTTGGCTCATGTTCAGCTAGGCATTTTCAGGTTCATTCGAAACAATGATGGTTATTTAAAACTCATTAAAAAGAATATGTAAGTGAATTCCAGGCAGGGATCTATTCTGCATGTCAATGGAGATTTATTAACGCTGGCTAGTAGACAACAGGTTTGAATCCTAGGCGCTGATTTTCAATTGAAGTGGGTCCGTCTAGCGCAGGTTAGAATTAAAATTGCCGAAAATAAAACAAACAATAGGCGAATAACACCTGCTCAACAAAAACAATAGCTTTATATATTTAGAGACAGATATTGCCAAAAAATTACATTCAATGCTTTATATATAGAAATTTGCAATCCCCGGTTCACATCTAAGGACAAACATTCTAATGGCGAGCAAACTATTGACTAGTACCGTACATACGTATCAACGGAGGGTACACAGAGGTAACATTTTGGATGGTATAAGAGGTACGTAGTGTAAACAGTGTTTAAGTAGAGGGGGACAGAGGGGGTTTCATTAAGCAAATTCTGTGCATCAGATTTGCACCAAAAAGTTTTTTTTCTGTAACGAATCTCAGGACATTAATCTAATAGAATTTGTTACGCTTTGATGTCATAATTGTAAAAAAGTACCAAAATGTAAAAAAAAGATTGTGTCCGAGCCCGGGTTCGAACCCGCGTCGCCAAAAGTGAAGTCCAGCGTCTTCCTTACTGAGCTATCAAGACTATGGGTGACATAATAAATTTATAAAGCTATCTCGGTAATATCACGTTATAACACCGACTAGCCAATCACGCATAAGGAATGAATTCTACCTGGTAGACATACCCAGTAAAAAAAATAATGGTAAAATACAATATAACTGCTAAACTTAAATAAATTGTAAACTACGTGGTACTTCAATTAGTAAGTTTCAATGCATTGTACACATCGATGCCAAGTGTTCGTCATTATTCGACAATTTTATTTTTTCCGCTATTTTATTATCTGTGAGCCAGTCCCTTTAAAAGGGCTGCAACAAAGTATACGCTGAACTATTTAAACAACATATTAGACATTGAAACACTGATTTTAAATCCCCATCATCCTGTCATTGGAATGTTAAGATAACAGTGACTTTGATTGTTGGCTCAGTATGTACTTGTACAAAATAAATGGCTGTGAACGGCTGTGTCATGTCAAGTAATTTATTTCTCTACATTTATTTCCGTACATACTAAAACATTTTAACGATTTAGTACATGAAAATGATTGACTTCTTTCATTTCAATTATTAAATATATATATATATATATATATATATATATATATATATATATATATATATATATATAGGTAAAGATTAATGAAAAGTGAATAATTTCCTCTCTTGATCTGTGGTTAAGAATATCTATGTATACAGTGTAGCCCTTTGTTGAGTCATTTTAGTTGCTATTAGCAGCCACCCGCTGTGATTTAATTTCTGCTCCCATTATCTGGAGTTCCTTTGATGATGCTTAATTAATATACTATCAACTGTCAGCAGCGGGTGTTTCTTATGTAATCAACTTAGATCTGACCTATTTATAACTTTTCTCAGCAGGGGTCGTTCAGTGCGTTCGTTTGATCAAAAATTTGATGGTCAGTTACACTTACTGGCAATGACATTATACCATTTATAACTTGAGAAACAGGTACTGTAATTTAAAATTAAAGATTTATAAAGCAAAGCGACTCATTTAATCTTTTATTTAAATTGCTGTACTGTTATAATAATTTATTTGTGTTAAGAACTATAATACAAAACAAAGATTTGGTCAGGGTTAAAACAGGCATTTTTTTATAAGGCTTGATTTAAGAATATTGATATAAGAACGTTATTTTCCATTGGCGAATAGCGTCAAAAAATTCCTGTATAAAACGTAAAAATGTTTAAACTACATATTAAAAAAGATGCACTCTTATTCCCAAAGAAGATGTACCACAAGTATTAATACAATTGTTTTATAAAATCGGTAGGGTCGCGCCTATATGTAGGTAGGGTTTGTAAAATTTGATTGAGTTTTTTATGTGTCATTTTTTTCTCTTCAATATTTAAAATATGAAAAAAAGCAAACAGTTGCTTTCAATCATAATTAAAAGTAAATGTTGTGCTTAGTTTGTTATTTATGGGGTGGATGGGACAGAGCCTTGAATCCAAATTTCGAAATTATATTTGCAACTTTTAAGTGTCCAAAAGAACAACTTTCGGAAATCCTTAAAAGATGCAGAGATCAGCTTCGTTTTAAAATTAAATTTGAACTCACTGACAGTATAAAATGAACAGATTATATATAAAAATGTGCTTCCTATAAGCCATACATTATAAGTTTAGAACCCATCATGTTGATCTTTCTCGCTCACCAGAATGTTAATGATATGTGACCATACTCTGGATCAATCGCCAAGATTCGGAGAGCAAACAGAGACAATTTCAGCCAATCAGAGGCGTTTCGCTGTATTCTATTAATAGATTATCTTGCAGTCGGTAAACCTTGGCGATTGCCTATAGCCAATGAAAAAGAGCCTAACATAACACAAATAAAATTAGAACACCTGAAAGCAAGCGCAGCATGAGACGGCTTATCATACTTCATGAATGATGATTCACAACATGTGTACCGCATTTTGTACTAACACTGCGGAAAATGGTTGAATATACGGTAAAGAACGGTCCCGTACATGGGTAGGTATAAAAGACTGGCCGGACCGTACCAAATCCGGACCAACTGAAAACTCCGAACTGTTACGGAAATCGTTCGGAAGTTTACCCAATTTCCGGACCAAATTAAAATACGCATTGCTATGTTTCATAGATATTTTATTTATTAATTAATATATTTTATTATGTCAGGTTAAAATAATAATAATAATAATAATAATAATAATAATAATAATAATAATAATAATAATAATAATAATAATAACAGTAATAATAATAATAATTATTATTATTATTAAAATAATATATAATTATAATAAAAGCAATAATTAACAGATTATTACAAAGTATTTTAAAAAAAACATACATAAGTTAATTTAATCTTTGAAAATGATTCCGTGTGAACAATATAGTTACATACATACATACATACATACATACAGACGCACATACAGCCGTACATTCAGACACACAGTCATACAGACATACATACATACATACATACATACAGACGCACAAAGAAACAGACGTTCATGCATATAGACGCACAGACAGTCGCACAGCCACACAGACAATCATACAGACAGACATTCCTACAGACGCACGTACAGCCGCACATACAGATGCACGTACAGGCGCACAGACAGACATAATAAAACTTTAATAAATATAATATCTATAATATAGCAATGATTATTTTTATTTTGTCCGGTCCGGCCACTCCAACACAAAATGTTTAAAATTCCGAACGAATTCCGTAACAATTCGGAGATTTCCGTTCGTCCGGATTTGGTCCGGTCCGGCCAGTCTTTTAAACCCAACCCCATACATCTTTAATATACGGGCGTGTTCGACCCAGTACACCCAACGTGTACGGGACCCGTACACGAATACGTATACGGAACACCACGTGTACGGACTTCCGTTTATCCATTCCCACACCCGTGGATATACGGAGTTATCAATGAATATAAAAAAATGTCATTTCTTTCTATTTCTTTTACGTACTTTTGAAGAAAAACATATTTTATGCACAGCATTTTGGGCAATAATATATATGTATGTACGGAGCCCGTACACTCGCATGTTCGGGATGGATATATAATAATAATAATACTACTAATAAAAAAATAATAATAATGATAATAATAATAATCATGATAATATTAAATAATTATAATGATTAAGTTAGATTGTGTGTTATATTTCCTTAAATAAATTTTCTTCTATGTCTTAAAGCGTTACTATAATACTAACGCTTTAAGAAAAATAGAATTTTCGGCAGATTTTCAAATAGTTGAGATCATTATTGTGAGATATCTTAATGACAGAAATGAAGACATTGATGCCAAATTTAGCTGATCCTGATTCTGACTTAATAAGTTAAAATTGTCAAACATGTAAGAGTGCAACTTGAAAGATAGGGCATCTTTATTGCAACTCCCTCATACCAATGGGTGGGTTAGGGTCAACCGCTATCAATGAAAATAAAGTTAGTAATGGGTAACAAATTATGAGAAAGTAAGCTTACAATTAGAGCCGTTTTAAATACATTTAGGAATAAAAAAATCTGTATTGCTGTTTCTTAAATAGGACGGACGGACGGACGGACGCACGGACGGAATGACGGGCGGGCGGACGGGCGGGCGGTCTTAAGGATGGACGGATGACCAGACATGTTTTTGTCGTAAACATGTTATTTAACAGTTTCTTGACAAAATATAGAAAATATAAACACACATATAAATATTCAGTATGGTCAAAACGATTCATGGCCTATATACAAATAAAAGACAATAGTATAAGTAAGTTAAATTAAAGAACAAAAAAAGTTTCAATAAATGGAAAAAAGATACATTTCAAATGCAAACTGAGATATATATTATATTAACTAATGAAGTATTATGGGAGGCTATTTACAGATGTCATAATACTTGAAAGATCTAAACGATGTTATTTATTAAGGAATTTCTTAACATAAATGCTTGATCTATTAATTTACTTAAGCTACTTAGTATGCTTACGTTTTTTGATAACAATAGTTCGATAAACTTGTACATACCTGGGTTTCTAATGTAATATATTTTAATCATTTTTTTCTGAAGTCATTATATACAGGACATGTTATGATTAAATGATATTCATCTTCTAAATCATTAGAGTTACAAATAGTAAAATAACGTCGGGCTCTATCTATTCTATTTCGGCCATATTGGCCGGTTTCAATATGCAGTTTATGAGATGATCAATAAGTTTAAATTCAGAACTTTCAATAACATGCAAACTTGAAATTAATATTTTGTTCTTGATTTAAATAAATAATCAGTGTCTTTTCTTTTAAAACAGTAGCCTCTTAGCGGATTTTATCATCATTCTTCAAAGCAGTTGTCACAATTGTTTAAATTAGGTAGTTTAAATACAATAAATAGTGAGATAAGGAAGCTGGCTTTTTATAGATTTATTTATATGTCATTACTTCAATTGATTTATAATTCGGTCATTAAAATTTCCACAGTCTGTCGAATTAATTAATAAAATTTAGAATGTGTGTGTTTTAGTTGAATTTCGTATAGTTTTATGACCCACTGGCCATGTGTTTTTTTATAAGCAAATGATCATGTCACTAATTGACATAACGCGGGCTGTCAGTCAAATTAGCCGGCCAGACTGACCAATCAGCGTCCAAATAAGGCGTGGCTTATCAGTTGCCCTTTGCTATCCGCCATTCGCCTTATTCCAGAAGCCCATAATGCTTTGCGACAAAGGTGACTTCCGGTTTATTTCCGCATTCAATTTCCTAGTTATCGATACGAGTGAAAGGAAGAGCATAATTGGCAAAATAGATCGATAGGTGAATAAAACATGTTAGGAACATCAGGTTATACATTCTTCTATAAATATCTACCGTTTTTTGTAAATGTCAATGAAGTTTTCGACGTTTATACCCAACTTCAGTACACATTTAAGTGGGTGGGGTAAAATAACAAATATAATGGTAAAGACTTTCATAGTAGTTCTCAAAGAATTCAAATACATATTGGTTGTTATGAAGTATGCATTCAATCGTGGTTTGTTTAGTTTGTTATTAAATTAAATGAATGATATGCTGCAATTAGTGTGAAATTGTTAAAATCTGCAACTTCAAAACAGTCAAATAAATGAAGCTTAAATGTGATTAAGAAGGGCATTTAAATACTGACTGCTGTGCTGTATGTAAACAAATATGCAGGTCTTAAAATAACAGCTTATTAATATTGTACTAGTAAATTGTAACTATTTAAATATCTGACTGATATTAAAGCTGCACTCTCACAGATTAAACATTTTGACAACTGTTTTTTTTGTCTTCGACTGCCAATTTATGCAAACGTGCAAGAAAACCAGTGATATAAGACTGCTGACAAAACATTGGATCGCAGATTTTCATTTTTAAGTAAATAAAATAATCTTTAATGCATTTTTCTTAAACGGTTAGTAACGCTTTTAAAATTAGCTATAAAATAATAATTTTTAAATGGAGATATGAAAATCGGTGATCTGATTTTTTTTGTCAGCAGGCTTATATCACTGGTTTGCAGATATTTACGCAGAAATTGCCTCTTTCCAAGACAACAAATAAAAAAAGTTGTCAAAACGGTATATCTGTGAGAGTGCAGCTTTAACAGTTAAGAGTCTTTTATATTTTTTCTGGCTAAGTTGGATGATGATAAAACTATTTATTTTATTTCAGAGATGTACATTCTGGATGTTTGATTCCGCCAAGTTGATGCTCAACAGGAGTAGGCAGTTGATACCATTGATCTGATAGCACCTGCTATATCAGTGGTTTTACAAGAAAAATTTGTGCCAAACACAAGAGACGGAATCGGTTCAAGAACAGAGATAAAATAAATGAAGTGTGTCAATATAAATGAAAACTTTCCTTGACTGCAAGGACTAAAGAAATGCACACAAGTGACATAAATTTAAATGTTTGGTACAAAAAGTAGACATTTAGAACTTATGACACAGGATGTGAAACAACACTTTATAGCCGATAACAGTCGAACAAGAGATTTTTCAAAAAGAAGCAAGATGTGGTTTTTTAACCCTTGGCAACTGAACCTTTAAAGGGATTATTGCATACCAAGGACAATTTATTGTTATTGAATTATATCATGTTTAATGTTATTATTAAATTGTAAAAAATACCGTTGTTATTAATATGATTGTCTATGATCTTTTTATTCCAATGACTGTGTAAACTCCCATGGTTAATATTAAAAAGACATAAAATCGAGTTAACGTTTGTGGGCAATAACTAGCCACCCGGTTAACTTAGTTTATTGGAGCACCGTGCTTTTTCTGGCAGCCCTTGGTTCGAGCTTTTTCCTATCATGTTACTTTAGTATTGTTATAGTCAATAAGCCTAGGTGTCATTAGCGCAGTACTGTAGGCCGAATATTTTCTTGGCCCAAATTCAAACAGCCTGGAGATTTAAATGAAACTTGGTACACATGCAAATTTCCAGAAACAATAGGCCCATGTCCAGCAAGATCATACATATTATTTCAAGACTTGAATGATTCAATACATCTGCTCCTATTTATTTTAATTTTCATAACTAAAATTGTTCATCATTGTAAATACAGTGCTCAAGTTTAAAGCTGCATTCTCAGACTGACCATTTTGACAAAAAAATGTCTGAAAACCAGTGATATAAGATTGCTGATGGAAGATCAGAAAACATTTTTACAGAATTATCTTGACCGTTTTGACAAAAAAATGTCTGAAAACCAGTGATAAAAGATTGCTGATAGAAGATCAGATAACATTTGTACGTATCTTTGTTTGAAAATGGATATATTTATGGTTAAAAAGCGTTTCTAACGCTTTAAGAAAATGGAGTCTTTTGACAGTGTTTCAAACAACTGAGATCTGTTATTTTGTGAATCATCTTATATGACTGACTGAATTGAAGGCAATGATATCAAAATCAGTTAATCTGTAAGATTGCAGTTTTAAAGGTGCATGTCCATAAAGGTCAATTGGCAGGAGATCTCATCAAATTTAATGAAGAATCATACATTCAATGATGCAATTCAACTTATTCATTTTGATGAGAATCAGCATTTAAAGAAGTTACCATGAGCTCTGATTTTTTGCTGTGCTTTTTTATGACAAATTTATCATTTCTGTAGAAAATGTCTGACACTATCATACAAATTGTAGCAAAAGAAACAAAAAATGGTTGTACAGAATTAATGTTTATTTAAATATCTATAAAAATAGTTGTTCATATAATAAAACATTATGATGCACATTGTAAATGTAAAACATAACTAAAGTACAAGGACATAAAAAAATATTTAATTTTATATATTTATATGATTTTTGAATAATAACATTTCTTATGATAACAATAATAATAATAAGTGTTGAATACTAAGCACTTAACATATTATACAATGTATGAATATCAATAATAACAGTCAAAAAACAACAGTTCAACCAACAAAAGAGATCCAACAAGTACTAGCAATGGGAATCAAACCAATATGACCCAACAGTGATTCAAATAACACTAGTTGTCTATCACACATTCTGTCCAACAAGCAGTCCAAACAACACTGGTGGTCCAACCAACACTTCCAGTCCAACCATTTATAATTGTTCAACCAACACGTATGGTCCATCCAATATAGCGGCCCAGTAAGCAATAGATGCCAAACCAACAATAGCATGTCAGGTACTAGCTGTCCATCACGTTGCTACCAATCTAGCAGCCCAACCAATTGTAGTGATGTTCTTCATTGAAAGTAATGATCTCAGAAGGTAACATCAGCATATTTGAATCATATCTGTAAAGAAAGGAATGGAACATAAAAAGCATATTTTTATAAAAAAAGTAAGTTACTCTCAGACTTTTTTATGAATGGGTTTTAAGACAATCTGGAACCCGATTTAATTCCAGGCCTAGGGGTATGCGACTAGTCCGGTGGCCATCACAGGGTTCTCAATAAGTTTCGGTTGAACCGTCTCAAATAGTAAAGAAACCAACCAGCTTCTACTTATTCTACTGAAAATTCATTTAGTTTTCCAAATTTGAACCGGCCCTATTGCCATTTGAAATGTCCATTTTGGCCGGCAGCCGGTTCTTATTGAGAACACTGCATCATAATATTTGAAAATAACAAATCATTTAGAAGACTACACAGGTGACAGCATGACATAATTACTCTAAGTAAAATGTTTATTACATAGTAATAAAATACACACATCAGTATAAATATCAGAATTTATATTGATGATGATTTATTTATGTTCATTCATAAGACTATTAGTTATACCTGGTAAGGTACATACAGATTCCTCATTAGATTATGACTGTCAGATAGTAAAACAGACTAATGTATTATTTGTGTTAATTTTCAAAACAAATGTTTTAGAATAGATGAGAATTTGTTGTTTATAATACTCCAATAAGAATAGTAACTGCAGTCTTTTCTGAACCATCTACCCCACCCACCAGAACTAACTGTCCAAGTAAACAGTCAAGCGATTTATAGCTCATGACATTCAAATAATATCACAATAATGTAATATAAACTCATTAAAATGACAAATCTAATAAAAATAAATAAATTATAACAAACCTGGAATGATAATTTGTCCGTATTTATCGCTGTTATTGTACTTCGTCATAACCCGGAAATAAACCGGAAGTCACCATGCCGCAAAGGATTATGGTCTATTGGAAAGTCGAGAATGGTTAAGGCGCTTGGCATTTAAAGGGTAGTGCTTGGAAAAGTGGTGTACTCAGTACTGGTTCAACCCAGGAAAGTTGTATCCCGTGTATCGGTGCTTTACACCGAGCACGTTAAAGAACCATAAGGTCTCTTCGCAAAGAGCTAGGGTATCGCACCCGGATCTCTTGTATCTCACTCTGTTTCTTCAAGTCTCCCAAAGTCTGGATTTGACTGCGAATTGCTGTCACTTCTCTCTCATATCACTTATGGCATTTAAACACAATTTAACTCGTGATGGCGTCATGGCGGGGTCAAGCCATAATGCAGCCAATGGGCGCGGGCAGACCTTGATACACTCAAATAAACAAACGACCTCCGACTATCTGCACTTCAGAAGTGAGTGTGGCGGATCCGTGGTCTTGAGATAACACACTTGACTATCAATCCAGGGGTCGCAGGTTCGATCCCCCGTCGCATCACTAACAAAAACTAATCGTCTTCCGGAAGGGACGTTAAATGGGGGTCCCGTGTGACAGTGCTATACACTGGTGCACGTTAAAGAACCAGTGTAGCTCTAACATTCAGGGTTACATTCTGTCTTTGCACTATGCTCCAAAAACCTAAAATGACTAGCAATCTTAATGGAGCACTCGCCGAATGGGCAAGGCCCGAGTGCGAATATAAATAAGCTTACACACCCACTCAGTAGTGAGTATGTCCGCCCGGTTAGCTCAATCGGTAGAGTGTAGAACTCTGAATCGGACAACACAGGTTCGATTCCCGGGCGGACCAGGTCACTACTGTTGTAATTTGTTATGAAATCCTTTCTACGACCATTCGCACTGTACCACTGCCCCTGGCATGTACAGAAGTTGTCAGTTCCATGCAGAGGTGAAGGCACCTAGTACTGGTTCTGCCCAGGAGTGTTATGCGGTGGTTGAACTGTCACTCTGGGACCCTTAAATGTGCTCACGCCGGGACCCGGAGTATAAACTACTAACACCACCACCACTTTCAGTATTGAGTGAGCTCAATCGATAGAGCGTTGGTAAAAATATAATATAAAGATAAATATAAGATAAAAACAAATCTGGCTTCTTAAAAATAATAACATCCAATTAGAAAACTTGAAATTAATTTCAATTTCAATAATCTGTTTTTAATTAGCAATCGGTCTCTAATCTTAGATATGATTGTATTTTATCAGCATTCATCAAAGTAGGTGTTACAATTTATATAATATTGTTTGAATATATTATTTGTTCATTCATACATTAATTCATTCATACATCAATTCATTCATACTCACTCACTCACTCACTCACTCACTCGCTCGCTCGCTCGCTCGCTCACTCACTCACTCACTCACTCACTCACTCACTCACTCACTCACTCACTCACTCACTCACTCACTCACTCACTCACTCACTCACTCACTCACTCACTCACTCACTCACTCACTCACTCACTCACTCACTCACTCACTCACTCACTCACTCACTCACTCACTCACTCACTCACTCACTCACTCACTCACTCACTCACTCACTCACTCACTCACTCACTCACTCACTCACTCACTCACTCACTCACTCACTCACTCACTCACTCACTCACTCACTCACTCACTCACTCACTCACTCACTCACTCACTCACTCACTCACTCACTCACTCACTCACTCACTCACTCACTCACTCACTCACTCACTCACTCACTCACTCAAAAATCACATAAAAGCGTTAATGTTTTAACAAAACGTACAAAACGCGACTCCTGCTAACACGGAAAAACGAATGAGTCACTGATGGTATATGTAATAAATGCTGATCATATCATATATGTTGTCCAATGTAACACCACATTAACAGCATTGTCAAATCTTATTTTTTTTATCATAAAGATGTCGCTTTAATTTCATCATAGGCTCTTAAAACCCCAAAAATCATTTACAATTTCTACAAAACGTGACTCTTACTTACGCATTCCTGTTTGTCGGCGTAACACGGTTAAATGTATACAATTCAATGGTATAAATGTTGTTCATGTCATAAATGCTGTCAAATGAAACAAGAAATAACCTTACTTGATTAAAAAATTCAAAACTTTTTTATAACATCGGCGTACGAGAAAGAGTGCATTTCCGTATATCCATAGGGTACGGGAATTGTAACTTTTCCGTACACTCAGCGTGTACGGGAACTTGTATATGTCCGTACATCCGTAATATACGGGAAATGTACACGCCCGTATATTTTTCGTGTACAGGAATGGTATAAACCCGTACGCTCAACGTGTACGGAAGAGCATAAATTCCCGTACACTCAACATGTACGGAGACCATACATGTCCATCCGCTCAAGATATACGGAGATGTACGGTGCCGTACATTCATCAAAATTTTGTTAGTACCAGTCGTACATCAACCCTACCAGCATTGTCGATTTTTATTATTTATTATTATAAACATGTCGCTTTAATTTCAACAAAGGTTGTTAAAACCCACCAAAAGCATAACATTTCCTACGGGACCCTTACTAACATATTGCGGTTTCCCTGCGTTTCCCTGCGTAACATGGAAAAATGAATACCAGTGTATGATTTAAATGTTGTTCATATTATGTATGCTGTCAAATAAAACCCCAAATTACCTGATTTGATTACAAAATTCAAAACCTTTATAACATGTGTGTACGGGAAAAAGTACATTACCGTATACCCATAATGTACAGGAATTGTTACTATTCCGTACACTCAGTGTGTACGGGAACTGGTTTATTTCCGAACATCCATATAATACGGGAATTGTACAAGCCCGTATATTCATCGTGTACGGGAATAGTGTAATCTCATACTCTCAAAGTGTACGGAATAGCATAAATTCCCGTATTTTCAACATGTACGGAGACCGTACATGCCCGTACACTCAAGATATACGGAGATGTACCGTCCATCCATCAAAATAGTATAAGTACTAGTCGTTAGTCAATCAACTCAGTATTGTCCGAATTATTTAATTTTATCATTTAGACCTCTTTTAAATTTAATCAAAAGCTATCGAAACCCATTAAAGCATTAAATTTTCTACAAGGGTAATTTGTACTGACACCATCCTGTTTTTCTACGAAACAGTAATATGTTTAAGTCAATGGTATAAATGACTTTCATATTATATGTGCTATCAAATTAAACCCCCAAAGACCTAAATTGGCTACAGAATTCATTGTTTTTTTTTGTTATAACACGGATGTACGGGTTAGTGCACGCCCATACATCGAATCCCGTATACTCAAGATGTGCGAGTTTTATGAATATACGAATCCGAACACACCCGTATACTCAACATCCCGTACACTTACAGTTCAAATTGGATGTACGGGTTTCAGTACATTCCCGTATATTAAACCATTTTCCGCAGTGTAACATCTTCAATCCGTTAAAGTTAGTCCAATATAGCCAAGAGACATTCGGAGCTCCTCGGCCATTTTTATCGAAAAAGATTTACGTAATTCTGCTCAATCGTTTAAGACATTCGAGAGGACAATGAGAGGGAAATACTTATGATTAACACCTTTATTGTTTAAGGGATTTTCATAAGTAACTAAGCTTGATTGGTTATAATTTGGCGATTATCCCGTAATTACTTTTTAATATCAAATATGTATTTCTAGAAAAGGAACTTGATTTTGATATTTTAAATATTTATTTTTTATAACCCTGTCAGAGTGAATGTAAACAGTTAATTGTGTCAAAGTCAATATAAAGAACACTCGCACAATATTGTCCCGTATAGTTCCGAAAAAAATACAATTATATTGACCTTGAGTGTTCATTGTATTGACTTCTGCCTAGTTTAAGGAATATTTGCCACGATAATCCACTGCCGTGCATCTCCTCAATTGTGTCACTGGTGTCACAGTAGGGGCCATTTCCTGTATATTTGTTAATTGGCTCAAGGTCTTTTAGATTGACACTTTTCGATTAGATTATCTCATTGTCCTACTAATACATATAAACAATATACACAGCTATAAATTAATTAATTGAATAAACCAAAATAAATATGACTGATAAGCTTTTAAACAGTGATATAGCATTTATATTTAAATCCATTTTAAATGCATGATCACCATTGTTATATCCAAATTGTGAAGCATCCTTGTTAAATTACATTGGTGGGCTATTATATATAACATCACTCTTGTTCTTATTCAAAGGCATTGTATTAATACTGTTATTATCGTTTGAAAGCAACAACAACAAAAGATGAAAAGTCCAGTTCTATTATAAAACCTTTATAACTGCACGGCTGGATTCCCAGATCGGACATTTTTGTGGAGAAATATAAAACTTACGTGTTAAGAGATGGAAATCATGAAGTCATCGTAAGGACTGGATTTTTTTCTTTCCCAGTGGGCAGTTTAGAACGATATTTAATATCTGCTAGTAATGTCTCATTGTCTTCCGAATTTTTGTTTCGACCAGTTCAGTTTTATAAATCAGACAAAGGTTATATTATAAGACCTAACTCAGTGAATCCAATTTTTTATTCTATTTATTCTATTGTCTATTTCAAGAAAAAATATCCGGATTGGGTTTAGATGCTAAGAAATTTGGACTACATTCTTTCCGATCAGGTGCAGCTTCAACTGCGACTAATAATCACACTGCAGATAGGTTGTGGCAAAGACACGGAAGATGGAAGTCAGTTTCTACTAAAGACGGTTATGTTAAAGATACACTTGAAGATAGATTGATTGTTTCTAAAAGTTTAAAACTTATAACGTTCATTGATTTATTACTGTCATTTGTTCTGAAACATTAAAAATTGATAAATTTGTCTAAAGTATTGTTTAATATTCTAGATATGTTTTTGAATTGCTAGTGTATTCGGTTAAATCGTAAGTGCCTTCATGCAATTGCTTCGTTCGTGTTTGCAATGGACTACCGCATGTGTCTATGTGTACAACTTTTAGTTTCCTTCATTTAGTGCTTAGTGTCTACGTCTAAACGATAAACGACAGAGGTCAAGTTTTTACTTTTAATTGACTATTGGGTACTAGTTAAAATACAAGAGTACAATTAAACTTCTAGTATTATTACTGATAACAATTATTTATATAATATAATAAGACCACGGACCTATAAACCATAGGTTATAGGTCCGTGATAAGACCAACAAAAGCTAACTTAATTATATATAAATTAAACATAGCAGTATGCATTTGCCAATAAGGATATAGAGGAATGCATCTAGACGATAGCAACTAAACAAATGGAATTTAAAGGGGACCAGTAAATATTGGTATCCTGCGACAGCAATATTAAATGGGAACGGAAACCAAATGCTGGTACCCTTTTAATCCACGGGAAAGCACTCTCGCGACTTTTGCTACGGATGTCAACAGTTCTTCTCTGTATCCTAGATGACGTTAAGAACACTTTTCTGAACAGAACTCAAGGGTCACACTGCCTCACAGCATCCCTCACTCTAAGCTCTTGAAGTGTGAGTCCTTTAGACCGTAATAGACTTTGTATGGTTCTGTAGTTAACATAAGGATGCTCTTGGCAAAGAATTGAGACCTCTGCTCTTAGTTCTTTATCAGACATTTGACAGTAAATCTGCCGAATTGTCATATTATAATCATGTATTCTTCGTTCAACTGTTCTTATGCTGACATTCAGAAGTTCTTCCATGTCCTTTACCTTCAAATCAATATACATGTATATCATAGTTTCAATAGTTTCACTAGGAATGCCATATTTTAGCCTCTCCCCAACGCAAGTCTCTGTAACTGGATTTTCCACCAAATCATCTTGCCTTTGATTCATTAAAACCTATAGTGCTTTCTCAACAAAGATCACACTGTCATCCAAGACAGCAAAACTTGACAGTTGTAACATAGTAGTCAAGACCTCTTGAATATCTGAATGTACGTTCATATAGTCCTTTGGTTTTCTAAACATTGTACTACATGCAATATTTTCTGACGACACAACTTATTTTGTGTTATCTGCTCATTTGCACTGGAACACGAGAGTAGAGCAACTTTGTTAATTACAATAAGTTTTCTTGTTATTACTTAAATGTGCATATGTGTTTTACAATGTACCTGACAATAAGCATATCTGATATCTCTGATCAGTTTTGGATGTTAAAAATGCTTTTTGCCTAAGGTTTCCGACCCATAAATTTGTTAATTTTTAATGCCTGGTGACCAAATATTATTTTGGATAAAGCCATTTATTTAAATATAATTAGTTAGAAAGACAAACCCTTTAAAATGATACCAAAATTATTTGGGGTTATCAGATGTCAAAATTTAACATTAAAGCTGCAGTCTCAGAGATGGGCAAATTGACAGAAAATTCATTTTTTATCTTTGATTGTGCGAATTTTGGCATACCCATCTTTATGCAATTAATATTAAATCGCTTACTAAAATTCCGGTACATATTCCTTAACCCGTTAGTATTGGGTTAATCATTTTGAAAATGATAATGGATACTGAAGTTTTGGAGGTTTATGTTAGTTTTGCATTGACATGTGCCTGCGTAGCGCGATTGGTTTACTTTAATATTTTTTTCATATTTCCCTTTTTTTAAACTGCATTATAAATATGGAAATAGATAAAATGCTAAAAGATAAATACACAGACAGTGAAAAGTCAAGTTGTTAAAATTTGACGAAAGTCTGTGAGAGTGCAGCTTTAAGATATAATTATGGTGTTATGAGAAAGCTTACATGTTTGTGGGTCAGATGCCTTTTAAATGCCGATGTCACAATGGAACTACGACAGGAATTTGCAGGGTCGGAATGAAAATTTGGGCGATTTCGTGGCTTGCCGTACAATGTATGACATGCGTAAAGAAATGGGTGTCTTGTGACAAAAAATCAACTTTTTTGTTTTACTGGTACCATATTTGTATCATACCAAGCATACAACATTCACACAACTTGAGTACACAAAAAGAAATATCTGGATACTTAAAGTTTGGTGTTATTCTTACTACATTCACGAATAATTGTACAAAATATGTATAAAAAATCAACTAATTTGTTTGAATACAATACAAAACCCGTTACACCATGGTTACTTTTGTGTTACAAGTGTGTTACTTACTACACCATATCTGGAGAGGGCACATATTTCTGCCTTCCATGTGTGATCCAGTCATGAAAGCATCTAAGATTTATTTTTTCCACAACAGTGTCATGTCCTAGACAGAAAAATGTATATTTCGTACAAAAAAACTATCGTGGGTTTCACTGTCTTAAAGCTGCACCCTCACATATTGACCGTTTTGACAAAAAAAATGTCTTTGAATTAGCCAATTCTTGCATACATATCTGGAAAGCAGTTATATTAGACTGCTGACAAAAGATCAGATCGCAGATTTTCATTTTTATGTTTAGAATATTATGTTTTATGTATAAAGTGTTGTTTTTTTGGCATATAATAAACAATTGTGATGGTTCTATTGCAAGTTATCTAATATGACTGAATTGAAGGCATTGACGCCAAATCAGCTGATTTTGAGACAAAAATATTAAGAAATATCATAACTGTCAATACTAGGGGTGATCCAGAATTACGTGGACCTTTCTCGTATGTGAGAGTGCAGCTTTAACTTGACTGTATTTACTTACTATCACGGTCATCAACCTCATTTAATTTTGCTGTTTTCTAATTGTTACTAATTACTAATTGTTACTAAACCCCTGTGTGTATAAATACAAATTGAGATGTCCAAAATATAATTAAGACTGGCAATAAATGCAATCTCCATGTCAGAATAAAATCGAGTTTTTTACTCAAGAGGTGATTTGGTTATTCAATTTTGAAACTCGTAATCTTACCATAACATTGTTTCTCTGTTATATGTTGGTCTTTAGTTGCTAGGGTTATAAATGGTTGTTTGACAGGGAGGGCAGTTAGTTGAAGTTAGTATCTTTTCGATACTCTAACAGTCGGATCCGATTCAGAGAGAGGACTAGGTCTAGGGTGGGCAGTGCGGCGATTCAGCGTCATACAGTAGACGTTCGCATATCCTTCCGTTTTGACGTGCCTATACGTTACAGATACTACCTATATGGCAAGACGAACGAACGACACAGACTCAAACTAATTATCTTACAATGTGAAATTTGCTACCAATAACATACCTAATTCCTAGTCTGTCTTGTTGTTTTTGATTTGGTGTCTGGAACAATTTTGATTAGTGAATTATTGTTTTACTCACGATAACGCGAGTAAGTAGAATTATTTACAATTATTTACCAAAGGTAGAAAACAAACTATAAAGCGTTCCATTTTATGTATTAAAATTTACCTCCCTTACACCATTAGCTGTCAATAATAAAAATGATTTCACTCAAGGAAGACAGACTAAATTTCAGATAGCTAGGGTTACTTTCCCTTAGACCAATTCTCAGTCGGCCAAACATTCTCTTGTCAGCTACGTCATGTTTAGCTACGTCGAAACCCATGTTTTACGTGAAGAGATTAAATAAAATTGAAAGCTGGTACACATAAAGCAGATATTTTAGAAGGAAAAAACATTCGCACCTATTTGCACCTTATTCTTTGTTATTGCCGGCATATCGTTGTTAGCTGGCCGTTATGTTGCTGTTTTGTTTTTTTAAATTTTAGTGTCTTGCACTGTACCAGACAGGTTTTCAGGGTAAAAATGCTAGACACAAGTTGACCCACCTCACCGGCCAAAAATGAACGACCTACCTACCCTTTATTTTAGCGGTGATATTGGAAACAAACAAAAATGCCTTATATTTTTTTTTTCAAAGAAAATTTATACAGCTCTGTTACATTAATTGCTAAACACTGATTAAGTTCATGCAATCTTGAAACCATACTTTTAACAATCTGATAAAAACAATAATGCCATGTTTATGAAGATGACATGCAAGTATCTAAACTATTAGAAGTGTTGAAAAATGAAGAGTATTTAAATGCACATGTATGTGACCCGATGACAACCAAAATAATTATCTCCCTTTATACCTCTCGGTAAACATTAGATTGGAGTTCATTATCGTGTTATCAAAAGTTATTAAGTAGTACAAAAGTGGGTGTATCATCTTTTACTTCCTATTCTATTAGTTTCTCCGGAGACGTCAACATATTGTATTTGACACAAGGTTTGTTAATTTATTCTTGTTACCATTATGTTAATGATGTATTGACCACTTTTTATTTAAGTCATATCATATCATAGAAGGGGAACCACCATCATGAATGTACTCATCCATAATTTCAAATCTTACCTAATACTGATTTATTTTAACTAATTGTGAGGACAAAGCCTCTTGAAAGGCGGTCAGAGATACAAATAGTCCACTCTCATCCTGTTATGTATTGAACCAACAACTTCTTTGTTTAAAGGCGAACACCAATAACTATGAATCGCATTGATCCTTGTGCGGATCGAACTCCCCATGTCTATTCTTTATTTAAGTCTCATTCCAACGTAGTAGGGTACACTTCATTGTGAATTTACTTTTACTCTTTAAGCCTTACTTGATACTGATTTTTTTAGCTCGACTTTAAAGACTGCTGAAAGCGGATATGAATCACTCTCCAGTCAACTGAAAGTACCTCTCCAGTTAACTTAAAGTACCAGTACCTGTGTGACTTTTGAGAGGCCGTTAAAGATCCTCTATTGGGGATTTAACCTGCAACCTCTTGAGAGGCGTTTAATACATACCATAAGACCACACTCGTCATTGTTTAGTTATAATCCTTAACCTCTTGAGTAAATAGCTGACACCAATTATACCACAATACCATTCTCTTCCTAGTGGGTATCAACCTCACACACTCTTGAAAGAGAAGCGAAAAAACAATACCACTATAACATTCTGTCCTATTCTAAATTTTATTGAGCTTTTTGTCATTTATAGTTGTACAGAAATTAGCTATATACATACAAAATGTTTGTTGTAACTAAAAGCTACATGATTCTATTTTAACTGACAATGGTAGGATCACAGTTATCTCTTTCACAGTTTCTCTAAAGCAGGCAGTCGATGGATGAAGTCCCTGGCAAAAAACTCCAGGCAGATGCCTCTGACCTGGACGTGACTTACTGTCAGCCATGCTCCCAAGATGGGGAAACCATCCCAGCCGAGGCATACTGTACTGTCTGCAAGGAGTTTATGTGTTCCAACTGCACAAGCGTCCACAAAAAACAAAGACTAACAAAGTCCCATATTCTTCTTGACAAGAACTGCATGCCTACTAGCATAAGAGGTTTTACATCCAAAGAAGAGAGCAAACATCCCTGTGACATCCACCCTGAAGAATGTATCAAATACTTTTGTCCGACCCATCAGTCCCTTAACTGCGGGCATTGTTCAGTTCTTGATCATAAATCTTGTAAACAGCAGATAATTACTAAAATTGCTAATGACTTCAAAGAGGACCAGAGTTATAAAGCCATCCAACTAGTTATTGACCAATTACTTAAAGACATTGATGCCTGTGCGTCTGTTGCTACAAACAACACTAAGCTCGCAGAATACCTTGAAGAACATGGGATTGCGAAGATAAGGATTTATCGAGATCAGATCAACAAATACTTTGATGAACGTGAAAAAACACTCCTTGAAACCATAGCCGAGATGAAAAACATGGACGAAATACTCCTTGACTCACTGAAACTAAAATGTGTCAACCTTAAGACACAGGTCAGCGATATCAAGGCAAAACTAGCAGCCAACGAGAGCAACACCACCCAGTTGTTTATTGAGGCCCATATATCCAAGAACTTGCTGGAGGGACTGCAATTAGAACTTGCTGAGATTAACAAGAAAAATACCATACAACAGTATCAGTTTAGGAACGACAACGCCATTGAAAGTCTGCTTGGTTCTAAGAATTGCCTTGGCACTATTGAGATGGTTGACACTTCAAAAGGTATAGATTTTGATTTTAGTTGCTTAGATATTATGCAAAAATGATCTCTTATTATCTTGACATTAAGTCCAAAATAGTTTGTACATTTCAGAGTTCCATTTAATTTGAACATACATGTTAGAGTCGCTTTTTTATTTCTGAAACTGTTCTATTTACTTATACTTTTGAGTAAAGCGACAAATTGATAATAACAATAAAATGTTAACAAGATGATAAAATATCAATGAGATATGATCAAGTTCATTAAGGTAGTTCAAAGTTTTTAAACTACAGACCGGAGATGTGAGCGACAATGTTCCGCAACGCGAAATGAAGGCAAGAAGAACACTGCAACATCTGACGCTGCTACCAACGTAAAAGCAGTTATGGGCGAGAACGTTAATACAGCTGATTCTGCTACCAACGTGCAAGGCACTGGTGACATCCAGGCTAACCAAACAACCCAGAAGTTCTCGGACAGTACAGTTCCTGGACTACCATTGAATCCAGTTAGATTGCAAACATCTGCAACACAGCAACAAAGTAATTGTGTTTACTATTTAACTGAATAACTAGACGTTGTTTTGTTTTTACTTCAGACTGTATCTTCCTTAATGTATCATATTTTTTTCATAGCAACTAGTACAAAAGACACTAAAATATGTGAAATCTTTAACATTCGTTTACATTAGTTATCGTTACTATTACATATTTTTTAAACATATACAACACCTACTCCGTAAGTCTTCTCTTTGCAGAAAAAGCTACTGGGATTCCTTCTTGAAACATGAACTACATTATGTATGCTTATTTATAGACTTCCAAAGAGGGACAACGCATGTCCGTACAAGAATGTAATGATTAATTCAAATTTGAGTTGCTTCCCTTAGAAGAAACAATCGGCGATTACTTCACCGTTTTTAGGTTTTACCATTTGCTTTTTCAAAAATTAAACTTAAAATACAGCAATATATGGAATTTAATAATTTATCACCGGTTTTATACTTTATAATGGCAAATCAATAATGTCGTCTGATAGTGCAAGGTATAAGGAAAATTTAAAAAAAAATCCTAACCAGGCCTCATGCAAATGAGCGTGCGCGTGATGACGTCATCCCCCGCGTGCAACTTATAAGGACAGAAGTGTAAACAAATTGAATTGGAGAATCACATACTACTTAACAATTGAACGCAAAAAAAAACAGCTGTGATATCTGTCAAAAAAGATGCCGCAATGAAACGCCAGACTAATTTGTGTAATAATTCGTTATTACTGGTTTTAACTGGGTGGGCGTAAAAGTGGTTCGGGCGAAGGCCGCTTTGTTTGAATGACATTGCTGATTATTAACCGCGTGTTTTTGAGCGTCGGCACTTAACTTTGCTTTTGTTATCAAATATTTAATCGATTATTTCCGAGCTGTATTAATAAAAACAAAGATAACTCGAGTGATCGTAAAGTGATACAGCGAATTGAACAAAAAATAATATTGCTTGAAGATTACTTGTAGATAACTGTAAGGTATTTAATTTTAATAGTGTGCTAATTTATTTATACTCGCACTTGGGCCAGGCCCATTCGGCGAGTGCTCCGATAAGATGGTTAGGCACATAAGGTTTTTTTGGGAGCGGAATGTAACCCTGGTTAGAGCTTGCCTGGTTCTTTAACTTGTGTCAGTGTATAGCACTGTCATCCGGGACCCCCATTTCAACGTACCTCCCGAAAGAAGTTTAGTATATTTAGAAATCGAACCTGAGACCCCTTGATTTACAGTCGAGTGTGTTACCACTAGATCACAATTCCGCTAATGACTTTTATTCGTAAGGACCAGCTATATTCTCATCTATGATTCTTTAATCAAAATCAAACACCCTTTCGGTATTTTCATAGTTTGCAAAATTGGTTAATTGCCAATCAATTGGCATCACTATTTTATAACGTTGATGTAGGTGCATCTTTATTTATGACCAGAACATGACAGATAATTCGAGATCAGCGCGTGGTGAATTTACAGACGATTTATGGTCGCAGTTTCGATTTCTTTTATTCAATAAATGAAACTCCAAGAATTTAAGTACCCACAAAATAATCCTTTTTCGATAAACCACGAACTTGCATGTCTGAGAATATAATTGATTTCACAGTATGTTAGACGGTTGGTATGTTGTATCGCATCACTATTTCCTATAGGATTGTGCCATGGAGCCGGAAAAAACATCACATGCCATTTTTGACTAAGATGGATAAAATATCCCACATCATTTTGACAGGGTGGACAAAACATCCCACATCATTTTGACAAGGTGGAGAAAATATCCCAAAAATATTTGTCAACCTGGACAAACATTTATCAACACAACAAACGACACCTTAAACAGAGGTGGTTTACATGATTATTCTACGATTATCTTATTGTAAACTGTTAATGGGCGTTTAGCGCTAATTGGGTTCAATGAAATATCATCGTATTAATAAATTGTTACTCACAGAAACAAAAACACTGACAGTAACAATTCAAATTGTAATAATCCAAGATTAAGACACAAAAGCTTTAAAAAAATGTTAAAAAGAAGAATGCACTGGTATGGTGATTAATTAATAAGCATAAATAAAAACATTTTATACGTGAAGAGATTTCCATATTACAATAAACAATGATGGGGTCCAGCATGGAATGTTTTTTCTTGCATACCAGACGTGTGTTTCCGGTCATGTAAGATGAGTCACGCGCAACAACGCGCAACAACGCGCAACAACGCGCCACTTCTCATTTCTTTTATTGTATGGTTTATGGAAAGTATAGTATGACATTTCAACAAAGCACAATCATATATATATATATATATATTATATATATATATATATATATATATATATATATATATATATATATATATAAATATATATCGTATATAAATAGAGGATATTTGTTTATATCAGTGTAAGATTGTATTTTATTTCACGAGTGTCATAGAAAAACATATTTTCACGAGTGGCGAAGCCACGAGTGTAAAAGTAGTTTTTTTATGATCACTAGTGAAATAAAATACGATCTTACACTGAAATAAACAAATTTTCTGTTTCTTTTATGCTTATTTTCGGAGTTTTATTTGTTTTTTTATTTATTTCTGAATTACCCCCTTTTTTGAAAAGGGTGGGCTTTAGGCCGCTACCCGTGGGGAGCCCCTCATGCATAGTTATAGCTGTCAACATTTCTACTTTCGGTTTGCTGAGAAATAGTTCTCTGCTATTCATTCTTATAGCTTAATATTTGCTCGTATTTTATTGCAAAGCTTTATGAACAGTAAACAATGAAGTATTATTAGTGCACATATGTTCCAAAAAATAATGAAAACACTTTTTATTTTAAGATAGGCATGAATACAAAACCAAATTACTACGCCGCTATTTAAAGAATGAAAATTTGGAAGGTCAAATGTGTTAGCAAAACAAATGTGGATACTCATTGGATTTTAACCATTCTTCTTAGTTTAAGACTGCATGTACGCGTGTTTTTATAGTAAGTTAATATTCAGTCATCTTACTGTCAGAGACCAGTCTGTTTCGATTTAAAATGTTTGTTTTCCAGATAAAGAGTAAATGCCACGCTAGTTTGTTGACACATTTTGAGGTGTGGGTGGGGTAAAAAAATATCGGATCTATCTGTAAATTGTGTGAATTCTCCAGGAAGCTCATTTTACGTACTACAACGGTTAATAGTTCAAAATACATTTGAACGAGGATATAAAATTTTATTTATGTTCGAATAGTTGTTTTTTGTCTGTAATTTGTTTGGTATGAAAGCAAATGTTCGAACATTCAGCTTCAAAGATCAGTAAAATGTTTGATAAACGGGATAATCGGTAATAAACGGTAAGTTGTTAATTTCCAATTATATATTTATTCAAATTTATAAAATATTTCTTTCTTTGTTAACATTTTTTGACATAATTTACTGAAGTCCAATGTTCTGCTTTGATCAAGACAAGTACATGTAACAACAAAGGAATTTAAAAGTAGTTCTGAAAGTTGATATTTTCACTCCTTATTTTGCAGTGAAAATATCAAATTGATATTTTCACTGTTGTTATTTCACTGTTAAACCCCCATATTTCATCGTAAAGCATGAAAGAAATATATATATATATACATAAGTACGCAAAACTTTTAATTATAATTGAAAATAAATAATCCTAAAAACGCGATTTTTATATGAGCTATCTGACGTCAATAGTGATTTAAAATAACTGAGCTTTATGACGTCAGTAAACAATGTCGCACGCGCTTTTTAGTGAAATATACAAAAGTGCGTTGTCTATGTCAATTTTTCCACAAGTTGATAATTTTAGATATGCAAGAAAAAATATAAGTCATGTGTTTCTCGTGCGGAAAGAAAAATCCGACCCTCGGGCAGGCTACGTGGCTAGTAACTCGGCAAGCCTCGTTACCGACTTACGCGCGTGCCCTCGGGTCGGGTTTTTCTATCCCCACCGGAAACACATGATAAATACTTATAGTTAACCGTGTCAAGATGATGTCGGATGTTTTGTCCACCCTGTCAACATAATGTGGAACGTTTTGTCCAAAAGTGTCATGGGATGTTTTGTCCATGGGATTGTGCAGCTCTGATTTTATGCAAGAATTCGAATTGATACGAATCACCCAACTAATTTATATAGTACGATGATATAAAAACAAACAAAACTAAATTGTATCATTATGTTGAATTCCCTTAATAAAGTAATCAACATAATTTAAAAAGTAATACAAAAGCAACATAAGCATATGCAACATGGTTACAAAAGTACATCTACTTTACAAAGTGTTTACCTTGTTGTGGGTGAATGGTAACAAGGTTCTTTTATTTTCAGTAAAGCAGACAATAGCTAGCGATGACCTGACTAGCCCGAAGTTAATCTCAGCCCCAGACATCCTAGTCAAGTCTCTATCTGATACCAAAAACTGCGATATCAAATACATGCTCATTTTGCCTGGGGACAGGCTGCTTCTGACTGATTCTTCAAATGGTGCTGTGAAACTGGTAGACCTCAAGGTCAGCAGCCTAGTAACCGAGGTAAGTGTACCAGGTTGGCCACGCGGCATGTGTCACATCTCTGGGGATAGGATAGCTGTTAGTTTGGGTTATAATATTCAGTTCCTAGAGATCACGGGACACCTGTCCCTGGGAAAGAACATCAAGGTAGATGGTGACTGTCATGATGTTGGTTACCATAACGGTAACTTAATTGTTTCATTCGAGAGTGGGAAGGTTGAGAAAATAAACATGGAAGGGCTAGTGATGAAAAAAGTATCAACTAAGTGGTATTCTAGCAGACCGTTTAAAAAACCTTTGTACTTAAAAATCGTCAGTGACGAGCAGACTGCAGCCATATATGTGTCAGACTTTGGCAAGAACACAATCACCATGATGGACATGAACTTGAACATTCTCGAAACATTCAAGGACCCTGCACTTTTTACACCAGCAGGCTTCACTGCAGTAGGAAACCAACTGATCATCTGTAGTTTGGTTAATTTCAACATAATGCGCCTTGACCTGTCCAGTGGCCAAATGACCGAGCTATTGGGCACGAATGAATTGAAAATGATGCCACGCTGTGTCTGCTACTGTCAGCAGCAGAACAAGATGTATGTTGCCTTCAGGACAAGGGGTGATGCTGAGAATTATGTAAAGGTGTTTAATACAACATCAGTGTTTTGTTAGATATATTTTCTCTGCATAAGCAACGGGGTCACGTATTATTATAAATATATTATTAACGATCACCGAATTGCTTTATTTTGCTATAGAATATGTTAATTATCTTTATTTCTTAAACTCTCGATGATATCTTTTGGTTGTGTTGTTTTATTGTTTTCATTGTTTTGCTTTATTCTATTCAATATAGCCGTTCCCATTGCAATACGCGATTTGAACATTGTAGTTGTATATGTTGTTGCTTTTGTTTTCATTATTAAGCTTGAGTTAACAATTATGAAATAAAAATTGAAAAGTAGAAAAGTGTTCATCAGAGTAAGCAAAATAACCAAATCTGACCAAATTAAAAACAACAATTGTTGCGAACATAAAATCTGTGAACGCGTCCCTATATATCTTGACTAATATTAGATTTGTAGCACTTTATTAGTATCATCTTATTCTATTTATCAAAATAATGTTCACTTAGACGCATTTTATTGTTGATAAATGCAGGTATTTGCGATTCCAACAATGCAGAAAATGTAGCATACCTCCTGGAATATATATTACTACCAGTCACATTCATTTAATGTACATTGTATTATGAAAGTCATCACTCAAAAAAACTTGGTCATTGTTGAAAATGACATTGTTAGAAAAGCCACTGAGCTTAATGCATCATTTATTAATATGTGTGACCAAGACAAATTGAACTTTGTTCTCTCGAACGAAAATATGTTGAAAATAAGTGCCAACAATTGTTTCTTTATTCTAAAAGCCAGAACTGATCTTTTGTACAGGTAGTGTGTGTGTTCACCTATCATATCCCTTCGTCTGGCGGTTTTCTCTTATGGCGTTTTTTTTGCCGCCAGTTAAGTTATCAATGTGTACCATATGTTCATACAACTGATGTATAGTTATATTTTATGGCATTTTCATTAAATGCCCAGTTACAAACATATTTGGTCTTGTTTTGTTTACTTACAAGCTTGGGATATGATAGTCATCAAATAGCTTTGTAGTCGTTAAGAATTCAATGGTCTGCAAAAACCTGGCACAACACATAAATAACATTGTATTGTACATAAAAGTATTTATCGTCGCCTTAATATCAAAACCTCGTAACAGATGTAATAGTCGCCTTAATATCAAATCCTCGTATCTTCAATTTTCCAAACTTTACAGGAGATACGCTATTATGTTTCAGTTCTAAATCGTTAAACTCCGCTGCTTCAATTTACATAGGAACGTTTCTAACCAAATTCTTATTACATTCCGGTAAAACGAACGCTTCATTCGGTCTGAAGGATGCACAATGCTATGAACGACATTTTGACAATTAGAAAAACCTTAGTTGGGACTCAGGTACGATAATTTGACAAAGTCCAATTGTATTCAATCAAAACTGTTAATTCAGAAACTTGTTTCAAACATATCCATAATAATAAAAACTTGAAACTAAAACCTCAATCACTAACTTATGCAAATCAACATAATTATGATATTACAGGCACATAAGACTAGAACAATAAAAAATAGAACAAGAGAGCCCTGAGGGCCCTTGATCGCTCATCTGAGAAGATATGAGATCTTAACTCTAAAGCTTAAGAAAAGGTCATTTAAATGAAGAGCACGTACTGACTGACGACTTACGACGGACATTAAAGTATCCCGAAAGCTCATAATAAGCTATTCATGCTCAGGTGAGCTAAACAATATAGTTTATGCAATACTGTTTGGTAGAAGAAACGTTTATAAATCACTACCATGTGAATAATACAGATAACATCAAAACCTACTGATAGATCAGATGGACGAGCCAAATGCTCAACATGACAGAAACATTGCTTAGAAGATCACAAGTCGTTTCAAATATTAACAAAAACTGATATCAAATCTCAACTTGTTCAAATATGTCAATCTTCTACTACTCTTGTGGAAAAGCGTCATAGAACGAATAAAAGTCTGACGGAATGACACACTTTAATTCCTGGAGAGGTTTAAACTTCGAGCCTTTGATGGGCAACCGCTGATGATGAAGCAGAACATTTTCAACCTGAGGGCGCTGAACTTAGGTCTTCGTACTCACTAGAAAACCTGAATTTGTACACTATGTTCCCATCTTTGCTGTATTTTCAGTACCCGAATGTCCGTAACTACGGGGTCACCAACTTTTACACCAGGACATATTGTTTTGTAGAAGACCACCTTCGTAAAATCCTTGAAAAACTGGTGTTGTATGTATTCCACGATGAATGGCTGACTTGCTCGCGTTGTTCGGAGAATTTCAATGTAGTCTCGAGGAACGTGAATTTTTGTTTTCCTTTTCTTCAGTTTACGCTCAAATACAGTGTGTACAGCGTGCACTTCCATATAAGTATGGCCGCGTTCGAGGTATTTTTGAATAATGGTTATTTGCTTTTCTTGTGCCAGTTTAAGGAGCGAATTTGCAAGTACAACATTTCTGTTCTGGTACGTACAACCGTCATTGTATATATGATAATTTCGGTCACGTTTGGGGACTCTTTGATTACTTTTTCAATATAATCCGATATACACGATGCGAATGAACTCGCTGTCAGATCACATTCTACTTCTGTCCAAAAGTAAAACAACACACTATTACAGGATATGTCCTAATCGTGAAATTGTGACATACCAACTAAGTATGATAGTAAAGAGCACTGGCTTGAAGTTTAAGACACAGAAGCACAGCTTGTAAGTCTTTTGTGATACCATTCTTAGTGTTATCTGTCAGACACATTGTTTGTCCTTATTTTAGATTCATAATTTGAAAAAATGGAGTACTGCCTAGGTACAGATGGGGCATGGAATTGAACGGTATTAGCTATTGTCCACTTCCATGATCAGACACAATAAAACCGTGTCTGCTGTTGTTTTTCCTTAAATGTGTTCCTTGAATCGAAGGAAGCTTTTTATGCATGAATTGATTTTAACATTAATAAACTTTACCCACAGTGGAGTGCTTATAAGCCCATTATGTTTACCGTGGGATAAAAGTCAAAACATCGTATATGCGTAGAAGAAATAGAATAAAATATATACTGCACTTTGCAAAACATCGTATATGTAAAAATATATTTTCATATTAAATAGCTAAATATTGAGCACAGCTATAATTGCCTTTCTAGTACAGGAACGAAACATGTAATTCATAACAGTATAAGTGAAAATCCGTAATGTTTATGATCGCAAAATCATCTGATTTGACAAACAATCTGAAACTATTATTAACTTACAATCTTTAGGGTCCAAAATTAATATAAATACAGTTCACGCATTATGTGCATGTCTATTGTAATGAAATACTAGTATATAGCTTACCATTTGATATAAATCAGAAATTTGACATTTTTGTCTTTTTGTCGTACAGCGATAATCTTAGAATAAAAAACAAATGATAAACGATATTTTGACATTAAGGAAAATGGCCCGATCGATATACGAGAATTTGTCACATGGCTGAAAAAGGTACTTTTTTATTGGTGGAGGTGTACGTGATTTTGACAGAAGACGCGCTTAGTGTGTCTAATTACGCGGGAATGTTTTGTGATTTGCAAGTTCTAAAGGCGTACCATAGTCTCTTGTCTTTGTTTGACAAAGTTCATCTTCATGTTAAAACTAAATTGTCGTTGTTTGACGCTATGGTCGTTCCAATTTTGTTGTAAGGTTCAGACTTACGGGGGTATATAACTTAAAGGAAGTTGACAGGCTACATATTAGATTTCTGAAATGTATATTAGGTGTAAAGCAACAAAGCCCTAACTCCGATGTATATGGTGGGCTTGGCAGATTTCCTTTATCCATTTTATGCAAGGAACGTTCTGTTAAATTTTGGTTAAAAAGTATGAAAACTATAAATTCACCAATTAATATGGTATATAATGATTTGAATATTATTATAGATAATCCAAGAAGGGCAAAGAGAATGCGTTATAGTATTGATAATCTTGGTTTAATGGATGTAAGACAAAACTTTGATGTAAGTATAAATTATCTGCCTTTACTTGGATGTTGAATTCGTGACCAGTTTATTCAAGATTGGAATGCTTCTATAAAAGATATGCCAAAACATTGTATTGTAAACTTAAAGAAAACTTATCTTGTACAGATTAAAAATGATACATTAAGAAAATATTTTACCTGTTTTACAGGCGCCGTGACTAACGGATAAATTGAGTATGCGTCTGATGTTTTCTCACATTTATTCATGACGTAAATACCCAAACGACGTTTCTCTCAAAGAGAATAAATAATATAATGCATACCAAACAATACAACAATTATTCAGATAAATCATGACATTCACGAACATCAATGTAAAGAAATAGTATTCATTTTAATGATACAATTATCATTAATATACAAATCATTATTGATTCAAATAATTTATTGTTCACGAATATCGTTTAACAGTTAAGATTTATTTAAATTACCATCTAAATAAAATTTATTTAATGTCCTATTTTACCATACCAACTATAAGCTTTTCCCGGCATCCATGTTAAAAGCGTTTTTGACAATGATTTGAACTTGTTATTGCATACATGTTTACAGTGACACAACAATGACGTCAAATTAACGTGGGCGTGACGTAACACGTCGCCCCATACTTTTACATTACGTTGTGCCTAAATTAGAAAGGTGCCATATTTACTAACTTCATAAAGGATTTTATAACCTGTTTTAGATTATCAGCACAAAACCTTGAAATTGAAACTGGTAGATTTGCTTGTACTGCCAGAGCTGATAAAAATGTAAATGCAGTTCCTCAAATATGATAGAAGACGAGTATCATTTTATATATGTTATATTGTACACTATACAATTGATTGAGAAAAACATACTAAGGCAACACCTCCTGACCTTCTATAAATATATTAAAATCTATATTACTAAGCAAATCAACCAGTAAATTACTGAATACTGTAACAATTATCAAATTTGTAATGGAATTAAGAAAATTATCCCGGAACTTTTAACTGTTCCTTAAATATACTGTAATAATTAAGTATAAATATTTATAACTTAACTGTTATATTATTGTGTTGTTTATTTTTTTTATTTTTTTTTTGCGGTATTGTATTCTCTACTGTACTACTTAATCTTTGTGTGTTTGTATTTGTTTATATTATTACCATGACCATGTGTTTAATTGCCATATAGGCATTTGTTTGCCGATTTCTGCCAATAAACTTTGAACTTAAAAGGATATGAGAACATTCACCCTTTCGGGCTCAAACCCACGACCTCTTGGTTGAGAGGCGGGTATCTATCCTACAAGAACACTATAGACAAAAATATACAGATGTATAATAAATAGCTTAGCATGTGCATCAGTATTTTGCTTAACAAATACACTGTACGTTCAAATTTCCCTTTGTTATAAATATTGACATGTGTTACAGCTGTGTCTTAATTACACTGTTATTAATGCCTGCATATTCTGAATCTGCTTCACACAAAAACTGCATATAACTTCCTCGCACAACATAAAAGGTGTTTAAACATTCGACCGAGACAGGCGGTAAATCGGTTTGTAACTTTTCAGCCGATTGCCCCTACTATGAACGCTGCCCTGAGCGGGCACCGTCCAAAAACCGAGAGACGCTTACACGTGTGGTCTCCGGGTAGGCGTATTTATATTGCGAGAAAGGTGATATAACTCACTTCAAGAAACACCGAAATTCCTACCAATGCCAATTTTATTCTGCTTCACACAATTCCCTCACTTAATATTCGGCAAACACAAAACACTTTGGACCCTCTGAATAAGTACGGCAAAAATAACATCGATAAATATAAATATCAAAGGTCGAATAATACTTTGCCTTCATATATAAATATACTGTAATCACCTCAACTTCTATTCCTTAAATGAACTGCATTTTGGCAATTGCGATTATCATCCGATGAACACAACATATTCGTATGTGTTCGGATCGCGAAACACCGCGTAACAATAAACATGAAAAATTAAAATGGATTATCTTGTCATTGTTTGTAGTGTTTTAGCCGGCCCCAAAAAAACTAAAATCAACATTTTAGAAAGAGTTTATTTATGATATGTTTAATGAATTGTTGTCATGAAATGTACGTATAAAAGACATTTCAAGTGGTTGATCTTTTCCCACGTTATTGTGAGGGAATTTGATAGACTGTTTCCGGTTACGATCGGGTCGTTTTATTAACAGATTGGGAAAGAAAGAATTACTGTCATGTTTTCTTTAATGAATTGAACTATTTTTATAACAATTATTGAATTAAATAATGAAGTATTGGTGTAAATATATGTAATGAATTGCATGATTGATGTCATTATAGGGGATACGAACGCAGTTGGGCTGCTTAAAGCGCGCGTGGAGTCCTTCGAAAATATATTTGGTTTAAAGTTTTGACAGATAGGTTTGGGGGTAAAAAGTAAATTTTGACGATTTTAGGCGGAAGGGGAGATGCAGGTCCCATGGATCCACTAGTGGTTTCTTTCTGAAAATGTAATCATTGATCTGTCTGTATTATGGCAGTACACTAGTTGAATGTGCGAATACGAGCAAATTCATTTTTTTTTTTTTTTACACATGCAGCATGTGATTTTCATACCAGTAAATGAGTGTTTAGGAGATATTACAATAACTGAGATATTTAAACTTTGTCTAGCCATATGCCTGAGATGTTGTATTTTTAATGATATAGGTAATTGTAATATTTGTATTACAACTCTTGGAATAATGATTAACTCGTCTGATTTTAAAATAAAAAAGTTGTCCTAGGCATGGAGCCATTTGCGCCGTTGTCTGCGTCGCCGTGGTTATTATTGGCGGCCGCGTCATGGTGCAAAATAAGCCTTAAAACTGAGACATTGCTAAACGAAAAAATGGTGAACACGTTGCAAGAGAAATATTGGTTATTAGTTATGCCCCTTGTTTGACTGTGAAAAACAGAAAATCGTTGGTGTTCTCTCCGCACCACCCTTGATAAGACATTATAGACTTTTAATGTCCACATCGAAACAATGCATCTAAATGATTTTAACATGCTTATACAAAAGCAGTCTCGTTGAATATTATTAAAGCTCCAGTTTTTCATAAAGCTAAGTTAATTGATACACCTTAGAATTCAGTAAATGACTCTTCTTTTTTTCATTTAATGAGTAAAACATGCATGTGTTATATCCAAATAAACATTAATTTTCTTACATTAGAGTTTCGCATTGGCCAGTGAATGTATGCTTTTTTATAGATAAATAATGTTGTATCATCTTGTTCTGTGTCCTTAAATTATATTTAGTTTATGTGTTAAGAATTCATTTTGCATGTGCCGTAATTTTACTTTATAATTGATGTCCTTTTGTAGAATCATCAATTATTAGAATGGTACTAAATATATATGGCAGTCATTTATATCATTTTTATACAAAGGTGTTCTTCTTAAAACATTATTACCAGTGCCGTTTAATTGTTTTGGTAAAAAATAAAATAAAAATCAGGTAAAAGAAAACTGACCTTATTTAAGACACATTTTATTCTAATAGGCACTATTGATGTGAATTTAATTCAATTTAATGTTCACTTTACATTTAAC
Source organism: Mya arenaria (assembly GCF_026914265.1). Taxonomy (NCBI): domain Eukaryota; kingdom Metazoa; phylum Mollusca; class Bivalvia; order Myida; family Myidae; genus Mya; species Mya arenaria. Next base: position 35,486,455 of record NC_069125.1, read on the forward strand.
TGAGATGAAATTACAACATTAAGGTCATTTTAAATTGATGTTTTATTCAGCTTCAATTTCTGACAAGGCCTTCACTGTTTATTGTTACAAATAATCCCTAGTACATGTTCACTTAAATGAATATATAAAGGTCATATTAAACCTTTAAAATAGTAACTTGTATTATAGATTATTTCATTTTTTCCTTTATTTTTGGTAACTATTAATGAAGCTATAGCTTTATGCTTTTAATGATATATATTTTCATTCCGTCCAATATGTGTTTTGACCTCATGGTGTTAAAACATTTACATATCTTATTTAACATATTTTATATTCATTACATGGAATCAATGCTTTGATACCTGAAAGTGTATTTTGTTATTAGAAATGCCCTGTCTATTTATTCTATATTTTCATGGTTGTAAAAAAAAACCTTTTGTTTCTAGAGCATTCCATTTTGTAATTCCAGTTATGCATACAATAAATCATTGAGCTATGAGCAAGTGATTTTTTTTCCTTACCATCAATATGTTATGTAGGGATACTTACAATGCATGTGATATTGGCCATGTCTTGAGCTTTGAGGCAGTGTTTTATTCCTTATTATCAATGTGTAATGTAGAGATACTTACAATGTATTGGAGACCAGCAATGTCTTAAGCAATGTCTTAAGCTATGAGCAAATGTTTTATTTCTTATCATCACTGTGTAATGTAGAGATTCTTACAATGCATGTGAGATTGGCCATGTCTTGAGCTATGAGCAAGTGTTTTATTCCTTACAATCAGTGTGTAATGTAGGGATACTTACAATGTATGTGGGAATTGCAATGTCTTGAGCTATGAGCAAGTGTTTTATTCCTTACAATCAGTGTGTAATGTAGGAATACTTACAATGTATGTGGGAATTGCAATGTCTTAAGCTATGAGCAAATGTTTTATTCCTTACCATCAATGTGTAATGTAGGGATACTTACACTATATGGGAGATAAGCAATGTCTTAAGCTATGAGCAAATGTTTTATTCCTTACCATCAATGTGTAATGTAGGGATACTTACACTATATGGGAGATAAGCAATGTCTTAAGCTATGAGCAAATGTTTTATTCCTTACCATCAATGTGTAATGTAGGGATACTTACAATGTGTGGGAGAATTGCAATGTCTTGAGCTATGAGCAAGTGTTTTATTCCTTACCTTCAATGTGTAGTCATTAATGTAGGGATACTTGCAATGTATGGGAGAATTGCAATGTCTTGAGCTATGAGCAAGTGTTTGAGTCCTTACCACCAATATGTAATGTAGGGATACTTACACTATATGGGAGATTAGCAATGTCTTGAGCTATGAGCAAGTGTTTTATTCCTTACCATCAATGCGTAATGTAGGGATACTTACAATGTGTGGGAGAATTGCAATGTCTTGAGCTATGAGCAAGTGTTTTATTCCTTACCATCAATGTGTAATGTAGGGATACTTACAATGTTTGGGAGACTAGCAATGTCTTGAGCTATGAGCAAGTGTTTTATTCCTTACCATCAATGTGTAATGTAGGGATACTTACAATGTATGGGAGATTAGCAATGTCTAACCTCTCGTAATGAATTTAATTAGTTACCACTCTTATTGAATTGAATTAAAACGTCATCCATGTTACTAGGATCCTCAACCAACTAGGTAACTGGTAGTGTATGTACTATTGTTAAATAACAGCATATGGCCGTTTCCTGAAATTATTATTATATATATTTGGTTGTTTGTTCAAGTAATCTGCACATATCTCAGAATCCTCGTAACTATATCATCCTTGTCCGCTAGGTACCAAACAATCAAGTAAGATCCCGGATGATGACAAATTCATTAATATCAATCCCCAGACCAGGATTGAAATACATCGAACATTTGTTTTTCTTGGCATTAAGAAGTGACTTAAAATTAAAATTGATGGCTCTCAGAACAATATCAGTAGGTTCCTAAGCCCCTTAACCGTGCTTTGGGCCTGAATGTTTCATGTTCAAACAAAAATGTTCTACTTCGGATTTTCAATCGGTTATCATCCTTGTATGTTCATTCTAAATAAATTAAGAACAGTTAATGCATTGGTTAAGAACCAATTAGACCTACCTTGGTAGAGTATAGCACTCAGACCATCTTGTGTCTTACTCTGTCACTTACGGCAAACCTTTTTGGTCAAAGGTCGCCTAAAGCCAAAAGAAGTGTCGAAAAAGAGGATCACCTCTTTATTTAGAGGTTATCTAATTTAGTGGTTGTTATAGTTTGGTCAAGATATGTGAACCCTGACTAAAGTTATTCAGTTTTAACTTTTTTTTTCTATTTTTAGGAACAGTGACCTTGACCCTAGGAACCCCAAAAACAATCCCATGAATGGTTTCCATAAACTCTTCCTTTATACCAAGTTTGGTCAAGATATGTCAACCCTAACTAAAGTTAATTAGTTTCAACCATTTTTTTCTATTTTTAGTAACAGTGACCTTGACCTTGACTCTAGGGACCCCAAACGCAATCCCATGAAAAGTATCCATAAACTCTTCATAAAGACAAAGTTTGGTCAAGATTTGTCGACACTTACTGAAATTATTCAGTTTCATAGGTGAGTTTAACGCCGCCCGGCCACCAACCCGAACAACGACGTGAGTCATTCTAATAACCAGGTTTCACTATTTGAAGACCTGGTTAAAAAGTAAACTTGGGAGATTTTAGAGGGGGCGCGCGCAGGATGCGACCCCCCCCCCCCTCCCCCCTCTGAATGCGACAAGCCCTGTTTTGTCAACTTGAGGTAACAAGCGGTTACTGAACCGGAATGGAAAATAGTATGTAAATTGAAAAATGCAGCACACACGCGACAGGTATGTAAAAGCACACACGTGAATCTTATAATCATGGAGGTCTTCAAGTAATAGAAGCACAAATGCAAACCAGGTATGTATTCTGCATAGAAACAGACACGTACGAACGTCGTGGGAAAAACGTCTCAAGTGGTTGTTGAACTGAGTTATCTATTAAGAAAAACACTTGGTGTAGATATAAATTGTGAGTCCTTGTTTTTGCACAATCTTAGGGCGTTAAAAATATATTTGTTTCCTGTTTCTCGACCTACCCCATTTCTTTGCCTCGACCGTAGACCTTTTTATAGCCTTGAGAACTATTGTTTACCATTTATTGGTTATTTGTTTTAAAGCTGCACTCTCACAGATTGACCATTTTCACAACATTTTTATTTTTTGTCTTGGAAAGAGCAAATGTTTGCGTAAATATCTGCAAACCAATGATATAAGATTGCTGACTCAAAAATCAAATTGTAGATTTTCATATTTTCGTACGAAAATTAATGTTTTAAGAAAATGCATAAAACATCATTTTTTGAACTTATATAAACAATCTGCAATCTGATTTTTTGTCAGCAGTTTTATATAACTGAATTCCATGGATTTTCGCAAAAATTGGCTTGTTTCAAGACAAAAAATAAAAAAAATATTGTCAAAACGTTCAATCTGTAAGAGTGCAGCTTTAAAAGTTAAAAAAAGTGTTGTTGTTTTTTTACTTTTAACAATATCAGTGATTCTTTAAGTGTTCTAAAGCATATTCCTAATAGTTTTTGGTAATAAAAAAAACTCTAAAAAGAGTTTTCCTAATAAAAAAAATCATTAGATAACGATCGCAATATCGTATTTTATATTTTTAAATTTTATTTATTTATTTTTTTTATTTTTTTATTTTGGGGGAGGGGGGGGGGGGGGGAGTGAGACCCGAAACAAACATATTACTTGTACCTAATCTTCAATTTTATGTTTTATCAACAGTATGTTATTCAACATTGCTATCAAGAATAATTATATAAAGCGTGATCATTTAGTTTCCTTATACGGTTTTTCAATTAAACAACCGCGGGGATCTATAAAACATTGATGCTTCCTCGACGCTCATGTATTGAAACGATATGTTTCGAGAGTGACGAACAGCAGAGCGAGATGGATACTAATTTAAACCAGAACAGTGGAGCAATGGTCGATCTATTTTAAGCCAGAAATTTATGGAACTATTACGTACTTCAATCTGTTTTTTTTAAACGTGGTAGAATTGAGAGATGTGAGATTTATCATGTACTACTAGACTAAGTTGTTTAGTCAGCTTCAACACTGCCGTCAACGTGAACGTGAACATTAATTACACGTTTGTTCTTAGGCCGACGTTATAAGCTGCATTACGTTTCCTGACGTTGCAACGTGGTCAACAAGAGGCGGAAAATTTGCTTCCTCCTGATGCTGGGTTGTCTGAAAAAGGAATAGTTCCAACGTACATTGTAACAGAATTCGGTTCAGGATTATTAAAGAGTGCATTCAATGCAGGTCTGTGAGCAAGTGTGTGAACCAAGCGGGAATAAGGACGAATGCATTGAGGACTCGGAACCTCACCTTGATTCGCACTGGAGCTTCGCTGTTTTTTTAAATATGCACTTTGTACTCTATATAATATACAGTACTAAGTGCATATTTAAAAAAAATCAATATTTTTTCACATATTCGGTATTATAATTTTTAGTGAGGAATTACAAGATTTTTTTTTGATTTATTGAGAAAAAATTTGAGTTCGAAAATCCGGTGCCAGTGTCACAAGAATCTTATTTAATCATATCATGCACTTTTATTCAAATATTTCGCCTTAGCCATATTTCATAATTGGTTCTTGCAGCTGTGTGAAGTTAGCTAAACATACGACATTGGACATTGGACATTCAAAATCGAATGTTGTGCTGGCACGACATTGGACATTGGACATTCAAAATCGAATGTTGTGCTGGCACGACATTGGACATTGGACATTCAAAAGTGAAAGTCGTGCTAGCACGACATTGGACATTGGACATTCAACATCGAATGTTGTGCTGGCACGACATTGGACATTGGACATTGAAAAGTGAAAGTCGTGCTAGCACGACATTGGACATTGGACATTCAAAATCGAATGTTGTGCTGGCACGACATTGGACATTGGACATTGAAAAGTGAAAGTCGTGCTAGCACGACATTGGACATTGGACATTCAAAATCGAATGTTGTGCTGGCACGACATTGGACATTGGACATTCAAAAGTGAAAGTCGTGCTAGCACGACATTGGACATTGGACATTCAAAATCGAATGTTGTGCTGGCACGACATTGGAGATTGGACATTCAAAATCGAATGTTGTACTGGCACGACGTTGGACATTGGACATTCAAAAACGATTGTCGTGCCGGCACGACATTGGACATTGGACATTCATAACCGAATGTTGTGCTGGCACGACATTAGACATTGGACATTCAAAATGGAATGCTGTGCTGGCACGACATTGGACATTGGACATTCAAAATCGAATGTTGTGCCAGCACGACATTGGACATTGGACATTCAAAAGTGAAAGTCTTGCTAGCAGTTAGCACATTCAAATCAATGTATGACATGTTTTATGAATGAATGTTTTTTTACCGACTTTAAATTAATTTTGATGGCATGCAATATTCGGATTTTTTGTTTGTTTGAGATATTGTCTTGAAATTATTTGAAAAGGGTCAGAGATCACAAAGCAATGAACAATTATAAAATTTATTAACACCAAGAGAGCATTGTCATGACGATTCCATCGCAATATTTGAACCATTGTCAGTTCTGCCCAAGATGCCATTTCCAATATCTCAAACAAACAAAAAATCCGAATATTGCATGCCATCAAAATTAATTTAAAGTCGGTAAAAGACTTTCACTTTTGAATGCCCAATGTCCAATGTCGTGCTGGCACAACATTCGATTTTGAATGTCCAATGTCCAATGTCGTGCCAGCACAACATTCGATTTTAAATGTCCAATGTCCAATGTTGTGCCAGCACAACATTCGATTATGAATATCCAATGTCCAATGTCGTGCCAGCACAACATTCACTTTTGAATGTCCAATGTCCAATGTCGTGCTAGCACAACATTCGATTATGAATGTCCAATGTCCAATGTCTTGCCGGCACGACAATCGTTTTTGAATGTCCAATGTCCAATGTCGTGCCAGCACAACATTCGATTTTGAATGTCCAATGTCCAATGTCGTGCCAGCACAACATTCGATTTTGAATATCCAATGTCCAATGTCGTGCTAGCACGACTTTCACTTTTGAATGTCCAATGTCCAATGTTGTGCCAGCACAACATTCGATTTTGAATGTCCAATGTCCAATGTCGTGCCGGCACGACAATTGTTTTTGAATGTCCAATGTACAATGTCGTGCCAGCACAACATTCAATTTTGAATGTCCAATGTCCAATGTCGTGCTAGCACGACTTTCACTTTTGAATGTCCAATGTCCAATGTCGTGCCAGCACAACATTCGATTTTGAATGTCCAATGTCCAATGTCGTGCTAGCACGACTTTCACTTTTGAATGTCCAATGTCCAATGTCGTGCCAGCACAACATTCGATTTTGAATGTCCAATGTCCAATGTCGTGCTAGCACGACTTTCACTTTTGAATGTCCAATGTCGTGTCAGCACAACATTCGATTTTGAATGTCCAATGTCAATGTCGTGCCAGCACGACTTTCACTTTTGAATGTCCAATGTCCAATGTCGTGTCAGCACAACATTCGATTTTGAATGTCCAATGTCCAATGTCGTGTCAGCACAACATTCGATTTTGAATGTCCAATGTCCAATGTCGTGCCAGCACGACTTTCACTTTTGAATGTTCAATGTCCAATGTCGCGCCAGCACAACATTCGATTTTGAATGTCCAATGTCCAATGTCGTGCTAGCACGACTTTCACTTTTGAATGTCCAATGTCCAATGTCGTGCCAGCACAACATTCGATTTTGAATGTCGAATGTCCAATGTCGTATGTTTAGCTAACTTCACACAGCTGGTTCTTGCACACACTTGATCGGAGAATAACTTCAAAACTACCGAGGGGACTGAAATAAAACTTGGTTTATAGATAGATGGCAGTGAGAGGAAGCGCATTGAACAAAAACAATGATCATATCATGCATATTAATGAAGTTTACTCCCCTTAACCATGTTTTTATGATTGATGCTTGTCCGGGTCATATCTTGGAAAATACTAAACGGATTGAAATGAAACTTCAAATATAAATAATATCAATTGCTGCTTTTTTATTTCATTTCTTTAAATTTAATTCTCAACCTGCCCATATATTTCCATGTTATTTTTTTAAACTTGTGTATAACAATACTACAACCATTCATCTTCTATCAGCACATTGTATAACAATGTCTGCTTCTCCAACACACTTTTCCATGCGATATGCCGATAACCCTTTTTTTAAGCTGTAACTTGTCATATCCGTTAAGCATTTTTTTTTCAGGCGATTCTTGGCGGTCACGTTTACACGACGGGGATTTTCTATACAGTGTTCCGGGAACAGTTTCCGGAAGCGAGCGAGGTGGCCGTCAGCTGGTTGTGCTCCATGCCGATCACACTGTGGTTCGTCGGAAGTAACTAATATTTATAATGTTTAGGTTTGTGGTAATATCCACTAGCGGGCCCATGTGGGAGGGGTGCTTTTTCGAGTTATTTCAATATAGGAGAAAAAGAGTAAAGAAATATGTACCATTTTGGACTAGAAATTGTTAAAATGTTCTTAGGGGTGCACCCCATAACCCCATCTCAACACTTTAAACCAATGGGAGGGGCGCCAGTCAAAAGGTTACGCCCCTAAGTTACGCCTCCTCTAACAAAAATCCTTGATCCGCCCCTGATATCTGATAGTTTTAGATTCACAAACATGCGCTTTTCATGATGATGGGAGACCTTTCTTACTGTTCAATTTAGTCTGTCTGTCAATTCAAAATCTCGTAAATGAATTTGGGACGGAATTGTGGAGTATATCCAACAAAAAAACATAACATGTGATACCAGAGAATCATAACAAAACATCCTCTTTAATTAAGAAAAAGAGCAAGAGCATTCTTTACATATATGTAGAGTTTTAGCCAGGTTTTAAAAAGGGTAGAGTGCTGCAAAAAGGACAGGGTGCTAAGCGAGAAAAGGGCACACTATATTAGGCGATGAAGAACTTGAACATAATGAATTTGACAGAAAATGTTAGGAATTCTGTTTAATTTAAGTAACATTTTAATAGATTTCAAATGCCGAAAAATATTTTTTATTTTTTTATATTTATTTATATATATATATACTAACTTTTTCATGAAAAAATTGTGGAATATTTATTTTTTTGACATATATTCACCATCTTGACCAAAAAAAATAAAAAAAATAAATTATCCAGGCAATGTGACGAGCACCTGTGTATGGGAGTGTTCTTTAATTTAAGCTGCACTCACACGGATTAACCGTTCTGACAACTTGTTTCTATTTTTTGTCTTGAAATGAGCCATTTTTCGTAAATATCTTGAAACCAGTGATATAAGACTAATGACAAAGATCAGATATCTGGGGTTTTTTTATATTTACGTTCGAAAATTGTTTATGTAAGTTTTATAGCCAAAAGCGTTATTAACGCTTTAAGAAAAAATGAGTTTTTCGACATAAAACAGCAATTTTCGAACGTAAATATGAACAACTTTTTTTCGGCCGTCTTATATCACTGGTTCTCAAACATTCACGCAAAATTTGGCTCATTCCAAGACAAGAAATAAAAACAGGTAAGTCAAAACGGCCCATCTGTGAGAGTGCAGCTTTAACGACAACATGGGCACACTTCGGAAATAAAATACGTAGCATGGTCTTTAACTCTCTTGATTTGTGAAGTTGAAGTTAAATGTGTGAGATTTAATAGATAAATTATTCAAAACCCTGCTTTAGCTAGTTATCTTTGCAAAAAACGGCTACACATGTATATCCAAATGTTGATAACATTTCGTGGGGTTTGTACAAGGATATGTATAAAAGTTTGGAAGAATGCTCTATTTAATCTAACCATATCAATAAATACAAACTTGCATATTTTTAATGCTGTTATCTCAAACAAATGTTTATGTTTTAAGGTCCTCTGGGTAGTGCTCTGTCAAACCGGTACGGATGTCGAACTGCGTCAATAACGGGAGGGTTTCTTGCGTCCACGGGGCTAACACTCTGTTACTTCACAAACAACTTCTATCTCATCTTTCTGTTTTATGGCGTCGTTGCAGGTTCGTTGAATGATTATTTTTATAAGTTGACAGAATTTTTAAGAAAGTATATGCCAGTGAATATAACTCCAGAACGATGACAGCTTCATGCATTACTCAGAAACAACTGTTTCGTCCCAACAATCACTAATAATGTTGCGTTTATATGACGAGATTTACCTCGGGGGCAAATATGAGCATATGATCACAAATTCTAGTATTTACTAGCATTATATGACATAAAATTCCCTCGGGGACAAATTTGCCCCAAGTTTGGAGGTGGGTTAAATGTGCCCCCGTGTGTATTTATGTCATATAAACGCAATCACGGATTTGCCCCCGATGTTTGCGACGCTAAGCACTATGAATAAATGATTAAATATTCGTACATTAATTCCATATAATTAACTTATTTCAGCGTCTAGTATGTGTTGTAGGTTTCGGCAACGGCATACATTATGTAGGGTTCGTCGCGTCAGTGAGCAGATACTTCAAGAAATTCCGCACCGTGGCAAACATTATTACCACAATTGGGGTGACGTTTGGAATGGCACTGTATGCAACCTTAGTCCCTATGCTCAACGACGCTTTCTCCTGGCAGGGGACTTTGTTAATATTAGGTGGAATTAGTTTTAATTTGTGTTCATTGGCATGTATATTATTTCCCATTAAACATAGCACTCCCATGCCAAAAAAGAAAATAATGAACTTCAGTCTTCTTAAAGACAAGCATTTCCTCCTTTTCGATATTCAATGCATTTTATGCAATCTCTCAAACGGAGTGATTTTTCTCCATCTGCCAGCTTTAATTATATCAAACGGCAAATCATTCTCCGTCTCGTCTCTTTCACTCACCATTTACGGAGTCTCGAACTGTGTTGCCAAGGTGATATACAGCGTCATCGGGTACATGTTCGCTCCCGATTGCAGCGCCATCTATGTCAGCTCGCTAACGGTGTACGGTTGTGCTCTAATCCTGCTAGCTACATACCCAACTCATATGTGGGTCATATGTTTCTCGGCAATCCTGGGATTCACCTACAGCGTGACGGGTGGATATTTAGTAGAGGTTATACTCAGCCTCGTTGGCCCCGAGAACATTGCAGACGGATTGGCGTTCGGTCAGGTCGGAAAAGCTGTTGGGAGTCTGCTGTGTGGGCCTTTGGCAGGTGACTTTTTACTATCTTTACTAATAGACTTGTTCAGAACAATAAATTGCGGCTTGAAACTAATTTAAAAACATACAGTCAAACCTGAATTAAGTGGCCACCTTTGGGAAAAGGTCAAAGTGGCTGCTCAAGACAGGTGGCCACTTAATACAAGTGGAACATTTTCTGTCACTTAAGCTTTGTTTAAACGGAGGTCCATTATAAATTTTAACAATCATCTCACACCACCATTAGTATCATCATCGTTAAAGAAGATTAAATACAAATGTAGATCATATAGCTTGTATATCGTAAATATGCGTATAACGTTTCTCGATTTGAAAAGAAATCAAAGGTCGAGGTATCATGTGTCAGTGTCTGTTTTATGGACACATGCTTATAGGGACTCATGCATTTTTAATGTTTGTGTAAGGTAATTGTCACTATAAAAAGGGTTTTAGCCAAGTTTTAAAAAGGACAGGGTGCTGCAGATGAAGGGGAAAAGTGCTAAGCGAGAAAAGGGCACATTATATCAGGCTGTGAAGAACGTTATGAATTTGACCAAACATGTTAGGAATTGTCTTTTATTAAAGTAAATTATTAAATTTCAACTTCCAAATACGTAAAGTTTGTCTTATTTATAATCGTTTTAATCAAACATTTTGCAGCATTAAGCATTTAATACTATGAAGGCAGAAGGGTGTCCATGCTAGTCTCCATGAGTGCATAAAGTTACTACCAAAAGGGATGCAGCACCCTTCCATATTACTCTTCAGCTTAAACCCTAACCTAATACCAGTAATCATTTATAAAAATTCATTCAATGCACTATTACACATGCCCAATACATTTACATTAAGATCCGATCTTTTACCAGGATTACTGTATGAATCCTCCGAAAGTTACCAGACCTCATTCTTCGCGGGCGGTGTTATCATGCTACTTGGATGTGTCCTTATGCTGCCCGTTGCTAGGCAAATGAGAAAGAACAACCGGTTGAGCAGTGAGTCGGAGACAGCGATAGACTTTGAGGAAGAAAATGACGGCGAAATCGGTGCTGACTTGTGTGTGAATTCGAATAAGAAAATGGAAAATATTCTTAGCTGAGCATGCATTTATATTGTGGAAGGCATATCAAATGTTGTTGTCATTGTAATAGCTTATATCAGTGACAAAATCGCATATGAAAATTATTTTTGTGAACACCCATTTCTGTTGATATATTTATGATAGTTCATGTATTTTTCTCATCGCCTTTAAATTTATGTTTTTATTATGTAACAGAAACTATAGGAGCAATCCTAGGACCAGATGGTTGTACTCGATAATCTTGTTAAGAGCTCATTTTTCATATTTACTGTACGTTAAAATAAAACAATTGAAACTACAAGTAATAAACAGCCAAGTGGCCAAACATGACTTAATGCCCTGTTTAGAGGCCTATTAAGGCCTAACTTCAGCTTTAAAGTTCGTCGAAAGGCCAAGTAACTACAGTGTACTCGGGTCTCGAAAAAAATATAAACAACCTTCCTACCAAGTTTAAGATTCCTCAGCCTAAGCGTTCTTCATATTGAGCGGAAACGGTGGGGACAGTCGTAAGGTCGGTCCAATTTCTATATGATTCCGTTCGGAGGCACAAAAAGTAATTTGCGTAATATCTAAATATATTTTATTGCACAGGAATTGCACTTGTGTACATGAAATGTTTCTTGCAAAGAAACTTGATTTTTCCTATATTTAAAATACAATATAAGTCAAGAGTTTAATGAGCATACACATATAAATAAAACAGTTAATGATATTTGTAAGGATAGTCTTAGCGTGTGTGACTAAATATAGGAAAACTACAAATAAACTCATTTACACAAAGATTATTGGAGACATCGAACACTAGAACATGTCCTAATATTGACAAAACCTAATGGAATGGATTTTAAGTACCCAAATATATTTCAAAAGTTATTTCGCCTTGTTAAATGTCCCGGCAAAGGTTGGGATCGCCGTTTCGTCCGGTCTTCAAACCACAAAGAGTGGAATTACGGTCACATGAAGTATTAGGTGCTGACTTCGCCGTGTGACTGAAACACGAATACATTATATGAAAGCAATTTATGAAACAGATTGAGAATACCGTTATCACACTTTTCCCAAGGAAACAAGAAAGACAATTCGAACAAACAATTCAAATTGTTATCTTCCGTCGTTTTTCTAAAGGAAGGTAACACCGTCATGACAAAATTGTCAATTCGAGTTGCCAAACCTTGCCTTAGTATCAGCAAACACTGATAAATCTCATCAGTACTTTTAAATGTTCTGCCGTTTCAACATGAAGTTATATGTGTGTATACCACGTGATAAACTACGTCATAAATGCTTCGTCGGAAGGTAACATTATTGCTTCTTATGAAGACATAAAACTAAAAAAAAAAAAGGGCAGTCTATGTCGCTCAAAGAGCCTCCGCCTTCGTTTTATTAGGCCTAAAAAAAATATGTCCGTTTCGGGTAACCCGACCCTACCTATAAAAATGCGCCGACCCTAACTATTTTTTTCCGTTTCTGAGCAAAAAAAATACTTGTTAGCGAATAGAGAGTTACGAAGGGCGGATTAATGCAGATTTTAATCGGAATTTTTGTTTATATGATAAAACAAAGTCAGGCAATGACAGTAATGTAGGAAAGACTGCCATGTGCAAGAAAAAATTCTGAACTTACGACAGATTTTGAAAAAAAATAATAAAATAATAATAATCCCTACCTACCCTACCTAGAAATTTTAGGAAGGTTACCCTAAACAAACATTTTTTTTTTGCCTTACCGGAGTTTGATTAGGTGATTAGTTTCCTCAAACACTTCGACAAACCTTTTTAAAAAATAATGTTTTGACAGTGCTCCGGCGGTTTGTAAAAGGTTTGTCCAAGTGTTTTAAGAAACTAAACTCTCAATCAAACTCTAGTAAACGACCAAAGGCAGGGCTGTAAGCGGCTTCAACTGCGCTTTGTTTCATTTAAAATGGTGAGTAAATAGTCAAGTTATGTTTGTAAGTCTGCATTTGAAGCAAAATATTGCCTTCCTACGTTTATCACGTGATATACACATACTGTATATTAGCTTCGGTGATAATTTATGAACTAACTGAAAATCTATTTCACCAGTTGACTCAAATGACGGTATAGATTGTACGCTTTATGTTTATGTTTGTTTTTCAAACGTACCTGCAGAATTTGTTAAACAATGTGTTGTCGGTTTTCATTCTGTTAATGAGATCATTCCAGTCCTTGGGGAATAGGGAGGTAAGACCGTACGTCTCCTGAAATAGTAAACCAACGTGAACACTCTATTTGGCACTGAAATCAAAAATAGTGTGCAAAACACGCTCAGTTTGCCGATCATCTTTCTTACTTACCACGACTGTAACAATTAGTTGAAAGCTGCACTCTCACAGATTTACCATTTTTACAACTTTTTTTTTTTTTTGTCTTGGAAAGAGCAAATTTTTGCGTAAATATCTGCAAACCAATGATGTATGACTGCTGACAAAAAATCAGATCGTAGATTTTCATATTTCCGTTCGAAAATTAATGTTTAAGAAAAATGCATAAAACATCACTTTTTGAACTTAAATATAAATATCTGCGATCTATTTTTTTGTCAGCAGTCTTATATAAATTGTTTCCATGGATTTTTGCAAAAATTGGCTCCTTCCAAGAAAAAAAATAAAAAAAGTTGTCAAAACGTTCCATCTGTGAGAGTGCAGCTTTAATTATTTAAACGGAAGCATAATTCGGAGCTGCTCGGCCATTTTTATCGAAAACAACCTCGGATGTATATTGACGGGTTACAATGTCAGAACTCGGGTCTTTAGTCCGCTGCAAGTATATCGCGTAGTAATTTAATTTAGCAGTGGAACGTAATGACTTAATTCTTGGGAATTTTAATTATGTTTTCAAAAATAAACTTCACTGGAAATCAATACATTTAATTAATGATACAATTCAAAATTTTACGAACTACTTCTACTGATGTACCGGCATACATCCGAGGTTGTTTTCGATAAAAAAGGTCGAGGACTTCTGAATGCGAAAACATAAGTAGACGCCATCATTAGTCCAAATCGGAGCACCTCGGCAATTTTCCATCGAAAACATAGACGGTTAACAATGTCAGATTTCTTTACATTTATTTACGCTGCAAGTAGATCGCGTAGTAATTTCAATTTAGCAATCAAACATAAGGACTTTATTCTTAGGAATCTTAATTAGCCATGCAATAACACACATCACTTGCAATCAATTTGAACAGAGCAATACTAATTACACGTTCAAACACTACCACTGTGCCTTGCAAATTGGGAAAAAAATCGACTTTGGGAAAAATACAAAATCAGGCAAAAACAGTTAATATATTAAAATACAGGCTTTAGCAAAAGGACGACAACGCCATTACAGGCTTTAGCAAAAGGAAGACAACGCCATTACAGGCTTAAGCAAAAGGAAGACAATGCGTATACAGGCTTTAGCAAAAGGAAGACAACGCCATTACAGGCTTTAGCAAAAGGAAGACAACGCGTATACAGGCTTTAGCAAAAGGAAGACAACGCCATTACAGGCTTTAGCAAAAGGAAGACAACGCCATTACAGGCTTTAGCAAAAGGAAGACAACGCGTATACAGGCTTTAGCAAAAGGACGACAACGCCATTACAGGCTTTAGCAAAAGGACGACAACGCCATTACAGGCTTTAGCAAAAGGAAGACAACGCCATTACAGGCTTTAGCAAAAGGAAGACAACGCGTATACAGGCTTTAGCAAAAGGAAGACAACGCGTATACAGGCTTTAGCAAAAGGACGACAACGCCATTACAAGCTTTAGCAAAAGGAAGACAACGCCATTACAGGCTTTAGCAAAAGGAAGACAACGCGTATACAGGCTTAAGCAAAAGGACGACAACGCCATTACAGGCTTTAGCAAAAGGAAGACAACGCGTATACAGGCTTTAGCAAAAGGAAGACAACGCGTATACAGGCTTAAGCAAAAGGAAGACAACGCGTATACAGGCTTTAGCAAAAGAAAGACAACGCGTATACAGGCTTTAGCAAAAGCAAGACAACGCGTGTACAGGCTTAAGCAATCATAGAGATGGAGTAGAAAACTAGTATGAGACATAGCACTACATAGAGATGGAGTAGACAACTAGTGTCAGGCTGAAGTTCTATGTAGAAATGGAGTGGATAACTAGTATCAGACATAGCACTATATAGAGATGGAGTGGAAAACTAGAATCAGACATAGCATTATATTGAGGTGGAGTAGACAACTAGTGTCAGACATAGCACTACATAGAGATGGAGTAGACAACTAGTATCAGACTTAGCACTACATAGAGATGGAGGAGACAACCAGTATCAGACAAAGTATTACATAGAGATGGAGTAGGCAACTAGTATTAGACATAGTACTACATAGAGATGGAGTAGACAACCAGTATCAGACAAAGTAATACATAGAGATGGAGTAGACAACTAGTGTCCGACATAGCACTACATAGAGATGGAGTAGACAACTAGTCTCAGGCTGAAGTTCTATGTAAAAATGGAGTGGACAACTAGTGTCAGACATATCACTACATAGAGATGGAGAAGACAACTAGTATCAGACATAGTACTACATAGAGATGGAGTAGACAACTAGTATCAGACATAGCACTATATAGAGATGGAGTAGAAAACTAGTGTCAGACATAGTACTACATAAAGATGGAGTAGACAACTAGTGTCAGACATAGTACTACATAGAGATGGAGTAGACAACTAGTATCAGACATAGTACTAAATAGAGATGGTTTAGACAACTAGTTTCAGACATAGCACTACATAGAGATGATGGAGTAGATAACTAGTGTCAGGCTAAAGTTCTATGTAGAAATGAAGTAGACAACTAGTATCAGACATAGCACTACATAGAGATGGAGAAGACAACAAGTGTCAGACATAGCCCTACATAGAGATGGAGTAGACAACAAGTATCGGACATATTACTACATAGAGATGGAGTAGACAACTAGTGTCAGACATAGCACTACATAGAGATGGAGTAGACAACTAGTATCAGACATAGCACTACATTGAGATGGAGTGGACAACTAGTATCAGACTAAAGTTCTATGTATAAATGGAGTGGACAACTAATATCAGACATAGCACTTCATTGAGATGGAGTAGACAACTAGTGTCAGACATAGCACTACATAGAGATGGAGTGAACAACTAGTATCAGACAAAGCACTACATAGAATTGGAGTAGACAACTAGTATCAGACATAGTACTACATAGAGATTGAGTAGACAACTAGTGTCCGACATAGCACTATATAGAGATGGAGTAGACAACTAGTGTCAGGCTGAAGTTCTATGTAGAAATGAAGTAGACAACTAGTGTCAGACATAGTACTACATAGAGATGGAGTAGACAACTAGTATCAGACAAAGCACTACATAGAGATGGAGTCGACAACTAGTGCATGACATAGCACTACATAGAGATGGAGTAGACAACTAGTGTAAGACATAGCACTACATAGAGATGGAGTGGACAACTATTATCAGACATAGCACTACATAGAGATGGAGTGGACAACTAGTATCAGACAAAGTACTTTATAGAGATGGAGAGGACAACTAGTATCAGACATAGTACTACATAGAGATGGGGTAGACAACTAGTATCAGACATAGTACTACATAGAGATGGAGTGGACAACTAGTATCAGACATAGTACTACATAGAGATGGAGTAGACAACTCGTGACAGACATAGCACTACATAGAGATGGAATAGACAACTAGTGTCAGGCTGAAGTTCTATGAAGAAATAGAGTAGACAACTTATGTCAGACATACCATTACATAGAGATGGAGAAGAAAACTAGTGTCAGACATAGTACTACATAGAGATGGAGAAGACAGTTAGTGTCAGACATAGTACTGCATAGAGATGGAGTAGACAACTAGTATCAGACATATCACTACATAGAGATGGAGTGAACAACTAGTATCAGATATAGCACTACATAGAGATGAAGTGGACAACTAGCATCAGACATAGTACTACATAGAGATGGAGTAGACAACTAGTATCAGACATAGTACTACATAGAGATGGAGTAGACAACTAGTGTCCGACATAGCACTACATAGAGATGGAGTAGACAACTAGTGTCAGGCTGAAGTTCTATGTAGAAATGGAGTAGACAACTAGTATCAGACTTAGCACTACATAGAGATGGAGTAGACAACCAGTATAAGATATAGTACTACATAGAGATGGAGTAGACAACTAGTATTAGACATAGCACTACATAGAGATGGAGTGGACAACTATTATCAGACATAGCACTACATAGAGATGGAGTGGACAACTACTATCAGACATAGTACTACATAGAGATGGAGTGGACAACTAGTATCAGACATAGTACTACATAGAGATGGAGTACACAACTAGTGTCCGACATAGCACTATATAGAGATGGAGTAGACAACTAGTGTCAGGCTGAAGTTCTATGTAGAAATGAAGTAGACAACTAGTGTCAGACATTGTACTACATAGAGATGGAGTAGACAACTAGTATCAGACAAAGCACTACATAGAGGTGGAGTAGACAACTAGTGTATGACATAGCACTACATAGAGATGGAGTAGACAACAAGTGTCAGACATAGCACTACATAGAGATGTAGTGGACAACTATTATCAGACATAGCACTACATAGAGATGGAGTGGACAACTAGTATCAGACATAGTACTTTATAGAGATGGAGTGGATAACTAGTATCAGACATAGTACTACATAGAGATGGGGTAGACAACTAGTATCAGACATAGTACTACATAGAGATGGAGTGGACAACTAGTATCAGACATAGTACTACATAGAGATGGAGTAGACAACTCGTGTCAGACATAGCACTACATAGAGATGGAGTGAACAACTAGTATCAGATATAGCACTACATAGAGATGAAGTGGACAACTAGCATCAGACATAGTACTACATAGAAATGGAGTAAACAACTAGTATCAGACATAGTACTATATAGAGATGGAGTGGACAACTAGTGTCAGACATAGCACTACATAGAGATGGAGTGGACAGTTATTTTCAGACATAGCACTACATAGAGATGGAGTGGACAACTAGTATGAGACATAGCACTACATAGATATGGAGTAGACAACTTGTGTCAGGCTGATGTTCTATGTAGAAATGGAGTGGATAACTAGTATAAGACATAAAACTACATAGAGATGGAGTGCACAACTAGTATCAGACATAGTACTACATAGAGATGGAGTAGACAACTAGTATCAGACATAGTACTACATAGAGATGGAGTAGACAACTAGTGTCCGACAAAGCACTACATAGAGATGGAGTAGACAACTAGTGTCAGGCTGAAGTTCTATGTAGAAATGGAGTGGATAACTAGTATAAGACATAAAACTACATAGAGATGGGGTGCACAACTAGTATCAGACATAGTACTACATAGAGATGGAGTAGACAACTAGTATTAGACATAGCACTACATAGAGATGGAGTGGACAACTATTATCAGACATAGCACTACATAGAGATGGAGTGGACAACTAGTATCAGACATAGTACTACATAGAGATGGAGTGGACAACTAGTATCAGACATAGTACTACAAAGAGATGGAGTAGACAACTAGTATCAGACATAGTACTACATAGAAATGGAGTAGACAAATAGTTTCAGACATAGTACTTCATAGAGATGGAGTAGACAACTAGTATCAGACATAGCACTACATAGAGATGGAGTGGACAAGTTGTATCAGACATAGTACTACATAGAGATGGAGTAGACAACTAGTATCAGACATAGTACTACATAGAGATGGAGTAGACAACTAGTGTCAGACATAGCACTACATAGAGATGAAGTGGACAACTAGTATCAGACATAGCACTACATATAGATGGAGTGGGCAACTAGTGTCAGGCTGAAGTTCTATGTAGAAATGGAGTGGACAACTAATATCAGACATAGCACTACATTGAGATGGAGTAGACAACTAGTGTCAGGCTGAAGTTCTATGTAGAAATGGAGTGGACAACTAGTATCAGACATAGCACTACATTGAGATAGAGTGGACAACTTGTGTCAGGCTGAAATTCTATGTAGAAATGGAGTGGACAACTAATATCAGACATACCACTACATTGAGATGGAGAAGACAAATAGTGTCAGGCTGAATTTCTATGTAGAAATGGAGTGGACAACTAATATCAGACATAGCACTACATTGAGATAGAGTGGACAACTAGAATCAGACATAGTACTAAATTAATGGAGTAGACAACTAGTGTCTGACATAGCACTACATAGAGATGGAGTAGACAACTAGTATCAGACATATTACTACATAGAGATGGAGTAGACAACTAGTGTCAAACATAGCACTACATAGAGATGGAGTAGACAACTAGTATCAGACATAGCACTACATAGAGATGGAGTAGACAACTAGTGTCAGACATAGGTCTACATAGAGATGGAGTAGAAAACTAGTATCAGACATAGCACTACATAGAGATGGAGTAGACAACTAGTGTCAGGCTGAAGTTCTATGTAGAAATGGAGTGAACAACTAGTGTCAGACATAGCACTACATTGAGATAGAGTGGACAACTAGTATCAGACATAGCACTACATTGAGATGGAGTAGACAACTAGTGTCAGACATAGCACTACATAGAGATGGAGTAGACAACTAGTATCAGACATAGTACTACATAGAGATGAAGTAGACAACTAGTTTTAGTGGAGTAGACAACTAGTATCAGACATAATACTACATAGAGATGGAGTAGACAACTAGTGTCAGACATAGCACTACAGAGACATGGAGTAGACAACTGGTATTAGACATAGCACTACATAGAGATGGAGTGGACAACTATTATGAGACATAGCACTACATAGGGATGGAGTGGACAACTAGTATCAGACATAGTACTACATAGAGATGGAGTGGACAACTAGTATCAGACATAGTACTACAAAGAGATGCTGTAGACAACTAGTATCAGACATAGTACTACATAAAGATGGAGTAGACAACTAGTATAAGACACAGTACTACATAGAGATGGAGTAGAGAACTAGTATCAGACATAGCACTACATAGAGATGGAGTGGACTACTAGGATCAGACATAGTACTACATAGAGATAGAGTAGACAACTCGTATCAGACATAGTAATACATAGAGGTGGAGTAGACAACTAGTTCCAGACATAGCACTATATAGAGATGGAGTGGACAACTAGTATCAGACATAGCACTATATTGAGATAGAGTAGACAACTAGTATCAGACATAGCACTACATAGAAATGGAGTAGACAACTAGTGTCAGACATAGCACTACATAGAGATGGAGTAGACAACTAGTGTAAGACATAGCACTACATAGAGATGTAGTAGACAACTAGTATCAGACATAGTACTACAAAGAGTTGGAGTACACAACTACTATCAGACATAGTACTACATAGAGATGGAGAAGAAAACTAATATCAGACATAGCACTACATAGAGATGGAGGGGTTAACTTGTATCAGACATAGCACTACATAGAGATGGAGTGGAAAACTGGTATCAGACATAGCACTACATTGAGATGGAGTAGACAACTAGTGTCAGGCTGAAGTTCTATGTAGAAATGGAGTGGACAACTAGTATCAGACATAGCACTACATTGCGATGAAGTAGACAACTAGTGTCAGGCTGAAGTCAGATATAGCACTTCTTAGAGATAGACTGGACAACTAGTATTAGACATAGCACTACATAGAGATGGAGTGGACAACTAGTGTCAGACATAGTACTACATAGAGATGGAGTAGACAACAAGTATCAGACATATCACTTCATAGGGATGGAGTAGACAACTAGTATCAAACATAGCACTTCATGGGGATGGAGTGGAAGACTAATATCAGACATAGCACTACATAGAGATGGAGTAGACAACTAGTATCAGACATAGCACTACATTGAGATGGAGTGGACAGCTAGTGTCAGACATAGCGCGACAGAGAGATTGAGGGGACAACTAGTGTCAGGCTGAATTTCTATGTAGAAATGGAGTTGACAACTAGTATCAGACATAGTACTACATAGAAATGGAGTAGACAACTAGTATCAGACACAGTACTACATAGAGATGTAGTAGACAACTAGTATCAGACGTAGTAGTACATAGAGATGGAGTAGACAACTAGTGTCAGACATAGCACTACATAGAGATGAAGTAGACTACTAGTTTCACACATAGCACTACATAGAGATGGAGTAGACAACTAGTATCAGACATAGCACTACACTGAGATGGAGTCGACAACTAGTGTCAGACATAGCACTACATAGAGATGGAGTAGACAACTAGTATCAGATATAGCACTTCATAGAGATGGAGTGGACAACTAGTATCTGACAAAGCACTACATAGAGATGAAGTGGACAACTAGTGTCAGGCAAAAGTTCTATGTTGAAATGAAGTGGACAAAAAAATATCAGACATAGCACTACATTGAGATGGAGTAGACAACTAGTATCAGACATGGCACTACATAGAGATGGAGGGGACAACTAGTGTCAGGCTGAATTTCTATGTAGAAATGGAGTGGACAACTAGTTTAAGACATAGCAGTATATAGAGATGGAGTAGACAACTAGTGTCAGACATAGCACTACATAGATATGGAGCAGACTACTAGTGTCAGACATAGTACTACATAGAGATGGAGTGGACAACTAGTATCACACATAGTACTACATAGAGATGGAGTAGACAACTAGTATATGACATATTACCACATAGAGATGGAGTAGACAACTAGTGTCAGGCATAGCACTACATAGAGATTGAGTAGACTACTAGTGTCAGACATAGCACTACATAGAGATGGAGTAGACAACTACTGTCAGGCTGAAGTTCTATGTAGAAATGGAGTGGACAACTAATATCAGACATAGCACTACATTGAGATGGAGTAGACAACTAGTGTCAGGCTGAAGTTCTATGTAGAAATGGAGTTGATAACTAGTATCAGATATAGCACTACATTGCGATGGAGTAGACAACTAGTGTCAGACATAGCACTACATAGAGATGGAGTAGACAACTAGTGAAAGACTTAGCACTACATAGAGATGGAATAGACAACTAGTATCAGCCTTAGCACTACATAGAGATGGAGTGGACAACCAGTATCAGACATAGTACTACATAGAGATGGAGTAGACAACTAGTATCAGACATAGCACTACATTGAGATGGAGTAGACAACTTGTATCAGACATAGTACTACATAGAGATGGAGTGGACAACTAGTGTCAGGATGAATTTCTATATAAATAAATTGAGTGGACAACTAGTTTAAGACATAGCACTACATAGAGATGGAGTAGACAACTAGTGTCAGGCTGAAGTTCTATGTAGAAATGGAGTGGACAACTAGTATCAGACATAGCACTACATTGAGATAGAGTGGACAACTAGTGCCAGTCTAAAGTTCTATGTAGAAATGGAGTTGACAACTAATATCAGACATAGCACTACATTGAGATGGAGAAGACAACTAATATTAGACATAGCACTACATAGAGATGGAGGAGACAACTAGTGTCATGCTGAATTTCTATGTAGAAATGGACTGGACAACTAGTTTAAGACATAGCACTACATAGAGATGGAGTAGACAACTAGTGTCAGGCTGGAGTTCTATATAGAAATGGAGTGGACAACTAATATCAGACATAGCACTTCATTGAGATAGAGTGGACAACTAGTATCAGACATAGCACTACATAGAGATGGAGTGACCAACTAGTGTCAGACATAGTACTACATAGAGATGGAGTAGACAACTAGTATCAGACATAGCACTACATAGCGATGAAGTTGACCACTAGTGTCAGACATAGTACTACATAGAGATGGAGTAGACAACTAGTGTCAGGCTGAAGTTCTATGTAGAAATGGAGTAGACAACTATTATCAGACATAGCACTACATTGAGATGGAGTAGACAACTAGTGTCAGGCTGAAGTTCCATGTAGAAATGGAGTGGACCACTAATATCAGACATAGCACTACATTGAGATAGAGTGGACAACTAGTATCAGACATAGTACTACATAAAGATGGAGTAGACAACTAGTATAAGACACAGTACTACATAGAGATGGAGTAGAGAACTAGTATCAGACATAGCACTACATAGAGATGGAGTGGACTACTAGGATCAGACATAGTACTACATAGAGATAGAGTAGACAACTCGTATCAGACATAGTAATACATAGAGGTGGAGTAGACAACTAGTTCCAGACATAGCACTATATAGAGATGGAGTGGACAACTAGTATCAGACATAGCACTATATTGAGATAGAGTAGACAACTAGTATCAGACATAGCACTACATAGAAATGGAGTAGACAACTAGTGTCAGACATAGCACTACATAGAGATGGAGTAGACAACTAGTGTAAGACATAGCACTACATAGAGATGTAGTAGACAACTAGTATCAGACATAGTACTACAAAGAGTTGGAGTACACAACTACTATCAGACATAGTACTACATAGAGATGGAGAAGAAAACTAATATCAGACATAGCACTACATAGAGATGGAGGGGTTAACTTGTATCAGACATAGCACTACATAGAGATGGAGTGGAAAACTGGTATCAGACATAGCACTACATTGAGATGGAGTAGACAACTAGTGTCAGGCTGAAGTTCTATGTAGAAATGGAGTGGACAACTAGTATCAAACATAGCACTACATTGCGATGAAGTAGACAACTAGTGTCAGGCTGAAGTCAGATATAGCACTTCTTAGAGATAGACTGGACAACTAGTATTAGACATAGCACTACATAGAGATGGAGTGGACAACTAGTGTCAGACATAGTACTACATAGAGATGGAGTAGACAACAAGTATCAGACATATCACTTCATAGGGATGGAGTAGACAACTAGTATCAAACATAGCACTTCATGGGGATGGAGTGGAAGACTAATATCAGACATAGCACTACATAGAGATGGAGTAGACAACTAGTATCAGACATAGCACTACATTGAGATGGAGTGGACAGCTAGTGTCAGACATAGCGCGACAGAGAGATTGAGGGGACAACTAGTGTCAGGCTGAATTTCTATGTAGAAATGGAGTTGACAACTAGTATCAGACATAGTACTACATAGAAATGGAGTAGACAACTAGTATCAGACACAGTACTACATAGAGATGTAGTAGACAACTAGTATCAGACGTAGTAGTACATAGAGATGGAGTAGACAACTAGTGTCAGACATAGCACTACATAGAGATGAAGTAGACTACTAGTTTCACACATAGCACTACATAGAGATGGAGTAGACAACTAGTATCAGACATAGCACTACACTGAGATGGAGTCGACAACTAGTGTCAGACATAGCACTACATAGAGATGGAGTAGACAACTAGTATCAGATATAGCACTTCATAGAGATGGAGTGGACAACTAGTATCTGACAAAGCACTACATAGAGATGAAGTGGACAACTAGTGTCAGGCAAAAGTTCTATGTTGAAATGAAGTGGACAAAAAATATCAGACATAGCACTACATTGAGATGGAGTAGACAACTAGTATCAGACATGGCACTACATAGAGATGGAGGGGACAACTAGTGTCAGGGTGAATTTCTATGTAGAAATGGAGTGGACAACTAGTTTAAGACATAGCAGTATATAGAGATGGAGTAGACAACTAGTGTCAGACATAGCACTACATAGATATGGAGCAGACTACTAGTGTCAGACATAGTACTACATAGAGATGGAGTGGACAACTAGTATCACACATAGTACTACATAGAGATGGAGTAGACAACTAGTATATGACATATTACCACATAGAGATGGAGTAGACAACTAGTGTCAGGCATAGCACTACATAGAGATTGAGTAGACTACTAGTGTCAGACATAGCACTACATAGAGATGGAGTAGACAACTAGTGTCAGGCTGAAGTTCTATGTAGAAATGGAGTGGACAACTAATATCAGACATAGCACTACATTGAGATGGAGTAGACAACTAGTGTCAGGCTGAAGTTCTATGTAGAAATGGAGTTGATAACTAGTATCAGATATAGCACTACATTGAGATGGAGTAGACAACTAGTGTCAGACATAGCACTACATAGAGATGGAGTAGACAACTAGTGAAAGACTTAGCACTACATAGAGATGGAATAGACAACTAGTATCAGCCTTAGCACTACATAGCGATGAAGTTGACCACTAGTGTCAGACATAGTACTACATAGAGATGGAGTAGACAACTAGTGTCAGGCTGAAGTTCTATGTAGAAATGGAGTAGACAACTAGTATCAGACATAGCACTACATTGAGATGGAGTAGACAACTAGTGTCAGGCTGAAGTTCCATGTAGAAATGGAGTGGACCACTAATATCAGACATAGCACTACATTGAGATAGAGTGGACAACTAGTATCAGACATAGCACTACATAGAGATGGAGTGGACAACTAGTGTTAGACATAGCACTACATAAAGATGGCGTAAACAACTAGTATCAGACAAAGCACTACATAGAGATGGAGTGGACAACTAGTGTCAGACATAGTACTACATAGAGATGGAATAGACATCTAGTGTCAGACATAGCACTACAAAGAGATGGAGTAGAATACTATTATCAGACATAGCACTACATAGAGATGGATTGGACAACTTATATCAGACATAGCACTACATAGAGATGGGGTAGACAACTAGTATCAGACATAGCACTACATTGAGATGGAGTGGACAACTAGTGTCAGACATAGCACTACATAGAGATGGAGTAGACAACTAGTATCAGACATAGTACTACATAAAGATGGAGTAGACAACTAGTATAAGACACAGTACTACATAGAGATGGAGTAGAGAACTAGTATCAGACATAGCACTACATAGAGATGGAGTGGACTACTAGTATCAGACATAGTACTACATAGAGATAGAGTAGACAACTCGTATCAGACATAGTAATACATAGAGGTGGAATAGACAACTAGTTCCAGACATAGCACTATATAGAGATCGAGTGGACAACTAGTATCAGACATAGCACTATATTGAGATAGAGTAGACAACTAGTATCAGACATAGCACTACATAGGAATGGAGTAGACAACTAGTGTCAGACATAGCACTACATAGAGATGGAGTAGACAACTAGTGTAAGACATAGCACTACCTAGAGATGGAGTAGACAACTAGTATCAGACATATTACTACAAATAGTTGGAGTACACAACTACTATCAGACATAGTACTACATAGAGATGGAGAAGAAAACTAATATCAGACATAGCACTACATAGAGATGGAGGGGTTAACTTGTATCAGACATAGCACTACATAGAGATGGAGTGGAAAACTGGTATCAGACATAGCACTACATTGAGATGGAGTAGACAACTAGTGTCAGGCTGAAGTTCTATGTAGAAATGGAGTGGACAACTAGTATCAGACATAGCACTACATTGCGATGAAGTAGACAACTAGTGTCAGGCTGAAGTCAGATATAGCACTTCTTAGAGATAGAGTGGACAACTAGTATTAGACATAGCACTACATAGAGATGGAGTGGACAACTAGTGTCAGACATAGTACTACATAGAGATGGAGTAGACAACAAGTATCAGACATATCACTTCATAGGGATGGAGTAGACAACTAGTATCAAACATAGCATTTCATGGGGATGGAGTGGAAAACTAATATCAGACATAGCACTACATAGAAATGGAGTAGACAACTAGTATCAGACACAGTACTACATAGAGATGTAGTAGACAACTAGTATCAGACGTAGTAGTACATAGAGATGGAGTAGACAACTAGTGTCATACATAGCACTACATAGAGATGAAGTAGACTACTAGTTTCACACATAGCACTACATAGAGATGGAGTAGACAACTAGTATCATCATAGCACTACACTGAGATAGAGTCGACAACTAGTGTCAGACATAGCACTACATAGAGATGGAGTAGACAACTAGTATCAGATATAGCACTTCATAGAGATGGAGTGGACAACTAGTATCTGACAAAGCACTACATAGAGATGAAGTGGACAACTAGTGTCAGGCAAAAGTTCTATGTTGAAATGAAGTGGACAAAAAATATCAGACATAGCACTACATTGAGATGGAGTAGACAACTAGTATCAGACATGGCACTACATAGAGATGGAGGGGACAACTAGTGTCAGGCTGAATTTCTATGTAGAAATGGAGTGGACAACTAGTTTAAGACATAGCAGTACATAGAGATGGAGTGGACAACTAGTGTCAGGCTGAATTTTTATGTAGAAATGGAATGGACAACTAGTGTCCAGCTGCAGTTACACGAAAATTTGAAGTTGATGAATAGTTTCAGGCTGCAGTTCTATCTAGAAATTGAATGGACAAGTGCCCGAAATGTTGGGGCGTAGACCATTAGTTTCAGGCAGAAGTTCTAGTTCTATGTTGAGATTGAGCTGATAACTAGAGTCATGCTGCAGTTTCATGTTCAGAAGGAGTGGACATCTAGTGTCAAGCTGTAGTTCTATGTTGAGACGGATTGGAAAACTAGTGTTAGGTTGCAGTTCTATGTAGGGTAAGGGTTAGAGCGTGATATTACAAAGATGGCGGTGACCATGATGACGGTTGCGATTATATGATTGGTCGACTGAATCATATCGCTTGAATGTGAAAGCACATGCTCGTTTTCATAATCTCAATATATATGAATGAGAGAAGGCGTTCTTTATGTATTGATGAATCTTGTTTAGTTCGACTTAAAAGGAATTATTTTTGAGTGAGTAAAGTGTTGAATTTCGATTTTTTTATTGTTTTAGATCGGTGCAAAAATGATATTTGTTTGTGTCATTTCATCATGAGATGATGATGATGTTGATAATAATGCTGACAGTGGTGGTTTTGCCGTTGCTGATGATGATAATGGTGAGAAATTTAATTATGAAATAATAAAAGGAAAATACTTCTTTTGTGTCGATGATTATAATGATGTCAACGGTGTTGTTGTTGCTACTGCTAGAGATGATTAGAATATAAAAGAATAAATAGAGTTGACTCTTTGCGTTTAACCAAATGAGCATTTTGAAAATAAAGTCAAACGACTGCAGTTACTGCTGTTGCTGTTTTTGTTGCCACTGCTGCTGCAGCTGCATCTGCTGCTTAAATTGAAAGATAATTATAATCGATTTTAGATTAAGTTGATTTTGAAAAATATGTAGACTCATTTTTTAATGTAAACCCAGATTAAACCCAAATAATACTCAAACGTTAAACAACCTACCACAGACTCACATAACCCACTCATTGAAACCTAGGTTAACCAAAAGTATACTCAAACGTTTACCCACATACCACTGACTCATTTACCTAACTCATTGAAACCCAGAGTAAACCTAGATAAACCTGAAGCTTATTCAAACGATTGCAGACATACCACTGACTCAATGACCAAACTGATTGAAACCCAGAATTAACTTAATAGTTTGTCAAAACGCAAAACAGACGTTCTATTGATCCTATTTGAAAGACACACAACGTTAAACCATCATCAGACCAACAAAGTCAAAACAACATCAGCCTACAGCCTGAAAACAACGTCAAACCCACAACGTCCAAACAACATCAAACACACAACGTCTGTTCAATTTAAGACTTACAACGTGAAAAAAAAACAGACATACAACGTCAGAACAAAAACAGACACATAGCATCTGCACAACTTCATTCCCTTAACGTCAATAAAACATTAGACCCAAAGCGTTAAAATAACATACGACCCACAATGTCAAAACAACATAAGACACACAACATCAAAATAACATGAGACATACAACATTGAAACAGCAACTGACATACAGCGTCAAGAAAAACCCAGACACATAACGTCCCAACAAGAAAACAGGCAAAAAGGGGCAAATCGACAAAGTCACACAGCGTCAAAACCAGAACAGTCACAGATGAATTATTAGTAGAAACTGAATAACCAGTAACGCCGTTACTATGGCGCTGTGACAGTGTTGCATCTACCATTGCTGTCAAAGACACAACCCCAATCTCATCGAGGATATTGTTGTCATACGTTGACTTTTTGATGTAGGATCTCTCGTCTCGTCCAGAATGTATTCATGGAACATTTTTAACTTTTATTTTTGTCGACCGTTAAAAGAGAAATAAAAATCGCTCGAGACACTTACTTCACACTATTTTAAGGTTTGCTTAACCTTAATACATGAAATGGATGAGGCTTTATTATCAATTTATATTTAAATACATTTAGTGTACACCGACGATAAAAAATACAATGGGAGAAAACTGTGAACATTTGCTGGTATGTTCTTATCAGAACTTATCTCCCCTGTCAAATACCAACAATGAGTTACTTTCGGTGCATAAAAGAACTGCGTTTGGTTTGCTTGTATATGAATTCATGTTCTCAATGGTTTCGTATATTAAAAAGTATGAATCCATGTTCAAGGATGTCGGTAAACGCTTAAGAACATGCGTTAGTGTATGGTTGAGTTTAACCCAACCCAACGCATATGTGCGTGCTTTAATAAGCATGTGCATATCGTATGCTTACAGTAAGCAAGATAAAAGGATGTGTGTTTGTCAATGGTCTGTACTATCTTCATAGGCCTGTATTCATAAATCAACTTAAGTCATTTCTTAGCTTTTGTCGATTTCCTAAGATATTTGTAGTCAGATTTAAAGAAAAATTCCAGTGATTTTAACATAAAAGTATGTTCATACATTGAATTAATGAAGATAAAGTATTTAAGATGTAATTAAGTTATTAAATCATTAGACAAGTGGAATACTTAACTTAAAAAAATGACAAAAGCAACTAAATGACTTGAGATGGTTTAATCAATACCGGCCCTGACGTGTCAATCACCTACATACGCAGTATTTGCTAAACACCTGCATCGATGATCTCTGCTTAAACATACATTTCATCTTAATACATGCTCTTATATGTTTTGCCCTTTTTATTATCAGAATTGTAATAAGAAATATAAACCAATTTATGATAGAAACAGGGCTCGGCGATGTAGTGGGGTTACAACGTCAACGAGCACGCAATTGTCGGCGATCGGCCGTAACCAAGATCGCGGCGGTCATCCCTCCGGTCATTGTAATGTATTACTGTCCCATTTGAGTGAGTGAGTGAGTGAGTGAGTGAGTGAGTGAGTGAGTGAGTGAGTGAGTGAGTGAGTGAGTGAGTGAGTGAGTGAGTGAGTGAGTGAGTGAGTGAGTGAGTGAGTGAGTGAGTGAGTGAGTGAGTGAGTGAGTGAGTGAGTGAGTGAGCGAGCGAGCGAGCGAGCGAGCGAGTTAGTGAGTGAGCGAATGAATGAGCGAATGAATGAGCGAATGAATGAATGAATGAATGAATGAATGAATGAATGAATGAATGAATGAATGAATGAATGAATGAATGAATGAATGAATGAATGAATGAATGAATGAATGAATGAATGAATGAATGAATGAATGAATGAATGAATGAATGAATGAATGAATGAATGAATGAATGAATGAATGAATGAATCCCAGTAGCTTTTTTAATTTTCTGCAAAAAAAGTCTTGAAAAGAAAACAGGTGAAATGTCATTTTAATCATATTATATTGTAATAAATATATTATATTTTTTTATTTAAAACGGTTTCCTGACTGATAAAATAATATAAAAACGTTTGAAGATATAGTTTAGAATGAAATATATGGATAACATGGTAATAAGAGCAAATTTATGGGTTGGGCGAATAACTGGTACAGTAGGGTGCTTCTTTTGGCGAAATCAGAGGGGTAGTTTGCACGTGGGAATATTCGAAATCCCTTGTTGTTTTTAAAAACCACAGTTTTTTTAAGGAAGAGCTAACCTGTCTGTGTGTAAAGTTTTATCAGTGCAAGAGCTATCTTGTGGCAAAAGTAACATAGGAAAAACCTCCGTTTCCAGCCGAAAATGGGTCGCTAACCAGTATATATAATTAAGTTATTTAATCATAAAGGAAAGTGAAATACTTAACATAGGAAAGAGACTTATGTCCTAGGCATGTACTCATTAAACATCTTAAGTCATTTTTGAACTTAAGTCACTTTCCTAAGTTAAGTATCGACGCCGGTGTTTGGATGAATTTTGACTCCATCCCACCGGTCATTGTTCTTTAAAAATTGAAGAATCTTCTTGAGATTTAGAAGCTACAAATAATAGAAAAGTAATGTTAAACACAGAATAAAAGTTTTATTTACTACTGTTTAAAGCTTCACTCTCACAGATTTACCATTTTTACAACTTTTTTTATTTTTTGTCTTAGAAAGGGCATAGTTTTGCGTAGGTATCTGCAAGCCATTCATAAAAGACTGCTGATAAAAAATCAGATCGTAGATTGTCATATTTCTGATTGAAAATTATTGTTTTATGGCTTAAACTAACGGTTGAAGAAAAATGCATAAAACATCATTTTTTGTACTTAAATATAAATCTCTGCGATCTGATTTTTTGTCAGCAGTCTGATATAACTGGTTTCTAAGGATTTTCGCAAAAAACTGGCTCGTTCCAAAACAAACAAAAAATAAAAAAAAAGTTGTCAAAACGTTCAATCTGTGAGAGTGCAGCTTTAAGTATGCAAAATGACTGCAAACAATCATTTGAGGCATATACAACTCTATAAGTAGTTGTAATTTGCAAAAATGTGCAGAAAAAGTCATGAAATCAAATAATTTGAATACCATCTGTATGAAATACGTTATCTTTTCGATGTTTTGCAATGATTTTTTAACAACTCCAAGGTTAAACTCCGCTTGACTTCAACGGAGCATTTTTGAGGAATCAAATTTTGACCTGCCTAGAATCTCTTCATACTAGATACCATTTTCTTTATCTGGAGGAGGTATAGAATTTCCGGACAGGACCTTTTTACCAACACAAATTTCGCCTTGAGCTTCAGCTAGAGCTTCAGCATCGACGCTGATAATAAAAAATCAACATATTATGGTTTGTTTTACAGGCATTTTTAGTGCATTTAGGTGTTCAGGGGAAAAAGGTAATAATCTAAATGTATTTTTACCAATTGGCCTTGAGAAATTTCTAGTTATTCAAAGTAAAAAATGGATGGATGGATGGATGCATGAATGCATGAATGAATGAATGAACGAACGAGCGAACGAACGAACGAACGAACGAACGAACGGGTGGGTGGGTGGGTGGTTAGGTGGGTGGGTTGGTGGCTGATTGAGTGAGTGAGTGAGTGAGTGAGTGAGTGAGTGAGTGAGTGAGTGAGTGAGTGAGTGAGTGAGTGAGTGAGTGAGTGAGTGAGTGAGTGAGTGAGTGAGTGAGTGAGTGAGTGAGTGAGTGAGTGAGTGAGTGAGTGAGTGAGTGAGTGAGTGAGTGAGTGAGTGAGTGAGTG
This sequence comes from Mya arenaria, assembly GCF_026914265.1. Taxonomy (NCBI): domain Eukaryota; kingdom Metazoa; phylum Mollusca; class Bivalvia; order Myida; family Myidae; genus Mya; species Mya arenaria. The sequence continues at coordinate 35,519,330 of NC_069125.1, forward strand.
AGTGAGTGAGTGAGTGAGTGAGTGAGTGAGTGAGTGAGTGAGTGAGTGAGTGAGTGAGTGAGTGAGTGAGTGAGTGAGTGAGTGAGTGAGTGAGTGAGTGAGTGAGTGAGTGAGTGAGTGAGTGAGTGAGTGAGTGAGTGAGTGAGTGAGTGAGTGAGTGAGTGAGTGAGTGAGTGAGTGAGTGAGTGAGTGAGTGAGTGAGTGAGTGAGTGAGTGAGTGAGTGAGTGAGTGAGTGAGTGAGTGAGTGAGTGAGTGAGTGAAAGAACGAGATTTTACAAGTCTTTTAACGAAAAACGTAAGTCGTTTCATGAGATACGAAAGAAGGACTCATGTCTCCGACTAGACCATCGTGTATACATAGTACGCAACTGGCCGATTCTTCCAAAGAGACTAGTGAAATCATTTCCCATGTATTGGATCATGCGCGTGTCTTTCATGTGCACCAATTATCCAGTCTCCGTGGAACCAGCTACAGGGGCATCTTGCCCCGACGACCTCCTTATAACAATTCAAGTACAGGGTAGTACAGTATACAAAGTACAATTCTGGACTTGCTCGCATATCAACACAATCATGAACAATCATATTGTTAATGCTCGAGTTGCCCTGTACAACAATAAAACAATAAACAATAAAAGTACCGATTACATTGATGACCGAAAATATCTGAAAACTGCGCAATGTTCGTCAAGATCTTTCAATCATTCTGTTAATCCTTCATTCAGTTAACTAAACGGTTAAGTACAACATTGTGACACACTGTAATGTTATTTTTGTGTATTGGGTCTTTCAAAATATTCAAAGGGGCAGCGCCCATTTCCATTTAACAGCTAAATATTTCAAACAAACGTTGTAAATAGTAAATAGAGGATAATTGTTTGTTGTAGTGTAAGATCGTGATATAGTTCATTGAGTGAGCAACACAATTTATGTTTCATGTTTTCATTTCATTTTCACTTTTTCATGTTTTCGCATGGCGGGTATTCGTCCTTTGGCAGATTTTAGCGCGGATTCATCATTGAGGTATGCACATATGCATATGCGAACTTTTTGCATGTCTTCCGGAAGGTGCAAAGCCAAACTCTACCTACACGAAGGGACAGAAACCAGACATCTTAGTTTAACGTTTTGCCCCTGTTTAACGCACATTTCTGTATGTTTTGTATACGAGCAACGTGTGGTATCGTGACCTCTGATATTCCTCTTATTATTAAGTTGGTTTTTAACTCAAACTGAAACATGTTCATTTTAACATCCAGTTAGCATACAAAAACAAGGGCGTATGAAAGACAGGAAATATGACAATGGCAATAAAGAAATAAATGCATTTAAATAAATACAATGCGCAATGCTCTACATCTTTTTTGAAAAGTTACAAAAGCCCAGTCTCGAATCATGTACGCTGTCTTCCGTTTATTCGGAAGCAGTTTGCGTTGATGTTTGTTAAAAAAAACAGTTCACTATAGTATTCAGAACGTCTATAGCAAACATTTCTGAATATCGTAAATTTGACATATAAAAACAATGGCTTACTGCTTACATGGAATTATTTGATCTTGTATAGGTCCCATGCAGGATCAATGAACAACTAACCCACGTGGTGGCATTTACTTTTTGTTAAGTCGGACTTATTCTTTTTAAAACAACGGGTTATCCGGCGCCATTACGTGCCCTATTTGGATTGAAATAGAATAAGACAACGCTCACTCTAATCCAACCAATCGGCATTCGCTATTTCATTGCCCCATTTCTCATATACAAGTCGTACCATCAGAAGTATATATACAACTCCTATAACACGATTTCTTCGAGGCAAAATGGATCTCATTTGATGAAGTTAAGCATGAAACTGTATTCTTAGGCCAAGAAAAATTATCTGTAATTTATCAGGCACATATTTTTAAAACTTCTTTCATGATCTAATAATAATAATTGAATATACTTTAAAAGCAAACTGGAAACACTCTTTCATACTGGAACAAAAACTAAAATGAGATATAAAAAAGCGAATTCAGTGCAACCAGAGTAGCTAAACATTATTGTCAGTTTGTCTTTCCACTTTTTAAGTCGCCTAAAACTAGTTGTTACCTCTTGAGGGTTAGTAACATATTCAAAACAGGTTCAATGCTGTATACTTTTAATCAAGATTTACATTATAGTTCGTAAAGTTCACATTCCTCAATTGTATTGGTTTATTTATATGCTGACAATGAAAACTTTAGACAGTTTTCAATTTTTATTTTACGACATAAGAAATAACATAATTTAACTAGACATAAATTTATTTACATTTTCCATAAAAATAATTAATTGACTAGACATACATATTTTATAGACATTATACAAAAATACTGCAATGTTCATAATACTTGCATGGCACATTCTATTACAAACATATTATGTTTGCAAGGCACATTACAACAGTAAATCGATACAAAGGGAAACTCATAGAAATTATAATGTGGAGATATTTGATCACAATGTTACTCTGCTAGGTTATGCCGTAGTCAGATAATAGGAGGAAAGACCCCAAGCGGCATGCAAACGACATACGTTAACCAAATAAATGTTTATGCCTAATGCTGTGGTAACGATAATGTTTTGCGTAATTATAACCTTTATCTATATCCTTCACAATTTCCACCAGCTTCAGCCGCAAATTCCTATTAAATAGCCAAAGAAGTAGGCGATACACGGGAGAAACCTAGTGTTAAACTATTCGGGCTTATCCCTGGCCCCTAATTACATTCCAATTTTTGCAATTGTAACCAACAACATTTAATTGATATATTCCGCCAATAACCTGCACGATCCATCCTCCCAACCAAGGTTCACCTCCATGGTCAAGGGAGATAAATCCTCAAATAAATTACTAGAATGATTTATCTTGCTAGGTTTATTCATAGTAAAGATCATCATATGAATGGCAACACAAGTCAGAAGCATGCCGCCTAGAATTTTCCGCCACAGCAAATTTGGGGGAGCACTTCTAAACAAATTTGTCCCCCAAAATTCTAATCTAAATTTCAACGTATTTGACTGCAGAAGGATCATTGAGGAACTGGATTAAAGCTGCCTGCAATGTGACAAGATACATCCGTCAACCAACTTGGGACAGGTGGACACCGTCAGAAGAGTTGAAACCAGGCGCTCTGCGGTCAATTTTGCGAGAGAACGAAAGTAAATCTAGGAAATTCTGAAAACGGAAGTGAAAGGGTGAAAACTCGTAACTGCATGCGCAGCCCAATGGTTCAAACTAACCGATTCGTCCCCGATAATGAAAATTGCGGATGTTCCCATGCGAAAATAAACGCGATTACGGTACAAGACCTCGTCACCATTATGGTTTGACCGTTCATCAGTAGGTATCTGTATCATACAGAAAGTTCAAGAGTGGCGTTCTCAGCCCCGAATGTGGTGTATCGTCCGATGTATAAATTTCAAGTCAACTTTATCACCAAAAGACCCCCTCCCACTGCACAAACCACCGTGCCATATTTAAAATACCACTGACTTGTGCCTGACGCTGTTCTCATTTTAGATATTTATGTCTTATCTCTATTAGCAAGCACTAGCGTTGGTAACTAGTTCATTGGCGATAATTATACATCCAAACATCAATTAATAATAATGAGAAATTTCCCACAAGTTACAAATCAAACTTATAGTGCATTTAGCCATAACATGAACAAACATGAACCCTTGCTGATGTAAAAAAAATACAGATACGTTTTATGTCGATCTCAATATCAATTATATTTATGGAGAAAATAATATTCAATTTAGTTTTTCGACCACCCGTTCCTTAGACTCTTAACGGAATTTCGATACAGCAATTCCAGTTCTGGCAAATAGGTTAAAACCCCTTCCTTGCAATGTGTATGGTAAACATTAATTATCTAACCATAGCAATTTGAGTGATTGAGCCAAACCCAAATACGCATTGTCTGCGGTATACAAAGTTAAATGGTATTTGGATTTTATGAGTCTTTATATAGAAGAACAAGAACCAAACCTCCTCGCTTTAGCTTTAGTTCACGTGGTCTAAGTCGGATAGACACCTTATGGACGTATCTATGACAAATATACCCTCGCTACGCTCGGGTATATATGTCATAGATACGTCCACTTATTGTGTATCCTACACATATACACATTAAGAATAGAAGACACGTCGTTTTTTTCACCTGCTTTTTAGAAACGTGCTAGAGATTGTTCAAATGGAACGGTTTTAAAATCAAGCATGTTTTGAGAAAACGCTTGCATGCAAAATCATACTCATAATGTAACTTAAACTTCAGGGGAAAAGCTAGTTACAAAATTCCTATTTAAAAGCACAAGGCCTTACAGAAATTTTGTGAGATATAGTGCCAATTATATAGAAACGATAGAAAACATTGCTGTTATGGAAAACTTCATATTCTTTTTACAAATTGCATTTAATGTTTCATTTCTTACTACCAATCTTGAAAGGAACATCTTTAAATTAATACCGCACATGCATGTCTCATTTTGACATGAAAAATAACAGCATGTTATTTTTAGAAATAATCTTTTGACAGGAGCACACTATTTAATAAGTTATTCGAGCCTAAAAGAACATTGCTGTTATGGAATACTTCATATTCTTTTTACATATTACATTCTACGGTTTCAATTTTTATTACCAATCTTGTAAAGAACATCCTGAAATTAATAACGCACCTGCATGTCTTTTTTTTACATGAACTGTAAAAAGCATGGTTTTTATGAATAATCATTTGACAGGAGCACACTATTTATTAAGTTATTCGAAACATATAAACATAAAATGCAAGTTTACCGTTGGTTTATTGAACATAAAAAGATCTTACCACTGACACCGTTTAAGTCAATCTTTCTGAAATTAAATTAATATAATCCAGTTTATTTAAATGCGTGTACATTTCGACGGTAAAGAAATATAGTTTATAAATCTTTGCCGTCAAATTATGAAGCCTTTATGAAGTCCTTTCCAGCATCAATAGGTGAGTTCTTAAAACAATATTCCAATAGCTCAAAACAAAACTTTGTCACATATTTAAACGCATAAGTATCAAACTGTTTATTGCAATTGTAAATTCGTCTTAAACCAAACGCTTTATCCGAGAGAGTGCGCGTCGTCCTCATATCGATAGTTGATTACTCTTAACCAATCAAATTGCGTATTCGTCGATACATGATAATGAAGCCTGTTATTACCATATTTGGTAACATCTTTAATTAGATTTTGCAAAATACGTTCTTCATAGCATTAATATGTAATGAACGTCAGAGAAAACATGTTTACATCAGGAATGGTTTTGAGCTCGCATGTTTTATTGTAATCGGTTCAAACATGTTCGATCTACGTATATCCGTGATCATCCGTGAGATATGGTAACGACAGGGTCAGACAAATGAATAGATGCCAAACCCTATGGCGTACCAAGTGACTCAAAAGTGAACAACTGTAAAACATATAGCTTCAGCTGTAAATGTATTGTTGCAGCTGTATTTTATAGCTACATCATTATTTTAAATTACAGTTACGGTCTAACTGTAATTAATAGCTTTTTTATATATAATATAAAAGAACATACAAAAAATACTTGCATACTTGCATATAGATACAATATATACAATATACAATCTAGAATGGAATATAAACGATTTTTAAACATTTTAAAATTTGCTGTTTTTGCGTCTGAGTCCAAACTTGAGACTATTGGTGATCTTTGCTCCAGACTTCTTCGTTTAGTATGATCTTTTGCATCCATTGTTTTCAAGGCGTTTGTTACGTTCAGATACATGAGCGTTAATTATATGAACCCTCAACTTTTGCAAGTCCAAGTATATCGATTTTGTTTATATACATTTATATCTTCACTTTTTAAATGGTCATTACTATAAGTGATTTATATTCTGACCTTCAATCGTTAAATGTGGCCAACGTTGAAAAACACTTCAAACATTTAATGCGCATGTTTCATATTGCATTTAAATCGACACTTCAAGGACATTAGTCATCTATCTAACGATAAACCACGGTTTAAAAGCATGTCTTAAGCCTTCGTGTCTTTGTTCATAAAAGTTTTGTCCGAGTATAAACTGCAGGGCTTGCATTATCACCGGTGTGAAAAAAATCATTATCACCGGAGTGATTTTTTTATGAAACATCACTCACGCTGATAATTGTTTGACATAACCCGAAAACATGATCTGCATTGCAAACATTTTGCAAAGCTGCGTTCATTTCAGACGCGCAGCCACTATTTACATAATAGTAAAAAGATGTTATTTCACATTGTGCTACATAGAATTTCTACTTTCAAAGAGATACCATCCCAGCGATTCAGCTTATATTTGCACATGGACGCTATAAATAATGCAATGACACTTATACAAACAGAACATGCACCATGTGTTTGCCGCAATATGCGACGAAAGTTCGTTAAAATTTGGAAGCTCACCTTAGTTTCTATTAGAGAGACTTGACCTAGTTTAGAGTTAGGCAAGATTCGGAACTCTTTTCAAAACTAATAATCGATTGAAAAGCCATGGCAATAGCTACAATAACAAAAAAGGGTATAAATACCCCGGCTCCCATCAAACACGGCACCCGCTTCAAAAAATATTATAACGTTTTTGGATACACTTTGGATAACATTTAAATTTCAAATTTTCTACAATGGTAAGAAAATGCTGTTTGTTTTTTTTATGAACAATTGTTTACAATTAATTGTGTTGAAAACTGGTTGACATATGCAACCATTCTTTGCTTTGTGGCATAAAGATCATAAAATTATTTTAAACTATTTACGAAATCAGATGAGTTTAGAATTTAAAAAAAAAAAAATAAATAAAGCCGAAGAGAAGAAAATTCAACATAATTTAATTTATTTCAATTCTCTTTTCTAAATTTTCTAAAATGTTATAACTTTTGAAAACCTGTGAAATATTTACGAAACTACTTGGGATTCGTATATTGTTTCTTTCAGATACTTCAGAACAAAAACAAACACATTGTTATTCAAATTTTGTAATAAAATCAGGGTCTCTACTTCGTTTCTTATGCATCAGATAAAGTCATGTTGGTCTATACGGAATTTTAACGAAACACCGATTCTCGAAAAACGACAACACTTAAAAAATGTAAAATTATTATTTGTATTAAACATGCAACATATAATACCAACCTGAAAAAGGTATGGCTTTGTGCTGTCCGGTTTGCAGAAATATTTTTTTCACATAGTATTAAAAAATTGCGTCTGGAATCATTGAATTTTTACTATTAAAAATACTTTCCTAAAAGAATCAAAACCAGAGTCAATGGTGTTTTAGCCATATAAAGTGATTTTAGCTTTGAAATATTTCCGCGAAATTTGATACCATTTGGACCATAGACAAAACAGCTATGGAGTCATTAAACGCGTTTGCGGTAAACGTTTGATGTTTGGTTATCTAATCAAAGTGTATGCGCTAAGTTGCAACAGGAATACAAGACAAAACAGTTTGTAAACGTGAGGTTAACGCTCAGCCTACTGAACGCATTGCAGGTGTTACAAACTGGATTCTTCAAAATTTAGATTTCAGAAAAAAAAATATTATCATAAACTGTATCTTTAAATGAATTATATACTGATTCTAACATACGACATCCACTAACATACGACATTCGGATGAAACTGAAAAAGAAATATTTTCTCATGTTAATCAGAACAAAAAAAAACACATATTCTAAACTATTAACATCGTCATTATGTCACTGAACTGAAAATAATTCAAACAAATATAAAAACTTAAAGATGTGATTTTGCTCCCAAATAAGATTTATCACAGTTAATACAATTGTTTTAATATATCAAAAAGGATGAATAAGTATCGAAAACAATGGTTCTTGTGAAGGACACCGAGTTAAATTTGAAAGAAGGGTGCAGAAAACATGGTATTTCTACCGTATGAGACGATAGTTGATCACTGTAGATGTTTAAGGACTCATAAATCATTTAATATTTGTGCGTTTTCGGCTATAAAATACATGGTTACAGTACTGTTATCAGTAATCAATACTTTTTTCACAAATTCATTGTTTAATAAGTAGTTAAAGGTTAATCACTCAAAATTTATGTTTGTTATATATGTGTATGCATTGATTTGGAATAAGAGTGCCACTTTAAACCATATAAATGGTGCAAAAATATATTAATTTTAATCAAAATTATGAAATATTGACGTTTAATAGCAAAATTGTCTGTAGCAATTCAACCATTTATGCATTTATCAACAGAAAGGAAGTACACTAGGAAGGACCGATTATTCAGAACTTTGTAAAAGTAACAACGTTATTAACGTTACAGCTAACGTTCAAATCGTGTATCCATTTAACGTATCGATTTAACTTCCATGACAGTTTTATATTTCTAATAAGATTTGAGAAAAATGTCGGTACATCATCAAATATTTCACGTTTACAATTTAACAATTCTGTTCAAATTTTAAAAAAGTGGCCAATTTGCATTGCATACTATTCTATCAAAAGCAGGCGAAGATTAATAATATAGAAACATCCGACCGAAGGCTCGCGTATTGTAATTTTGAAGATTATTAATTTTAATCAAAACGTTTGAATACTTAAATATTTAATTTTGCTTAATTGAAATGACATAATTTAGTTTTTATGAACCATTCAATAAAAAAGAAGAAGTTGTTGCGCGTCACTAATCTGACATTGGGTTTGCCAAGTGGGAGTTTCAAGCATTGCCTAGGAAAATGTATCTCCGGTGTGCAGGAAAAGAACATTAGAAATATATTTTGCGATGAAACTTTCTTGATATGATGATGTAATTGGTGCATTGGTATGTTTGTTTTCTTTTTTTGGTAACTTATTTGAGGAAAATATCTAATAAAATATAAAAATCGGATTTTGTATGCAAATAATTTTATGACTAATCGTAATTTTATTTAGATAAAAAAATATGAAAAAAGATGATATCCATGTTTTAAATTCTATTACTATAAGCTTTGTAAATGTCTTTTAATTTAAAACTCTTCCGTTTGTCTTTGATTTAAATAATAACTAATCGAAAATTGTGAACACTACTATTTTGATCAGGCAAAATAATGTTGCCATCTAACACACATACGTAAAGGAATGAATTATAGAATGCTTCCATACCAAGTATTTTCTTATGTGTTTTGTTTGTTTTTCAAAGGTCTCTTCGCACCAATAAGCGTAACCCCGCAGAGTGTTCCGTAGTGACTTAAAGTGTATTTAAATGCCAAAAGGAACTATCGTCATACTGTGATTACACTTAGATGAATTTTGAAATTTTAGTTAAAGTTCCACAGTGATCCTTTCAATAAAGTATTACATGTAAAAAGTATCATTTGTGGAAGACTGAGAAATCCTTAAAGAAACCCCCGAATTTGATTGAAACGAACCAATGTTTTTTTTTCTAATTCCAAGGTGCCTAGAATAACTTCAAACAATGGATATTGTTCATTTAAGCTTTTTTACATTTTGTTTCTTTGTTAAATGTAAACCTTTATTTCTTGAACCTCATTGGTTGTTTATGTTTTATTCGCACCCCATATACAATTAAACATAACTGAAGAGAGAACATCCTCATCATTTATCTTATTACAATATTTACAGAATTAATTACGTAATTGATGTCATTATCTCGGTATGAACGAAATTGGACTGGTTGAAGTGTTTGAAGTCCGAAATACTACTACTACTACAATACTACTACTACTACTACAATACTACTACTACTACTACTACTACTACTACTACCACCACCACCACCACCACCACCACCACCACCACCTACTACTTCTACTACTACTACTACTACTACTACTACTACTACTACTACTACTACTACAATACTACTACTACTACTACTACTACTACTACTACTACTACTACTACTACTACTACTACTACTACAATACTACTACTACTACTACTACTACAATACTACTACTACTACTACTACTACAATACTACTACTAATACACTACTACTACTACTACTACTACTACTACTACTACTACTACTACTACTACTACAATACTACTACTACTACTACTACTACAATACTACTACTACTACTACTACTACTACTACTACTACTACTACTACTACTACTAATAATAATAATAATAATAATAATAATAATAATAATAATGTCATTATAGGAGTTTTAACAAAGTTTGGCTGGTTAAAGTGTGTGGTTTCCGAAATCATAATAATAAAAAAATAAGAAAGATTAAAAATAAAATAATAGCAAACACATTAACAAATATAAATTCAACAAGTCACATAATACAGAGCCGATGTAGGTTGAATACAAATGGAAACAGATAAGTTGTCATGAGAAACTGCAAATAAATGCACGTACATACATAATGTGAGGATGAGCATATTATACTAATTTTCATAAGTTAGATAACTTCTTTGTTTTACGGATTCTTTAATATATATGGACAATTTATTATTTTTATTTTTATTTTCATATTTCAACAATTTTATAAACATACTTGGTCTAATGAAAACTTATAATACCAATATAACAAGGATACATATGTTTTGTCATTAGTCAGTTACTTCAACCGGTTTTGAAAATAATATTATTCAATAATAGAGGCTTTGATAAGCATGAAGACTACAAGGTAAAACTATGAACCAGAACAAATTGGCTTTAAATAACATGAGCTATTAAAATAGCAAATAATTTGAAATTGAAATAGCAAATATTTTCTCGTGTGTTTTCGGAATAAGAGGGCAATATTTCCATTTTTTAAATTTTTCATTTTTACAACGGCTGACTATGACGTTCATTTCACTATGTTAACTCAGTTAGGGCATGTCAAGCCTAGGCACGGTTTCAAAAGAATCTTGGCTTGAATGACCCTTAGCTAGCCATTTCGCTTGAATAATTAACAGTTATCAGCAAAGTAAGTCAAAAACAAACTTTTCAACAAAACACTTTCTTGTCACAATATGAATTTCCGGTACTGCGGATTCCCGGAAGTATTCGTTACTGAAACACGGAGGAAAGGTTTCATTAATGGTAAATCTAATTTGATTTTCCTTGCACCAATAGCTCCGTTTAAACACTTCAAAATCTTTGCTTGTGTAATTTTTTGCTTACCAGGTATCCCCCGACAAAATTATTTCGTGGAAATGTCGTCATGGTGCAAGTGTGCTCTTCTTCGTCGTGAAATTCTGCTCAAATCACCCTCAAGTGATAATCATATTTTGCGGAAGCGAATTTCTAAAGTAAATTGTAACAATATATAGTTACATTTGTAATTGCTGTATACGCATCATATGAAAGTGTTGCCCTCAATGTACTTTATCTGACCAAAAGGTTGCAAAAATTCGGCATTTCATATCTGACCCAATTATGCGTTTTAGAGCAATAAGCAACAAATTCATTTCCAAAATAAGTCACTTTGATTTTCATCTTTTATAATGAGAATTCGCACGATAAAATCGGCTTAAAAGACGGATTTATACAAAACTAGGAGTAATGCAAATACTTGTATAGAATTAAAACTGTCTTATCGTTTATAAAACAATGCTTCAATGTTTCAGCTTCGGGCAACGCTTTTAACGATTGTTTACTTTCTGGTAGCAAGAACTGGAGTGGAAGCAGGTATGTTTAAACATATTCAGTATTATTTCATGCATGAATTACTGTTAACATTGCCAAAGCCTAAACCTTATCAATCCTATATAACTACAGTGCATTTTGCTGACGTAGGGGAGATGGGTCCAAGGTACGAAGGACATAGGAGGCGTTGTACCGAATTTTGGAAATAAAGCGTGTACTTGTTTGAACAATTTTGAACAATAATGTGGATTTTCAATGCTTGGTGACCCAATATATTGTTTTGGTATCATGTGAAAGGGTTTGATGAGTATACAAATATGTAAACATGATATCGAAAAATAATATTACAACAATCCCTTCTGGCCTTGAAAGATTGTAATATTGGTCACTGTATGTCAGATATCAATTAAAATTTAAAAAAATGCAATGAAAGTAATAGAGCTTATGCGTTCAATTATTTTAGATTTTTGTATTTGTGCTCATTTATTTCATATTTAAGAAATTAGCAAGCAATTCATTTTAAAATGACATCAAATTAGTTTTTGGCTTTCTAGGCATCACAAATGGACATTACTGTCAAGTTGTGCGTCGGATAGCTTAATAGAAACTTACATGATTAAAACCATAAAAAAAAAATTTAAACCGAAAACTTGAAACGCGTTATAAAATATGTGTTAGTACGTCCGCAGTATTTTTATATTGTTATCGTACCCTCCTTTAGACGAAAGCAATCAAACTTTGAAGACATCCAACCATTCTGAATATTGTAATGTAAATTTGAATTCAGCGATCATTTAAATTGAACAAAGTGTAATAGTCAAACATGTTTAGGCATGATGGCAAATATTTGTGTGGTGAAGCGGAAATGGGTGATGATTTAAGGCCAAATTAATATAATAATGATTTAAAAAGCACCATCTAAGATTGCAACTTCATTAGTTAATATGACAGTATTTGTGTAATGATTGGTGTATTCATGCAAATCTGATGCAAAAAATCTTTTTGAAAAGGGGTAAGAATCATCCAAAAAGCGAATCGGATGATACGAATGTATCAGTATTTGCACTTATGTTTGAATACTTATTATTTACGTTCAACAGTTACCTGTTCAGCTGGAAATAACGAATGTGCTACTACCCCGAATTCGCACTGTGTTTTATCGACAACCACCTGCACATGCGCCACAATAGCCCCTGATGTAGGAGGCACATGCACCCCGACAAGTAAACGTGTTTGAACAATGTCAATAAACGATTTATTTTGGTACTAGTTCATAAAAAAATAAATTGTTTGATCCTTTTTCGTCGGAAACAGCGCTTTTATTGACATTTACTTTCCGTTCAAAATTGCACAACGTTTAAGAAAATAGGTGAATTTAATGCTACATGTTTTAGTTATTATTGATTTTGTTATGATATTTAATATGTTTTGCAGCTTGTGCCAATGATGGTGAATGCACAACATTAGACGCCAATTCTAAATGTACCGCCGGTTCGTGTACGTGTACGGATTCATACTATCTCGACGGCGCTGACGATGTGGCGACATGTGTTGCCAAAGGTATGTATTCGTATATCAATGATCCTAACACCAGCAATCTGTTTTATTAACGCATTTAGTGAATGCTATGTATCATCAATGTACCTTAAATATTCAATTTTTTGGGCCTATTGTCATATAGGTACTAAGTACTACTTGTGAATGTATACTTGTGAATGTATTTTAAACACAATCGTTTCATTTAAAGTACTGCAATTAATTCAAATGGTACAAAAACACACTAAATGTGATGTCTACCTAAGCTTTCAGTCTTTTCCATTATAAATTTAAACAACACTTTTGTAATGGAAATGTTTCGTTTGTACAATAACTATTTATAAAACTTAGCCACATGATTATTAGTTTCCTATAACAGTGAAAATCTTGATACTTTTTTGAAAAACACTAAATTAGCCTGTTACCACAATTTTATATTTCAGCTGTCGGCGCAACTTGCGCATTGGGAGAGTGTTCCGTTACACCTGGCCAAGTATGCGACAATACATTGGCCAGTCCGGTGTGCGCATGTGCCCTCGGTTATAAGGATTCCAGCGGCACCTGCACTGCTAATGGTATGATATTTAGTTAATTCTAATCTGATTGAATGTCTTAATGGATTATTTTGTAATGATATGATATCTCATAATAAGAACTTAGTACGAATCTCTTGAATACGAGACTGTATTTCCTAATTTGGACTACATTTCTCATAATTATTTCATAGTATCTCCTACTTTGGACCTAGTTTCTCCTACTAACGAGTTAGAACGAGATACGATCTCATTATTATAAGATATAAATCTACTAGTAATGTGGGTTAACTCCACATTATAGATAAGTCATTAAAACAGTATGCACTGAGGCACTAGCACTCTTTTATACAATTTTGCATATTGGAACACAAAACAATGAAAGCATAAATAGTATCGTTAGAAGACGACAAATTAAAGGCTGGGCGTTTCATTTGTTTTATATTTATAAAGCGTGCGATAAACATAATCGGCGTATCTTATAACTGATCTGACGCCAAACTATTTTGATATAAATATGCATAACTAATATACCAATGGAAAGGCCGCCCTCGATAATTACCTTCTTTATCTTACAAAAGAATAAATCATTATATTAAATCAATTTCAACATTAATAATCTGACTATGAAATTTCTCCTTCGGTTAATCATTTGTAGTTATGAATTCTTATATGAGGTTGGTAAATTTGTAAGCTAGCTTTTGTTTGCCTTTTGCTCTTTATTCATAAATAATCATTTTCTATACTTTCAAATACGTTTGTTTATAAAGAAAAGTGACAAGGAATATCCTTTGATATCCATTGATATGCTCAAATGTATACGTGAAGTGTCGCTCCCTTAAAATAAGGTTTAATTTGTTATACATAAAATGTACCTAATGTTGACGAAGGAAGATAACCTTTCCATAAACATATTTTGATGTTTTACATTAATATGTGTCCGTTAAATTTTACGTTAACATATGTTGCAGAGAAATTTAGTGGATAAATGCTTTAAAAGTTATCAATGTTATAGAAATTGACTATTTCCTGAAGTGCAAGTTCTGTTTGTATAATTCTGAATTATGCAGCAATTTGAAATCATACCTCAACTTTCATTAAACACTATTCTAAATTTCTATTACTTGCAATTAACAAAATGAACAAAAATATATTTTGTACAGTCGCTTGACTCGAATTCCTCGTTTGCTCGAACTAGATGTAAAGGATCGATTTCTTTATTCTAAAGGTAAACGTTTCCGCTTGGCTAGAATTTTCTGAGGCTCGAAGTATTTTCGCCGGTCCCTGGCTGTTCGAGCGAACGGGGTTCGACTATACATCAATAACACTGGAACCGTTGCCGTTCATGACAAACGTTCCTTGTCGTACACGTTTTAAAGTTAATTCAGTCTTAAAACCAAGATCTGCCTAGTTCGTTACACCTACGTGCTTTGACCGCGCAACCTTATGATGACGTCATCTATGCTGCGCAATAGTTTTTCACACAAACAAGAATAATGTATTGTACTTATATTTTGCATAGATCAGGTATGCATCTAACCCTTACACACAATACATCTATTTCTTCAGTGGAGGGGGACACATGTACAAAAGATGGGTATGAATGCATCGCTGCTGGATCTGCCTTCTGCGATACTTCAGGGACGACATCCGTATGTGCGTGTGGAGCAGTATACACCTTGACTGGTTGTGTTGGAATTGGTAAAAACTCCTTGTTCAGTACAAAATGATAAAAGAAAAACACAATCATTTAAATTTGATATATTGTACTTGATACAGTGGGATGTCACTGGTACATGCACTGCTAATGATATGATATTTAGTTACTGGAGTATACTGGAGTTCCTCAATGATTCATTCTTGGTCCTATTTTTTTCTTATATACATAAATGACATTACCTTAAACACTGACAAATATTTCATTGACTTAAATGCTGATGCTACTACACTTTATGCAAAAAGTTCAAATACGCAGGAAATTGAACGTACGTTGCAAATAAATTAGATATGGAATCGGAGTGGTGCAAAATAAACAATATTGCAATACATCCACTAAAAACGAATTGCATGTTGCTGGGTTCAAATGCAAAGTTAAGATATGCATGTGCACTGAAATTATTCTTAGACGAAGAACATATTGAAAATGTCATTTCGAAGAAATTGCTTGGAATCGTTATTAATTCAGCATTTCATTGAACCTGCAAGTTGACTTTGTCTGCAAGAAAGTAAATGCAAGTTGACTTTGTCTGCAAGAAAGTAAATGCAAAGATAACCCTTTTAAAAAGACTCAATGACTTTTTAACGTATTAAATGAGACAATTGTTTTATAAATCGTATATACCTCTGATGCTTGACTATTGCTGTAGTGTTTGGGTGGAAAGTAAGCAAACGCATATGAAACGAATAACACTGGTTCAAAAAAGAGCTGCAAAAAGTATTCTCTTTAAGACTATAAGAACGCCAACACATGAATTATCTAAAAAATAAATAAAATGGCTTCAATTTGAATACCGTTGCAAATATCAAACAGCTGTTATGGTATTAAGATATCTAACAATACAATATATGGTTACTATTTTCTACCCGACAAGACATTGCTCACATTTAACCTAAAACACATTACAATAAACACGCGTACAGTGGCAACGTTTGAACTTTTTACCAAAAGGAATACGTAAATCTAACAACGAAAAGACATTTAAAGTCTGCTGCAAGGAGTTATTTTTACGTTAGCAATTGCAAAAATTGTTCTAAGAATCGTATACATTATTCCATACATTATTACATTATGTATATGTCGGGTAAGGCGTTAATACATGTGTGACTGTCCTACTTACTCAGTTCATTAATTTTAATGAAATTTATTGTATACATTAAGGTACAAATTGATGTATTGTTAGGTACTGATGTGTTAAACTGATGTTTTATATTCATGTTTCTTTATGTTTTCGTATTATATTTATAGTGAGTTCCATTTTGAAATAACATAAATATATGCTAACGTTTTCATTCTAAGCAAAATGTAATGATGCTTTTTTAACAATATGTATTTTTGCAGTAGTGAAATGTGTTCACTCATATGTGTTTGATTATTATTGCATCGTTCTTTTAGTGTCATTGTTTTGTGTGAATGTTATTTTAGAAGGCTACATTGTTATTAAGACGATATGATATTATGCCTATGGATCAAGTTCTCACACGTAATCATCATTCTTTGGATTATAAGTATCTTCCATGGCCGAGAGTGTAAGATAGGTTCATTCCGACCCGAGCGTAGGGTGTTTTGCGGAAACGAGGTTTATCGAGTTTCCGCAAAATACCTTTCGCAGGGGTCGGGATGAACCTATCTTATACGAGCGGCTATGGTAGATGCTTTTTCTCCCGCCTCAGTTAAACAAAATTAAGTGAAAATGTATTTTTTGCTGGAACTCTTTTTTGCTTAGTGAAAATAATTGCGTATGGATATGCGCTAGCACGTGGTTGCCATGGATATACGCGCAGTGATCCAGTTAATGTTAATAGTCAAATCAGTATTTTTAAACAGTTCTAAGGAGAATGAATCATTATTTCTTGAATGGTGCCTGAAAACTGTTTTATGGTGACATTTGAAGCGAGAAATAATTAATTAGCGTTTTAAATATTACCATAAGACAAGATTTCCTCGATGCTACTGACGACAGTCTTCAACAAGGGAGGTAATTACAATGTGGTAAAAGGAGTTCCATACGGGCATTTTATCTTCGCCCGTGGGCAAGATAAGAATATCTAGCATGGTTAAATTATTGAATCTACTTATCTGAGGTGGGAGAAAAAGGTTGTTGCTACTGGTTGCCCGGAAACGCTTATTATTCCTTTCATCATACGTACTGACTTTCCACCAAATATCACTAGACTGGTAATATCTGGAATCAGTTTCCATGTGGTAGTAGTTTGAAAGTGATTGAGAAGGTAGCAGTCATGTGAAATGACAGTGTCATTAGATCGGTCTTATTTCTCAAGCAACGCAGGATGTGTACAATATAATAGGCCAATTATTAAAAGAACGTATTCAAGTACATGTCTTCAAGATTGGTTTACCATTTGTAGATATTCTTATCGTTTTCATATCAATGCATTGTTATTATCAAAACATCTTGAAGACAGTTATAGTATATGTCATTTGAGGTCAGAGGTGGCCCGGCAGCATATAGTATAAGTTTAATTTAATTTACATCAATTTAATGTTAATTTATACTTTTTTACATTTACATTTTAGCGTGTCCCAACGGCGATGGCGACTGTACAACGCTGGACCCCAACTCTGTGTGCGATGCAACAACTACTAAATGTGCCTGTAAAGCGACCTATGGCATATCTCCAGGTGGAATAAGCGGCGACTGTCAGCCAGGTATTAAGTACTATTTTACGCTAAAAGAAAATATTTTCAGTACGGCATGAAAATAATAATCAATATAAAGAACTAGGGAAAATTGAGATGATTGTTCTTGTTAACATTATCGTTGTTAACTGGCACAACTTGACTAGTCTTGAAGTTTAATGGACAAACTTGAGACCCGCTATCAATTAATTTTCAGTAATAACTTCTTATTAGTTAACATTAAAAAGCATTTTTCTTCAAGTTTGAGTCAACGAGGAATTCGAGTCAAGTACGTTCCTTTAGAATAAGTGAAAGATTTTCCGCTGATAACTTCTGTAAGTCAGTGATTATATTGAGCTACCAAGGTGAATAATAAATAAATAATTGTATTAAAATTTTAATGAACAGAACAAAATATAACATTTCATATTTGATATCACGTAAAAGCTTTACATATACAGTATTCACATATATATCAACATAACAATTATTTAATGTAGTACGCGATATCAAAAAAATATTATAATTCAGATATGAAGGTAGTAACATTGCAAATCCTCAACTATAGTATAATATCCAATACGTGTTGAAACAATCTGATAACAATATGTAAACTACTAATATAATAATATTTATAGCAACAGAAACAAGCTTAGTAGCTGAAAGTTTAAACATAAACCCCGTTTTAATGGCAAAGGGTAAACGCCAAAGGCATACAACACACACACGAACATATTTACAAGACATACACATGGAACAACAAAACTCCACAAAAACACCGTATAAATTTACTATCTTTAAAACTAGGTGTGTTTATCAAGGATTGTTAGGTACCGGTCAGTAAAATGCAAATGTTTACTGGGGGTTTAAACCAGTTTGTGTGCATAACCTCACTCTTATGCCAACAATCCTGAAAAAAGTATAAACGCAAATGGTAAATTTTATCAAAGTATGCATTAACTTGAGGAAACTTAAAAATAATACATATAATAATAAACTAATAGGTAAACCCCAAATACTTCTATGATTAGTGATCCCGACTTTATCTGTAGGCGAAGGAAACAATTTCGAGTAACTAATGCAAAAAGTTTCAAAGATATGATGCAGTTATTGTTTGAATCTATGAAAATCACATCTAATGTTAATTTTGTGAAATGTGAAAGATGAAAGCATTAAATTTTATATCCTAACTGATGCCAAATAAAAATCTTTTTTTGAAGTTTTGCCCTTATGTGAAGTACCTAAAGTTTTCTGTTTTACTCAAGGTGTTGGTGCTACCTGTACGGCATCAGGAAGTGAATGTCAGTACCTGCTGGGAGGATATTGTGAAACAACAGTCTGCGCTTGTGCCGATATAATGCAGGCTATTGGAACTATGTGTGAAACCAAAAGTAATAACCTATCAATTTTGTTTTACATCTTGTACAGTTACTTTGCATTTTAAATCAAATTTAAGTTGTGGTTAACCAATTATATGGGTCATGCATACTGTTTTTAGCACATGTGCTACTATGTAATTGGTTTATTAAAAAACGATGACGGTTCGATAAAAGCAAAATAAATTGTCGTATAAATTAGAAAAAGTAGCTTGACAAATTTCTGAAGTATAAGTACTTAAATTCAAATACATTTTATTCAATTTCCAAAGCCATTGTTAAATCTTAGTATACGCTATCCGCAAAAAAACTCAATAAAGATATATTTTTTCATATTCAAAACATACTTGTTCTCCCTGTTTTAATGTTGATGTTCACATTAACACCAGGCTGTACTGCGGATACAACCTGTACAACACTTGACGCTAACTCGGAGTGCATGAAGGACATATGTGTGTGCAAATCAGGCTACGCACTTGATGGGACATCAAAATCGTGTGTTGCGACAGGTAATGCGGTTTATTTCTATTATTTGCTTTCAAGCTTTGAATTTCAAATCATATTTACATCGGTTCACAAAAACAAAATATATGGAAAACGTAAAACAGAAAGTAAAGAAACCATGGTATGCCAAGCTTATGAACATCTTAATGCTGGAAAGATGTTAATTCTTTTACAGTAACTTCTTTTCCTTCAATCTATTTGGCGTATAATAAAAATATAATACACACTGGAATATAACGAATAAAGACTCGTTAGTTTATGATTCAAAATACATAAGGTAGTTAATTTATCGTTAATCAAAACATAATTAATAGTAGAAGTCACAAAAATCGTTTTGATGCTGCATTCCTTCCATAGTTATTATCTTTTTTTAAATGTTCATCTTTTTCATATAGGCAGCAGCAATGCGATCACGGCATCGATCGCTGTCATGCTGATGAGCCTGCTAGTCAGTGTTCTACAGCATTAAAATGCTACACAGTTTCCTTCTCCGGTGCACTGAACATCGACAACGTTTATGGATTACGGATAACATGATTAATGGACTATCTGTGGACACACTTTTCAAACAGATATACGTGCATTTCATAAAATGTGATAAATAAAATTAAGCGTGTTTTTATTCAAAAGTAAGTGGGATTCCTACGTGAGAAAAGTTGTCATTTGATGCTTCTGGTCAACATCTGTAAACTTAAAACATATTTTTGTTTTCTATTTAAATTTTAAATGGGATTTATGTATTTATCCAACAGTTCATCCGCTGTTCAACTTTGTAAGAAGACGCATCATACATATGACATATATGATCGTAAGGAAACCGCTATGTTAAAAACTTTATTGAAAAGTTTCGATTAAGTGAAACAAATTGAAATAAAGACAAACAACTGTCATCTCATTTCAACACAAATAACTAGATCTTCACTTTTTACAACTGATACCCTGCATAGTAAGACATCGGCTTCATTATCAAAAGGCTAAGGAATGTCATGATATATCGAGTCTGGAGAGTTCTACACTTTCATTGTTCAGATCTGGTCGAGCTCAGGTTAACACCGATGTTCCCGAATCGTGGATGGTGTTCCTTCTTTATTCTTGTGTGCGGTGTGTGTGCTTCAACAGTTGTGTTATAAACATATTCTTAACTGTGGTTGTTGTTTCAAATGATAACATGTCGAATTGACAAGGTCAAAGTTGATGATGTACAAAAACTAATTTTAAATTTGGAAGTTGGTGAAAATTAGGAATGTATGTTGAATTACTAGTACATGTTTATATTTTATTTCTTTGATCTTAACGAAAAACACCTTAAAATATATTCCATTTTGCATATTTATTTGTTTTTTGTTAAAGCTTACAATTAAATGATCCAACCCAGCATCAGTTGTTGTTTCTCATTCCTTTTTACTATTTGGATTTCACTGTACCACAAACAAACGCAATCTCATCAATAGAATGTCGACATTAAACTGCACTAAACAAGCGCTAAAATACCGCTAGCCAAACGTAGTTTCACGTTTTATTTACATCCGAACAATTCGCTATTCATAAAAGACCAATTCATTAACACGGTTTGAACATTTTTAAATTTATTATATGAAATCAACACAAAATCAATTACTAAATAAGTACTGACATTTTGGTGCACTATAGGGCATTTTTTATTCATTTGTCAAAACAATATTCTGTCTATAATTCAGAATTCAATTGCGGTAAACAACGTTGTTAACTTTGAAATCTTAACTGCTCTGGAAGTTTAATGACTACAGCTGTGATCTGCAGTTTCTTTTCTAGATTTGAGACAACTATTTTAGCCGTACCTGCTTTATCAAAATATATAAGCTTATCATGAAATAAATCACGTTTAAATGTTTCCAACGATCGATCACGTTAACCACGTTGTTAACTTTAACAAAGTTCTAAACAATCGGCCCAATTATCATGCTTGTTCCGTTGGCTAAAATATGGACAGCTTTTAAGTTCATTATAATATCGGGAGATTCTCTTAAAAGTAGGAATAATCTCGAGGGGAAAACATTCATCGGCATTCGTACAGAAAGCCGGACTTCCAATGGAAAGGGATACAAGTATAACTCACGCCTGAAATACAATCTGGCAGTCCCTTGAAGACTATTGGTAGAGGATGATGTTTTAAAAACGAATCAGTGACATACTTAGGTAATCGAAAATATATCATGCAAGTAATGCCCAAAGCCTGTTGAAACTGTCGACCTGATGTCAGTGAAAATATGGCCCTTTATTCTTACAAATAAAAAATAGATGTTTAACATAAAGAGTTCCGGTTTTATAAAGGCAAATCAGATGGAACATGAAATTAAAATTGTTGTATTTAAACATGAAATAAACATAGAAACATGAGTGTCATCAAATTTAATAAAGATAATAAACAAAGTAATGGTTATACTTATTACTGAAATACTAGTACTAACAAGCAAAATAAACGAAGGCCAGATTCACAGAGTGACAGCAGAACGACAGTTAAAACAATTCTTCTACTTCACATTAGATTGTGGAGGTAACCAAATCAGGGGGTTAAGTATTTACTCTTTCATAGAAACATTACTGTACCAACATCGTCTGGTGGCGTTTGATGAATAACGTACAACAATGAGGAAATATATGGAGGCAACCTTGACCGAAGTAGAGCCATTGAAACATATTTGACATAAGTCGTTCCTCATCAATGTCAAAAGAAGAAGAAAATAACACAAGATTAGGAACCATCATCCAGCTAGTGGTTTGATTCTACAAATAACAAATTATAAAATAAAACAGCTGTTAATGGAACACAATACTTTTCACAGTACGACTGTAACCTCAAAGGCTACACTAAGGGCCTGTCACACCTAACGGATTTGTTTCAACGGAGCAAAATCGGAGCACAAACATGGCTTTTTCGGGGATCGGTACTAGTGTGTTAGCGCACAAGTGTCACATCGTTAAGAACGGAAGTAAATCGTCAGAACTTCGGCGAAAATAACGGCCGCCGATGGTATGAAGTTTTGAATATGTTCCAACTTTAATTTTAAACTTTAACGCGAACACCTTCAGTATTGTCACGTTACAGTTTTCATAGTAACCAGCAGTATAAGAGTAAGCTGACCCACTATAAAGTGACAGAAGAGCAAACTCACTTTTTCCTTTACCAATTTAGTACATGATAAACTTAAACCAATGCTGTTCAAATTAAATTTATAAAGCTTTTATAATTATATTGTATCTTGCATAACAACATTGACCCTCATAAACTCTAAACTTCTAATCAGAAATGTTATAACCTAAGACCAATCACCTCCGATCCATCACCCTCGAACCTACTATAAGAGCGCTGTGGAGTGAAACGCCAACGCTTTTCTGTTGTATTTCTTAAGAAATGTGCAACACATTTAATTAGATTATCTCGAGGTGTGTGGGGTGCTTTTTCAGAAACCGCTTTGCATTTTATTGTTTTCAGGCTCGGTCCTAATATTTACAACGTTATAAATGGCAATGTAAAGAAGTATCTAAATCGTTCCAAGGCATAGGAAATAACCAACACTTTCAATTAAACATTCATATCAATAGCCTATCATTCAACTTTTAACGCCAAATTCCTAAATCTTAAGGACAAATTGGAATTTAAAATTCAAAACCTGATACAAATGGATATCATTAAGGTAGTCGACATACCTAGTAAGTAGTTCTTGTCAGCCGCTGTCGTTCCCAACCAGGCGGTGAAACAGGTACGGCATTTCAACTGTGGAAGTGGTTCTGCAAGATCTCAATGGGTCCATAATTTGCAGAAAGCTCGACGTGACACACACAGTGTAAGACTGAAAGTTTTCAGTATCAGCTACTTTTGTGCTATACTAAAGTTAGACATATTGATACAGAAAAAAATGTGTCGATATTATTTTATATTTTTTTAAGTACTGAACATAACCAAGTTGTAAATATGTTTTTCGATTAAGAACTGGGATGTTTTGAACACACCGTAAAGCGTACCTCGCCCGAAGGTAGGTCACTTCTTCAATTAGTGTATTTCAATTCACGCTTTATGCAAGATCTCACGATCTCTCAGGCTTACGAGAAAAAATCAAAAGTTAAATTGGGGTTTCAATGAACAAGGGTCATTTGAAGACTTAAAAAATGTCCTCGCTAATTCAGAAGCTGCAAGTTAAGATCAAATTCGCCGACACAAATATATTGAAATGCATATCTCGTTGGGCTATCAGCTATTTTAATTCAGACACAAGGGGAGCAATACAGAGTTGTAAGGTACATTAGACGCAATTTGCCATATATTGAACGTGGTGATTCATTGCTAAATCGGCAGAGTGAAAGCAGTCAATACACGCGAAATGAAAAAGATCCGCAAACAAATGACGAAGAAAATCTGCAATTCGAGATTCTTTAACCAATGGCAGAATATGTACTTTAAAAATTATGATACTGTTAAAGATAAATTCGCAGCTGTAGGATTCCTAGTTTTGAGAGGCACCCGACTTTTAGTTTCGAAAGAAATACGGCATAAATATAAGATTCGGCCCACAAAGGTCGTCCAGGAATTTGAAATGAAACAGTCACTTTATACACGAAAATGGACAATACTCAAGGAAGAAATGTCAAACATTTCCATTGTTGTCAAAATGTCAGAACCGGAGTACCATCAAAACCGTGATAATACATAGTGTGTAATCTATTGAACCCCATAGGACCGTCATATGATTATCAATATGTGCTTATAGTGTTGTGTTTTCAAGCTGCGTGACGTCAGAGAAACCTTTGGTTATTTTCAAGAAAATGTTTAGCAGAAATGGCCAGTCTGAATCATTTCAGAGTTGACAACGAGGCGTGTTTCTCCAATAGAAACTTATCTAGGCATGAAAATGGCATAACCCTTAGACACAAATTGCCATTATGGGCTTGTAGAAAAAAAATCCAGGTATCCGATTCAAAGCAAACGATCTTGTTGAAAGACAAATGTCTGGTATTAGGATCCGAATCGCAAAAGTAAAAAAAAAACACGTGTAAAAAACACGACTGAAAAAATGCTTTATGCGCGTACAATCAAACGTATAAGACAACTCCGCAGTCTATTAGGTTAAAGATCCCTCAGTTTAATGAACATAGGGTGAATGACTACGAACTTTGCGAACGTGACGCTGAGAAAATGGCCAAATCGACACAGTATGCCAATTCCCACCGGAAGTAAAATTCAAACAGGGACAAAGCACTTTTGAATCAGCCGAAAAGCTTGAAAGTGATTGCGCGTTGGATGCAAAACCGTTTATTCTCACAGAAAGATGTGGAATTCGATTAAAGTATAAAGGAAGGATTTGCGCTATGACAAGTATCAAGTTCTTAAAGGGGCTCTGTTATGGGTTGTAGAAAGCACTTTTTACGGGTTCGATCCCCACTAATATATTACTCTTTTTTCTGCAAACACGGTATCAAAGAGTAAAAGATGTAATCTAAGTGTTTTCAGATGCTTAGCGGAAAACTAATTTTGGGGCCAAAACATGAGCGAGTCCCTTTAAATAATAAAAACATGTGTATGTAGGAAACCGACTTTTAGTGGAAATAATCAGTGTTTGTACTTACTTGAGCATTTGTATCTTAAATTTTCCTGTTAAGATTTGTATGACCCGACAAGTTGCATACATTTGTGTTTCATTCACAAAGCTAATGGAACTGTGTTGATAATATAGCCATTAGATGCTTAAGTTTGACGAAAATGTTGGGTTACTGACAACTGTTAAAAACATGCCCTTAATAATGTATGGTTTTAATAAATGGATATTTCAAGACGTTGGTGGTTAAGATATAATACTTCATTTCTTTAAACAGCGACTTTGTGATTGTTTTCATTCAAAACTTGCACGAATCTATTATAATCAATTCAAGTCGATGTTTGTATTAGTGACATTTTAAATTAATGTTAAATGTTGAATGTTATCTTCTAAAAGTGTAAATTTCGATATTCAACTGATGAACTACCATCTGAGGTTTGCAGACTTAATGATACCCTAAGGTAAGTTATTGTATGTGTGTATTGTCACGATTATCGACATAGTTCTGTTTAAGTAATGAACGTACACAATACTCCTTAAACTTATTTCATAAACTAGTAACATCTTTTAAGATTGAAAGGGAAGACAGCATGTAAAATATATATAACATGCTTGTATTGGTGCATTCCTGTGTCGCAAAATTGTATTGTGTATGCTATTTAATTTGCATTTGTGGCATTGTATTACCAAATAAACAAATGACTTGTCATTTCTCGAATATTGGTGAAAGAAAATTCATTAGAACTTTAGTTCTATAGAATTGAGAAGCAACAAATTACCAGAACAGAACCACGCCTACTAAACAACAGCACCACCACGTCTAAGCGTTCAAAAGAAAACGAGCCGACACTCCCGAGGTGGAGCTGTGCCTTCTGTTTGTTTCTGCACAGGTTAGTTTGACTTGTCTTTTATCTGATATCTTTTATCAAATTGATATATTGCGACAATCGGAGAATGTGGTACCGTGTAAAAACTCTACAAAAGATTTGCGATGATTTCGTTTTAATATTTTACGAACTGAGGTGCCAGGAGCTTTTATCCCGATACGGAATTATTCATATTTTGAGATATACGAGACTTTCAACTACACATTGATGCATAGCCAGGCCGTCGGAACGTTCTAGTACATGCAAATAAAACTGTTGCGTACAGTACATACGCCGGCACAGATCAAAACTAACTACTCGTTTTTAAACAGGAAAAATGCACATTTTTATAAAAAGTGGCGCTGTTGCTCTTGTTTTTGCATGTTTGAGTAGTGGTGGCGCTGAAGTATGATTTGAACAGAACTTTGTTACGATTTAAAATATATCGGGAGGAATACAATAGGGTGCCATTTTAACAATGCATTTTTATATTTGCTTTGCCCATCTTTTGACTATAACCGCTCGTCTCGTTAATGTGCCCCTCCCCCTTCCACCACAATCCCCCAACTAACAACAAACAAAATCTACCTCGAAATACTATTGTAAATATTAAGGTCGAAATACATTGAGATGACTGCAGTCTTGATAACCAGTATCAATCACCAATTATTTAAAATTGTGAATGCATTCAAATTTAATTATACGAATTGAAATTAAGGCGCCAGTAACAAGGCACGGACAGTTGCTGTCATTTTTCATTTGTATTTAAAGCCAAAGGCACTTTATTCTAAAACAAATATGTCTAACTTAATGTTAACAAAATGCCCCCACGTGGGTCAGTCTAAATAAGGAACATGAAATCAGAACATCCAATTAAATGATAATATTTAGACGGCAATGATCCAGAGGTTTATGTTAGAGGGCATACTATAGGTTACACCGGATAAATGACATGTTTTAATTTAAATGAATTATAATGTTTAACTCATTTGACTTCAATGATCAAAACAAAAATAAGCAACTGATTTGTGTACATAATGATATTATTATGTTTTAACTGTTCACAAATCACATGTTTTGTTTTATATTGATCAGTGAAGTTCAATGAGTTAAACGTAATAATGTATTAAAATTAACATTTCTTTTTGCATCCACCTATATTGTGTCCCTTTAAAGCTAAAATGTCACGTTTACGTTATTCGGCATTCAAAATGTTTTTTTACAATTGAAGTTGAACATTATAGTGGACAATTTTTAAGCATCCATCAACGTTAGATGAAGCCACACGAAGAGAAAGAGAACGGCAAAGAGGATGTTGAACCGGGTGTTTTGACATTTCCGGAGAGGATTACGGCAAATTAAAGGGTAAGTGTTGTAAAACTTTTTTTTAAATGATATTCGCCTACAATTGTTTTGTTCGTTTCAAACACTAGTTTATTGTTTATGTAGTTTGTCACAAAAATACACTTCACAACCTGATTAATCAAATTTTCAAAAAACTGTTTAAAAAAAAATCCGTTCATGAATATACACTTTTTACATCTTCTATATTTATTTTTGTCTATTTTGAAACCAAGACAAAACATTGTGTTTTCTACCATTACGTTTTTGTACATGTTATATAGGGTGAATCTCGGCAGCTGCCAACCGAAATCGAAATAATTTCAAAGGAAAAAAGTGTGCATGTTAACAAATCATGCACATAATACAATAGAATATACAGGGATAAGCCCAGTAGTCAAACATAAAAATGAACCCTGTCTAAGGGCAAAACGCACTTACCCAAACAATAATGACCACGAGACAAACATATATTCGAATACAAACACCACAGACAATACAGTCGTCAAAATAAATTAAAAGATAAATGATGGGATTACCGCCTATCAAGGTTCAGTGATACGCCAGTTCACAGCGGACAATGTCGAATCTCCACCAATTTTTTATATTTATTGTGTCAGGTTGTACATGGTTTTGCAGCCTGATGGTGCAATGTTCCGGAGTGGACAACCAGTGTCAGACGTAGTACTAAATAGAGATGGACTGGACAACTAGTGTCAGACATAGTACTAAATAGAGATGGAGTGGACAACTAATGTCAGACACAGAACTAAATAGAGATGGAGTAGACAACTAATATCCGACATAGTACTACATGGAGATTGAGTTGACAACTAGTATCAGACATAGTACAAAATAGAGATGGAGAGGACAACTAGTGTCAGACATAGAACTACATATAGATGAAGTAGACAACTTGTGTCAGACATAGTACTAAATAGAGATGGAGTAGAGAACTTGTGTCAGACATAGTACTACATGGAGATGGAGTAAAGAACTAGTGTCAAACATAGAACAAAATAGAGATGGAGTGGACAACTAGTGTCAGACATAGCACTTAATAGAGATGGAGTAGAGAACTAGTGTGAAACATAGAACAAAATAGAGATGGAGTAGACAACTAGTGTCAGACATAATACTAAATAGAGACTAGTGTCAGATATAGTACTAAATAGATAAAGAGAAGACAACTAGTGTCAGATATAGTACTAAATAGTGATGGAGTGGACAACTAGTGTCAGACATAGTACTTAAAAGAGATGGAGTAGAAAACTAATATCCGACATAGTACTACATGGAGATTGAGTTGACAACTAGAATCAGACATAGTACAAAATAGAGATGGAGTTTACAACTAGGGTCTGACATAGTACTAAATATAAATGGAGTAGAAAAGTAGTGTCAGACATAGTACTACATGGAGATGGAGTAGACAACTAGTGTCAGACATATTACTTAATAGAGATGGAGTAGACAACTAGCATCAGAAATAGTTATAAATTAAGATGGAGTGGGCAACTAGTATCCGACATAATACTACATGGAGATGGAGTAGAAAACTAGTGTCAGACTTAGTACTAAATGGAGATGGAGTAGACAACAAGTGTAAGAAATAGTTCTAAATAGAGAGGGAGTGGACAACTAGTGTCCGACATAGTACTAAATAGAGATGGAGTGGACAACTAGTGTCATACATAGTACTAAATAGAGATGGAGTTGACAACTATTATCAGACATAGTACTTAATAGAGATGGAGTGGACAACTAGTGTCAGACATAGAAGTAACATAGATGTAGTAGACAACTTGTGTCAGACATAGTACTAAATAGAGATGGCGTAGAGAACAAGTGTCAGATATAGTAATACATGGAGATGGAGTAGACAACTAGTATCAGACATAGTATTACATGGAGATGGAGTAAACAAATATTGTCAGATAAAGTTCTAAATACAGATGGAGTAGACAACTAGTGTCAGACATAGTACAAAATAGAGATGGAGTGTACAACTAGTGTCAGACATAGAACTTAATACAGATGGAGTAGACAACTAGTGTCAGACATAGAACTAAATAGAAATGGAGTGGAAAACTAGTGTCAGACATAGAACTAAATAGAGATGGAGTAGACAATTAGTGCCACACATAGTACTAATAAGAGATGGAGTTGACAACTAGTATCAGACATAGTACTAAATAGAGATGGAGTGGACAACTAGTGTCAGACATAGTACTAAATAGAGATGGAGTTGACAACTATTATCAGACATAGTATTTAATAGAGATGGAGTGGACAACTAGTGTCAGACATAGAACTAAATATAGATGTAGTAGACAATTTGTGTCAGACATAGTACTAAATAGAGATGGAGTAGACAACTAATGTCAGACATTATACTACATGGAGATGGAGTAGACAACTAGAGTCAGACATATTACTAAATAGAGATGGAGTAGACAACTAGTATCCGACATAGTACTACATAGAGAATGAGTAGACAACAAGTGTCAGGCGAAGTACTAAATGGAGATGGAGAGGGCAACTAGTATCAGACATAGTACTAAATAGAGATGGAGTGGACAACCAGTGTCAAACATAGTACTAAATAGAGATGTAGTAGACAACTAGTGTCAGACATAGTACTTAATAGAGATGGAGCAGACAACTAGTATCCGACATAGTACTACATAGAGATGGAGTGGACAACCTCTGTCAGACATAGTACTACTTAGAGATGGAGTAGACAACTTGTGTCAGACATAGTACTAAATAGACATCGAGTGGTTAACTTACATCAGACAAAAAACTAAACAGAGATCGAGTTGACAACTAGAATCAGACATATTACAAAATAGAGATGGAGTAGACAACTAGTATCCGACATAGAACTTAATATAGATGGAGTAAACAACCAGTACCAGACATAGTACTAAATTGAGATGGAGTAAAAAACTAGTTACAGAGATAGTACTAAATAGAGATGGAGTAGACAACTAGTGTCAGACATAGTACTACATAGAGATGGAGTACACAACTAGTGTCAAACTAGTACTAAATAGAGAGGGAGTGGACAACCAGTGTCAGATATAGTACTAAATAGAGATGGAGTAGAAAACTAGTGTCAGAAATAGGTCTAAATATAGAGGGAGTGGACAACTAGTGTCAGACATAGTACTAATTAGATATGGAACAGACAACTAGTGCCAGACTTAGTACTAAATAGAGATGGAGTGGACAACCAGTTTCAGACATAGTACTAAATAGAAATGAGGTAGACAACCAGTGTCAGACAGAGTACTTAATAGAGATGGAGTAGACAACTAGTATCCGACATAACACTACATGGAGATGGAGTAAACAAATAGTGTCAGACATAGTACTAAATACAGATGGAGTAGACTAAAAATGTCAGACATAGAACTAAATAGAAATGGAGTGGACAACTAGTGTCAGACATAGTACTAATTAGACATGATGTGGTCAACTTATATCAGACAAAGAACTAAACAGAGATCGAGTTGACAACTAGAATCAGACATAGTACTTAATAGAGATGGAGAAGACAACTTGTATCCGACATAGTACTACATAGAGATGGAGTGGACAACCTCTGTCAGACATAGTATTACTTAGAGATGGAGTAGACAACTGGTGTCAAACAGAGTACTAAATAGACATGGAGTGGTCAACTTATATCAGACAAAGAACTAAACAGAGATCGAGTTGAAAACTAGTATCAGACATAGTACTACATGGAGATGGAGTACACAACTAGTGTCAAACTAGTACTAAATAGAGATGGAGTGGACAACCAGTGTCAGATATAGTACTAAATAGAGATGGAGTAGAAAACTAGTGTCAGAAATAGTTCTAAATATAGAGGGAGTGGACAACTAGTGTCCGACATAGTACTAAATAGAGATGTAGTGGACAACCAGTTTCAGACATAATACTAAATAGAAATGGAGTAGACAACCAGTATCAGACAGAGTACTTAATAGATATGGAGTAGACAACTAGTATCCGAAATAGTACTTCATGGAGATGGAGTAAACAAATAGTGTCAGACATAGTACTAAATACAGATGGAGTATACAACTTGTGTCAGACATAGTACTAAACAGAGATGGAGTGGACAACTAGTATCAGACATATAACTACATAGTGATGGAGTTGACTACTAGTGTCAGACATAGAACTAAATAGAGATGGAGTGGACAACTAGTTTCAGACATAGTACTCAATAGAGATGGAGTAGACAACTAGTGTCAGACAAATTACTACATGGAGATTGAGTTTACAACTAGTATCAGTCAAAGTACCAAATAGAGATGGAGTGGACAACTAGTGCCAGACTTAGTAATGAATAGAGATGGAGTGGACAACCAGTGTCAGACATAGTACTAAATAGAAATGGAGTAGACAACCAGAGTCAGACATAGTACTAAATAGAGGTAGAATAGACAACTAGTGTCAGACATAGTACTAAAAAGAGATGGAGTAAACAAATAGTGTCAGACATAGTACTAGACATAGTACTAAACAGAGATGGAGTAGAGAACTTGAGTCAGACATAGTACTACATGGAGATGGAGTAGACAACTAGTGTCAGACATAGTACTTCATGCAGATGGAGTAGACAACTAGAGTCAGACATAGTACTAAATAGAGATGGAGTATGCAACTAGTATCCGACATAATACTACATGGAGATGGAGTAGAAAACTAGTGTCAGACTTAGTACTAAATGGAGGTGGAGTAGACAACAAGTGTAAGAAATAGTTCTAAATAGAGATGAAGTGAACAACTAGTGTCAGACATAGTACTAAATATAGATGGAGCAGACAACTAGTGTCAGACATAGTACTAAATAGAGATGGAGTAGACAACTAGTGTCCGACATTGTACTAAATAGAATAGAAATGGAGTGGACAACTAGTGTCATACATAGTACTAAATAGAGATGGAATAGACAACTATTATCCGACATAGAAATATATGGAGATTGAGTTGACAACTAGTATCAGACACAGTACTTAATAGAAAGGGAGTGGACAACTAGTGTCAGACGTAGTACTAAATAGACATGGAGCAGCAAATAATGTCAGACAAAGAGCAAAACAGAGATGGAGTGGACGACTAGTATCAGACATAGTACTTAATAGAAATGAAGTAGACAAAAAGTGTCAGACATAGTACTAAAAAAGAGATGGAGTAAACAAATAGTGTCAGACATAGTACTAGACATAGTACTAAATAGAGATGAAGTGGACAACTAGTGTCAGACATAGTACTAAATAGAGATTGAGTAGACAACTAGTGTCAGACATAGTACTAAATAGAGATGGAGAAGACAACTAGTGTCAGACATAGTACTAAATAGAGATGGAGAAGACAACCAGTGTCAGACATAGTACTAGATAGAGATGGAGTAGACAACTAGTATCCGACATAGAACTACATGGAGATTGAGTTGCCAACTAGTATCAGATATAGTATTGAATAGAGATGTAGTGGACAACTAGTGTCATACATTGTACTAAATAGAGATTGAGTAGACAACAAGTATCCGACATAGAACTACATGGAGATTGAGTTGACAACTAGTATCAGACACAGTACTAAACAGAGATGGAGTAGACAAATAGTGTCAGACATAGTACTAAAAAGAGATGGAGTAAACAAATAGTGTCAGACATAGTACTAGACATAGTACTAAATAGAGATGGAGTAGACAACTAGTGTCAGACATAGTACTAAATTGAAATGGAGTAGACAACTAGTGTCAATAGAGATGGCGTGGACAACCAGTGTCAGACATAGTACTAAATAGAGATGGAGTAGACAACTAGTGTCAGACATAGTACTAAATAGAGATGGAATGGACAACTAGTGTTAGACATAGTACTAAATAGAGATGGAGTGGACAAATAGTGTCATACATAGTACTAAATAGAGATGGAGTAGACAACTAGTATCCGACAAAGAACTACATGGAGATTGAGTTGACAACCAGTATCAGACACAGTACTAAACAGAGATGGAGTAGACAAATAGTGTCAGACATAGTACTAAAAAGAGATGGAGTAAACAAATAGTGTCAGACATAGTACTAGACATAGTACTAAATAGAGATGGAGTAGACAACTAGTGTCAGACATAGTACTAAATTGAAATGGAGTAGACAACTAGTGTCAGACATAGTACTGAATAGAGATGGAGTAGAAAACCAGTGTCAGACATAGTATTAAATAGAGATGGAGTGGACAACCAGTGTCAGATATAGTACTAAATACAGATGGAGTGGACAACCAGTGTCAGACATAGTACTTAATAGAGATGGAGTAGACAACTAGTGTCAGACATAGTACTAAATAGAGATTGAGTAGACAACCAGTGTCAGACATAGTACTAAATAGAAATGGAGTAGACAACCAGCGTCAGACATAGTACTGAATAGAGATAGAGTAGACAACTAGTGCCAGACTTAGTACTGAATAGAGATGGAGTGGACAACAGGTGTCAGACATAGTACTAAATAGAAATGGAGTAGACAACCAGAGTCAGACATAGTACTAAATAGAGGTAGAATAGACAACTAGTGTCAGACATAGTACTAAAAAGAGATGGAGTAAACAAATAGTGTCAGACATAGTACTAGACATAGTACTAAACAGAGATGGAGTAGAGAACTTGAGTCAGACATAGTACTACATGGAGATGGAGTAGACAACTAGTGTCAGACATAGTACTTCATGCAGATGGAGTAGACAACTAGAGTCAGACATAGTACTAAATAGAGATGGAGTATGCAACTAGTATCCGACATAATACTACATGGAGATGGAGTAGAAAACTAGTGTCAGACTTAGTACTAAATGGAGATGGAGTAGACAACAAGTGTAAGAAATAGTTATAAATAGAGAAGGAGTGGACAACTAGTGTCAGACATAGTATTAAATATAGATGGAGCAGACAACTAGTGTCAGACATAGTACTAAATAGAGATGGAGTAGACAACTAGTGTCCGACATTGTACTAAATAGAAATGGAGTGGACAACTAGTGTCATACATAATACTAAATAGAGATGGAATAGACAACTATTATCCGACATAGAAATATATGGAGATTGAGTTGACAACTAGTATCAGACACAGTACTTAATAGAAATGGAGTGGACAACTTGTGTCAGACGTAGTACTAAATAGACATGGAGCAGCAAATAATGTCAGACAAAGTGCAAAACAGAGATGGAGTGGACGACTAGTATCAGACATAGTACTTAATAGAAATGAAGTAGACAAATAGTGTCAGACATAGTACTAAAAAAGAGATGGAGTAAACAAATAGTGTCAGACATAGTACTAGACATAGTACTAAATAGAGATGAAGTGGACAACTAGTGTCAGACATAGTACTAAATAGAGATTGAGTAGACAACTAGTGTCAGACATAGTACTAAATAGAGATGGAGAAGACAACTAGTGTCAGACATAGTACTAAATAGAGATGGAGAAGACAACCAGTGTCAGACATAGTACTAGATAGAGATGGAGTAGACAACTAGTATACGACATAGAACTACAT
Source organism: Mya arenaria (assembly GCF_026914265.1). Lineage (NCBI taxonomy): Eukaryota > Metazoa > Mollusca > Bivalvia > Myida > Myidae > Mya > Mya arenaria. The sequence continues at coordinate 35,554,630 of NC_069125.1, forward strand.
GGAGATTGAGTTGCCAACTAGTATCAGATATAGTATTGAATAGAGATGTAGTGGACAACTAGTGTCATACATTGTACTAAATAGAGATTGAGTAGACAACTAGTATCCGACATAGAACTACATGGAGATTGAGTTGACAACTAGTATCAGACACAGTACTAAACAGAGATGGAGTAGACAAATAGTGTCAGACATAGTACTAAAAAGAGATGGAGTAAACAAATAGTGTCAGACATAGTACTAGACATAGTACTAAATAGAGATGGAGTAGACAACTAGTGTCAGACATAGTACTAAATTGAAATGGAGTAGACAACTAGTGTCAATAGAGATGGCGTGGACAACCAGTGTCAGACATAGTACTAAATAGAGATGGAGTAGACAACTAGTGTCAGACATAGTACTAAATAGAGATGGAATGGACAACTAGTGTTAGACATAGTACTAAATAGAGATGGAGTTGACAAATAGTGTCATACATAGTACTAAATAGAGATGGAGTAGACAACTAGTATCCGACAAAGAACTACATGGAGATTGAGTTGACAACCAGTATCAGACACAGTACTAAACAGAGATGGAGTAGACAAATAGTGTCAGACATAGTACTAAAAAGAGATGGAGTAAACAAATAGTGTCAGACATAGTACTAGACATAGTACTAAATAGAGATGGAGTAGACAACTAGTGTCAGACATAGTACTAAATTGAAATGGAGTAGACAACTAGTGTCAGACATAGTACTGAATAGAGATGGAGTGGACAACCAGTGTCAGACATAGTATTAAATAGAGATGGAGTGGACAACCAGTGTCAGATATAGTACTAAATACAGATGGAGTGGACAACCAGTGTCAGACATAGTACTTAATAGAGATGGAGTAGACAACTAGTGTCAGACATAGTACTAAATAGAGATGGAGTAGACAACCAGTGTCAGACATAGTACTAAATAGAAATGGAGTAGACAACCAGCGTCAGACATAGTACTGAATAGAGATAGAGTAGACAACTAGTGTCAGACATAATACTAAATAGAGATTGAGTAGACAACTAGTGTCAGACAAAGTACTAAACAGAGATGGAGTAGAGAACTTGAGTCAGACATAGTACTACATGGAGATGGAGTAGACAACTAGTGTCAGACATAGTACTTCATGCAGATGGAGTAGATAACTAGTGTCAGACATAGTACTAAATAGAGATGGAGTATGCAACTAGTATCCGACATAGTACTACATGGAGATGGAGTAGAAAACTAGTGTCAGACTTAGTACTAAATGGAGATGGAGTAGACAATTAGTGTCAGGCTGAAGTTCTGTGTAAAAATGAAGTGTACAACTAGTGTCAGACATAGTTTTAAATAGAGATGGAGTAGACAACTAGCGTCAGGCTGAAGTTCTATGTAGAGATAGAGTGAACAACTAGTGTCCGGCTCTAGTTACATGTAAAGTTGAAGTTAATGAATAGTGTCAGGCTTCAGTTCTATCTAGAAATTGAATGGACAAGTGCCCGATATGTTGAGGCGTGGACAATTACTTTCAGTCAGAAGTTATAGTTCTATGTAGAGATTGAGCTGATAACTAGAGTCATGCTGCAGTTTTATGTTGAGAAGGAGTGGACATCTAGTGTCAAGCTGCAGTTCTTTGTTGAGATGGATTGGAAAACTAGTTTCAGGTTGCAGTTCTATGTAGGGTAAGGTTTAGAGCGTTATATGACAAAAATGGCGATGACAAAGATGACGGTTGCGATAATATGATTGGTCGACTGAATCATATCGCTTTTAATGTGAAAGCACATGCTCGTTTTCATAATCGCAATATATATGAATAAGAGTAGGCGTACTTTATGTATTGATGAATTTTGTTTAGTTCGCCTTAAAAGGAATTATGTTTTTATTGGATTAAGACTTAAAGTGTTCAATTTTGTTATTATCTTTTGTTTTAGATTGATGAAAAAAAGATATTTGTTCGTGTTATTTCATCATGAGATGATGATGATGTTGATAATGATGCTGACAGTGGTGGTTTTGCAGTTGCTGATGACGATTTGGCTGACAAGTTCAATAATGAAATAATATAAGGAGGATGACTTCTTTTGTGTCGATGATTATAAAGATGCCAACGGTGATGTTGTTGCTATTGCTAGTGACGATTAGGAAATAAAAATAGGGTTGAAGATATGCGTTAAACCAAATGAGCATTTTCAAAATACAGTCAAACGACTGCAGTTACTGCTGTTGCTGTTTTTGTTGCCACTGCTGCAGCAGCTGCATCTGCTGCTACTGATGATGATGATGATGATGATGATGATGATGATGATGATGATGATGATGATGATGATGATGATGATGATGATGATGATGATATCGATGATGATATCGATGATGATGATGTTGACCAAAATTTATTTTCACACTAAAATTAGATGTTTTTAAAATTGAAAGGTAATTATAATCGATTTTAGATTAAGTTGATTTTTAAAAAATATGTGGACGCATATTTTAATGTAAACCCAGATTAAACCAAAATAATACTCAAACGTTAAACAACGTACCACTGACTCACATACCCCACTCATTGAAACCTAGGTAAACCAAAAGTATACTCAAACGTTTAGCCACATACCAATGACTCATTTACCCAACTCATTGAAACCCAGAGTAGACCTAGATAAATCCGAAGCTTATTCAAACGTTTGCAGACATACCACTGAATCAATGACCAAACTGATTGAAACCAAGAGTTAACTTAATAGTTTGTCAAAACGAAAAACAGACGTTCTAGTCATCCTATTTGAATGACACACAACGTTAAACCATCATCAGACCCACAACGTCAAAACAACATCAGACCCACAGCCTGAAAACAATGTCAAACCCACAACGTCCAAAAAACATCAGACACACAACCTCTGTTCAATTTAAGACTTACTACGTGAAAACAAAAACAGACTTACAACGTCAAAACAAAAACAGACACATTACATCTGCACAACTTCATTCCCATAACGTCAATAAAACATTAGACCCACAACGTCAAAATAACATCCGACCCACAATGTCAAAACAACATGAGACACACAACATTAAAACAACATGAGGTATACAACATTGAAACAGCAACTGTAATACAGCGTCAGGAAAAACCCAGACACATAACGTCAAAACAAGAAAAACCGGCACAAAAGGGCAAATCGACAAAAACACACATCGTCAAAACCAGAACAGTCACAGATGAATTATTAGTAGGTTATTCTAGAAACTGAATAACGACTTACGCCGATGCTATGGCGCTGTGACAGTGTTACATCTACCATTGCTGTCAAAGACACAATCCCAATCTCACCGAGGATATTGATGTCATACCCTGACCATTTGATTCCGTAGGATCTCTCGTCTCGTCCAGAACGTATTCATGGAAGTATTTTAAGTTTTATTTTTGTCGACCGTTAAAAGAGAATTAAAATCGCTCTAGACACTTACTTCACACTATTTTAAGGTTTGCTTAACCTTAAGACATGAAATGGAAAAGGCCTCTTTTTTATCAATTTATATTTAAATACATTTAGTGTACACCGATGATACAAAAATACAATGGGAGAAAACTGTGAACATTTGCTGGTATGTTCTTATCAGAACTTATCTCCCCTGTCAAATACCAACAATGAGTTACTTTCGGTGCATAAAAGAACTGCGTTTGGTTTGCTTGTTTATGAATTCATGTTCTCAATGGTTTCGTATATTAAAAAGTATGAATCCATGTTCAAGGATGTCGGTAAACGCTTAAGAACATGCGTAAGTGTATGGTTGAGTTTAACCCAACCCCACGCATATGTGCGTGCTTTTATAAGCATGTGCATTTTGTATTCTTACAGTAAGCAATATAAAAGGATGTGTTTTGGTCAATGGTCTGTACTACCTTCATAGGCCTGTATTCATGAAACATCTTAAGTCATTTCTTAGCTTTTTGTCGATTTCCTAAGATATTTGTAGTCAAATTTAAAGAAATATTCCAGTGACTTTAACACAAAAGTATGTTCATACATTGAATTAATGAAGATAACGTATTTAAGATATTATTAAGTTATTAAATCATTAGACAAGTGGAATACTTAACTTAGAAAAATGACTAAAGCAAATAAATGACTTGAGATGTTTTAATCAATACCGGCCCTGACGTGTCAATCACCTACATACGAAGTATTTGCTAATCACCTGCATCGATCATCTCTGCATAAACATACATTCATCTTAATACATCCTCTTATATGTTTTGCCCCTTTTATTATCAGAATTGTAATAAGAAATATAAACCAATTTATGACAGAAACAGGGCTCGGCGATGTAGGGGGGTTACAACGTCAACGAGCACGCAATTGTCGGCGATCGGCCGTAACCAAGATCGCGGCGGTCATCCCTCCGGTCATTGTAATGTATTACTATCCCATTTGAGTGAGTGAGTGAGTGAGTGAGTGAGTGAGTGAGTGAGTGAGTGAGTGAGTGAGTGAGTGAGTGAGTGAGTGAGTGAGTGAGTGAGTGAGAGAGAGAGTGAGTGAGTGAGTGAGTGAGTGAGTGAGTGAGTGAGTGAGTGAGTGAGTGAGTGAGTGAGTGAGTGAGTGAGTGAGTGAGTGAGTGAGTGAGTGAGTGAGTGAGCGTGAGCGAGCGAGCGAATGAACGAACGAACGAACGATCGATCGAACGAATGAATGAATGAACGAGATTTAACGAGATATGATTTTATATTAAGTATGCAACTGGCCGATTCTTCCAAAGAGAATAGTGAAAATAGTTAATTGGATCATATGCGAGTCTTTCATGTACATCAATTGTTGGGAGGACCGTCATAAATCAAACAAATGCATAATTATTCTTTTTTTAAGTGTGTCATTAAATGATATTTTTTAATAACCTACGTCACACTCCGTCTTGTTGTCAACCATTTCTCCGTGGAACCAGCTACTGGACCAACTTGCCGCGACAACCTCCTTGGAACATTTCAAATCCAGGGTAGTGCAGTATACAAAGTAAAATCTGGACTTGCTCGCATATCAACACAACCATATCCCATGTAATATGGTGAAAGTACAAGCACTGTGTCAACCTCCACCATTGCTATTTTGAATGTTTACATGAGTTTTAATAACTTGATATTGATGACGGAACATATCTGAAATGCTGCGCAATGAACGTCAGGTTCTTTAAATCATTCTCTTAATCCTTCATTCACTCAGTAAATGAAACGGTACAGTACAACATTGTGGCACACAGACAGATTTAGACAGTACATAATATATACTGTAATGTTCTTTTTGTGTAATAGGTCGTTCAGAATATTCAAAATGGCAGCGCCCATCGGCTTTTAATAGCTAAATATATTTCTCACAAACGTAGTGAATTCATATCAAATAGTAAATAATTGTTTTTTGCGGTGTAAGATCTTAATATATTTCACCGAGTGAGCACCACAATATATATTTCATGTTTCATGTTTTCATTAGATAAAAACCATGTCACCTTTTTATTACATTATTCATACAAACAACGTTTGGTATCTGGACTGCTGATATTCTGCTTATTGATCAAACCATTTTCGAACAGGGTTGTTCTTTTATCTAGCAAAAAGAATAAACTCTCACTTTGAATGATTATGTTTGTTTTTAACTCAAAACTCAAAATGTCAGTTTGCATACAAATACAAGGACGTATTAAAGACAGAACACATGGCAATGGCAATAAAAAAGAAATGCATTAAAATTAATACATTGCTGAATGTTCTTTATCTTATTATAAAAGGTTCAAAAGCCCGGTCTCGAATCCTCAACTCTGTCTTCTGTCTGTTTTGAAGCATTTTGCGTTGATGGTTGCTAAAACGCAGTTCACTTTTAGTATTCAGAACGTCTATAGCAAACATTTCTGAATAACGTAATTTTGAAATATAAAACAAATGGCTTTCTGCTTACTTGGAATCAGTTGATGTTGTAAAGGTCCCATGGAGGATAGATAAACAAGTAACTCAAGTGGTGGCATTTATTTTTTGTTAAGTCGGACATATTCTCTTTAAAACAACGGATTATCAGACGACATCACGTGCCCTAATAGGATTGAAATAGAAATATACACATCAAGAATAGAAGACACGTTGTTTTTTTCACCTGATTTTTGGAAACGGGCTATAGATTGTTCAAATGGAAGGGTTTTAAAATAAAGCATGTTTTAAGAATGGCTTGAGAAACGCTTGCATGCAAAACAATACTCATAATGCAACTTAAATTTCAGGGGAAAAGCTAGTAACAAAATTGCTATTTAATGGCACAAGGCTTTACAGAAATTTTGTGAGATATTGCCAGTTATATAGAAACATTAGAAAACATTGCTGATATGGAATACTTCATATTTTTTACATCTTGAATTCTATGGTTTCATTTCTTACTAACAATCTTGTAAAGAACATCTTAAAATTAATAACGCAAATGCACGTCACTTTTTGAGATGAAAAGTAAAAAGCATGTTTTTTAAAGAAATAATCATTTGACAGGAGTACAGTATTTATTACGTTATTCGAGCGTTAAATAACATTGCCGTTATGGAATACCATATATTCTTTTTACATATTACATTCCATGGTTTTAAGTTTTATTACAAATCTTGTAAAGAACATTCTGAAATTCATAATGAACATGCATGTTTCTTTTTGACATGAACAGTACAACGCTTTTTTATAATTTATAATCATTTGACAGGAGCACACTATCTATTAAGTTATTCGTAACATATAAACATTAAATGAAAGTTTACAATTGGTTTATTGCACATAAAAAGATCTTACCTCTGACACTATTTTAGTCAATCTTTCTGAAATTAATTTAATGTTATCCAGATTATTTAAATGCGTGTACATTTCGACGGTAAAGAAATATAGTTGATAAATCTTTACCGTCAAATTATTAAGCCTTCAGAATACTTTCCAGTATCCATAGGTGAGTTCTTAAAACAATATTCCAATAGCTCAAAACAAAACTTTATCACATATTTAAACGCATAAGTATTAAACTGTTTATTGCAATCGTAAATTCGTCTTAAACCAAACGCTTTATCCAAGAGAGTGCGCGTTGTCCTCATTCCGATAGCTGATTACTCTTAACTCCGGACTTCTTCATTTAGTATGATCTTTTGCATCCATTGTTTTCAAAGTGTTTGTTACGTTCCATTACCTGAGCGTTAATTATATGAACCGTCTTCCTTTTTTGCAAGTCCAAGTCTATCGATTTTGTTATTTATATCTTTACTTTTGATGTGGTCATTATGCAACTTATTTGTGAATTCTATTTTGAACTTAAATCGTTAAATATGGACAAACATTGAGAAAAACCTTAAACATTACATTCGCATGTTTCATATCAGATTTAAACCCTTCAAGGATATAAGTCATGTATCTAACGATAAACCACGATTTAAAAGCATGTCTTAAGCCTTCGTGTCTTTGTTCACAAACGTTTTGTCCGAGTATAAACTGCACAGCTTGCATAATCACTGGTGTGAATAAAATTCGATGGCTATTTTTTTATGAAACATCATTCACGCTGATACTTGTTTGACATAGCCCGAAGAATGATCTGCATTGCAAACATTTTGCAAAGCTGAGTTCATTTCAGACGCGCAGACACTATTTACATAATAGTAAAAAATACTTCAAAAGAGAGACCATCCCAGCGATTCAGCTTATATTTGCACATGGACGCCATAAATAATGCAATGACACCGTATACAAACAAAACATGCACCATGTGTTTGCCGTAACAAGTGAGTTACAATATGCGACGAAAGTTCGTTAATATTTGGAAGCTCATATTAGTTTCTATTCGAGAGACTTGACCTAGTTTAAAGTTAGGCAAGATACGGAACTCTTTTCAAAATTCATAATCGATTGAATAGCCATGACAATAGCTACAATAACCAAAGGGGTATAAATACCCCGGCACCCATCCAACAAGGCACCCGCTTCAAAAATTATCATACCTTTTTTGGATACACTTTGGATAACATTAAAATTTCAAATTTTCTACCATGGTGAGGAAATATTTTATTTTGTTTTAATTTATGAAATGTTTATTGTAATTAATTTTGTCTAAACTGACTAAAAGATGACACCATGCGTTGAAGTTTTGAGGTTTAGATAACTATGCTTAAACATAGTTTGTAAAGAATTAATAAACAAAAAGAGTGTTTAAATTAAACAAACTAAAATTATAAATTAAATTATTTACATCATCTTAAAACAATTCGTAACATATTTTACGTAACTAGAAAGTAATTAATATATTGTATGTTTAAGATACTTTAATACAAAAGTTGTTTTTTTTCTAAGCAAAATCCACTATTATTAAATGCCTTTTAAAATTTGGAATTTATGCTTGTTTTCGATATCTATTCATCAGAATGATTGTAACGGATTGTAAGCGAAACTTGGATTTCATATGTCTAATTATCTTGAATTGTTTTTTTTTTTCATTTTTAAACTCAAAACAGATTTCTTTGCTATATAAACGCAAGAAATATCACTAAGAAATTAAGAAAGTTTTAAGAAATTTGTTCCTTTCGTTATGGAGAATCTTTACTTTTCATTACTACGTATTTTAAATAAATAATAATTACAATGAAAATGTCCTGGAAAATTAATTATATTGTCAACAAAAATATTTAAAAAAAAAACCATATCAAAAACATTAAATAGTGTTGTAGCCATTTAAAGCGAGACTAAATCCATAACATTTCAGCCAAATTTTATGACATTCGAATGATAAACACAATGTTTATTGCCAGCTTGATTCTACCGTATTTGAAACATTCAGGCGGTAACACATTAAATCATCTCATCTTTATTTCCACTGCATGTGGTGCTATTCATATTATAAAAAAATAATAATTAATAACAAGAATGGCAATACTGTACAAAATAAGCAGACAAGCGTTTTATTTTGGCAATGAATACATTTCTACAATTCGAAAAGCATTTTGTCACTCACATGTTTTAAAAACATAGCTTGACGTCTTAGACGTTCAGATACTATAAACATATACAATCACGTAAGGAACTGTTTGCGAGTCAGCTGGTAGTCAAGAACTATGATGCCCTGAAATGTATATGTTTTCTTTAGGTTTTTTAAAGTCTAATAATTTACTTTTCATATACGATATAAGAAAACCATTAAATATAAAATATTACCTGGTATTTTAGTGAAAATATAAAAAAACATTTTAATTAACGACGACTTTCAATTTAGATTTTTCACCTTGAATAAGTAAACATGGTATGTAGCAAAATCACACGCTGCTAAATACTATTTGGATGTGCTTTTAGTTATGGTCAAAGGTTATCTACATTAATAAATGGTTTAAATGCGACTCATGTTGCAAAACCGTTGTATGTTATTATGTGCAAACTAATTAACGGAAATAAGTATGTACTTGCAAAAATAAATAGTTTGATGCGACAATTTCGCATAACCATTATGTTTGTGTAAGGACATACTAACAACCTTTTAGTTGTTTAAATACTTTTAATGGCGTAAACTAACCAAGGTCAGCGACTCTTTATATCTACCGGTTCACTTGATTTAAATAAGAAACGACTGACTGCTGATTTACTGAAATAAAGTTATTGGCTAATTTGATGTATACTGCTTTCTCATTGGACAAAAATGTATGTTGACCGCTAACAATCTGTAGGATTTGTAGTGGTCTTAATGATAAATAAATTTTGTAAACAACGCAATAACTGGTACAGCCACTGTTTATATCTAACGCGTCACCTGATTTTGCGGCTGACTGCTGATTTACTTAAATAAAGTTACAGCAGAGTTGAGACATTGCAATTCTGTAGGACGAAATATAATATCGGCCATTTTATGTTTAAATCATTGTATGTCACAAATAAACATATCATATTTTGAAATACTGTCAACAGAATAAAAAAAAAACACCAGTCAATGGTCATTTGCTAACGGGTTCTAAAAATACAAAAATACGGGCGCACGATCTAAAAACCGAAAAAAATTCCAACGGGGTCCTCTTGTCCTTTTCAGAACAGTACTTATATAATGTATTGAAATAGTATGGTTTGCTGATCATGCAAACGTGGATGGTTTAGAATTCAAAGTGAAATTTAATTCAGATAGAGACAGTAACAACATATTAATCTTAGTTATAGGAAGTTTGTAGTACCCTCGTTTATGTACAGGTTAGAGTTTACTAAAGCTGCACTCTCACAGATTAACCATGTTTACAACTTTTATTATTTTTTGGCTTGGAACGATCAATTTTTTGCATAAATATCTACAAACCAATGATATTAGATTGCTGACAAAACATCAGATCGTAGATAATCATGTTTCCGTTCGAAAATTAATGTTTTATTGCTTAAACCGGTTTAAAAAAATACATAAAACATCATTTTTTTAACTTAAATATAAAAATCTGCGATCTATTTTTTGTAAGCAGTCTTATATGACTGGTGTTCATGGATTTACACTAAAATATGGCTCGTTCCAAGACAAAACAAAAACAATTGTCAAAAACGTTCAATCTTTGAGAGTGCAGCTTTAAGTAGTTTCTTCGGAAATAAGTAACCTAAGGAAGCGGAGCTAATTTTTACCGACTTAGTGTTAGCCCCCCCCCCCCCCCCCCCCCCCCAATTGCTTGCATCAGTTTTAAAATTTAGCCGTGCGCATATCAAAAAGACCTGTCAATATATATATATTGAATACCGCTTTCTTTGCGCAAGTGATATTATGTTGCGGAAACTTAGGGAATCTTATATACAATTCGTGTTCTATCAAAGATTTATTTAAGACTGTCAGAAACCATTTAAATTGTACCTTTGCGCTGGTGTTTAACTGTAATGGAAACAAAACAAAATAAGAATAAAGATTTTTTTTAATTAATATTTTCATAAAAATGCTGTAGTTTTTAAACTAATTGCATGTTGAATGATAGTCACTCAGTTTTTATACTAGAATAAAGCTCAATGAATATCAAATTACCTTACTTGAAAAATAGGCAAGTCAGAGATAAACATGGTAGAAAACATATCAACCCCTTTTTAGAAAAAAAATGCTTTGAAATTGAGACGGTTTCAGCCGAATAAGTGTTTTGCAAACATCGGATGCAAAATAATTGCTAAAATTCAATTTCGATATTGACAGATTTGTCGAAGGTTTTACACGGTATTACCAAACAAACCATGCAACCATGTTTAAGAGACTTTCGATTATAATTATAAATTGTTTGTTATAGTTCTTTAAAACACGTGATTGGCATGTGCCCTTCTTTTTTTAGATCCGTTGGTCATTACTAGTGTTCGGGTGTCTCCTGGTTATCAGACATGGGGCAGAGGCGGGTAAGAACAGTTTATACGTTTTTGAAATCGAACGTGATGTTAGTTCTTCATATCGTTGAACTTTCTATTTATTGTCAATTTCTATCAAATGTTATATCCTAAAAATCAACCCTATTTGTTCAAGCTGTTACTGACACGACCTGCACTGCTGGTGGGAATGAATGTGCCGCCATTACAAACTCGTTCTGTGACACCACAGCTGGTACCTGTGTGTGTGTTGACATTGCCACAGAGGATACCGCAAATAGTGCATGCGATCTCACAGGTAATACTGTATGATAATGTTTAACGTATCCGGCCCACAAATATACCAGTACCCTGCTAGTTCCATTAACTTTAATGTTAAATTTCGATGCTTGGTGACTCCAACTTTGATATCATTATTTGTCGGCGGAAATATTAAATCATGATGGAAAATGCATCAGTCATAAAGTTGTTATAGTTAGGATAACTGTTCTTTTCTACAACTGAACACGAACGAAAATGACCTATTTTGAAATGTTAGAAGACTAAAATAACATGGCTTAAAAAAGACGCATACTCATTCGGAAACATAGTTCAAATTTCGCATATGTGGGTAGAACACCTTAAAGTGATTTTCTTATTTGTTACAACGGCAATTAATGTAACACTGCAACAAGTCGACGACATAGTTTATGCCATTAACTGAAGAACTTCCTGTCATTTGAAGATCGCTAAATTCTATAAGGTAGCGTGCTTTTAAAGTTGCACTCTCACAGATTGAACGTTTTCACAACTTTTTTATTATTTGTCTTGGAACGAGTCAATTTTTGCAAAAATTCAAGGAAACCAGTAATATAAGACTGCTGACAAAAAATAAGATCGCAGATTTTTAGATTTAAGTTAAAAAATGATTTTTTATGCATTTTTTCTTCCATAAAACATTAGTTTTCGAACGGAAATATGAAAATCTGAGATCTGATCTTTTGTCAGCATTCTTTTATCATTGGTTTGCAGATATTTACGCAAAAATTTGCTTTTTCCAAGAGAAAAAATAAAAAAGTTGTAAAAACGGTGCATCTGTGAGAGTGCAGCTTTAAGGAATTTAGTTGCGAAAAGGGATTACATTTTTGTTAATGAAAGTACTACAAAAGGAAGACTTTTAAGGAGTTATTAAAATTTTGCTATGTTTGCAGCTTGATTTAATCCAATTTTGGAAGATGAGTTGGGTCTGATTTTGAGATATTGATGGTTTTTGACGGTCGATTGCATTGCAGTTAGTTTTATTCTCTTTCATCTATTTCCGAAGTGAAAATAAAATAAATAAAATATAGTTAACAAAAAAGTATTGGAATACGTTAAAATACTGACTTATGGAAAAGGGTTTATGCTATTGTAGACAAAAACTCTACAATAGCACAAACCTATTAAACGAAGCCTGAGTTTATCAAGTATATATGTATGTCCAGGTGTAGGGCTCGAACAAACGATCACGGTTTTCACAACGACAAAGAGTTACTAGTGATTACTGCCTTAGCATGTCTAATACAACAGTAAAATATGACATACGTTTGAATGTTTAATCGATATTCGTTTTTAAGGTAACAGCTGTATACAATGTACATGTATGTGTCATGAAGGTACATCTAGTACTATTATATGCCATTTTTGTTCACGGCATAAACTTCAAATTTTTTTTATAATATTTGTACAGAGAGTGGTCATGTTTTAATATCTTTTATGTTTTCGTATATCTATTTTATCTTTATATTTCTTCTATAGCTTGAACTAAAAACTTAAAAGAGAATCGGTTGTTACTTTCAAATAGTGAGCATAACCCTGAGCCCGCATCATTTATATTCCAATCACGATGTTGTCTCGAATATTCCAAATATCCCCTTTTTAAAATCCGACAGCGCCGTCTTTTATATTTGTTTTTAGTCTGTGAAATAATTGCAATTTACAGAAAATCAATTGCATTCATTTTCAAATCTTTTAACCTATATCATCATTTTTTCATTAAAAAAGTGACGAAAACTTTTGTTATGTTAATGTTATGATGTAAAATGAGCTGAGACTGCGATTGAGATTTGAAACTTAAATACATATGTGATATTGAGGCCTTGTTTTTACGGCTGCATATATTGTAACATACTTTTATAACTAAATAATAGAAATATCTAGAAATGTATATGCCTATACGTTATGAAATTTGGCTATTAATAAGAAACGTATACGGTTCGCATTTTGGGTTGAAATCGGATGAATCTAATAACAGATAAATGTTTCGTATTTACATAATTTACTCAATCTCTGCTCTACATAATTATCCATTAAACACGATGTTATAAATGATGACTTTATGAATCAATTCAGTATTGAATTTTAGTAATGTTTATAAATACAATGTGTTTTGCAAATACTGTCCACCACCATTTAGATATTTATAGTTTATTTATATATACAAGTTTGAACATCTTGTCTGAAAGAAATATTTGTATTATAATGTTACTAACTAGGTTCATCATATAGGCCCAGTTATTTGTCCGAGGTCAGCTGTATTCGGGCTCACCCCAATAGTGCTGACTGAGGGCAAATATTTAGGCCAATGTGAATGCACCTATTTAATGAGTATTTTAGTCATTAACTATTACGTATGCTAGGATTTTTGTTAAAACATTCTAATAGCTTACCTTCAGTTATCATTAAAGCGTATTCATCCCTTTCTTATTAATGGATTCTGCTTTTCTAGACAGGACTTTGCTGATTTTGACATTGGATCATTATAGTGACATTGCACAGAATTATGACTAAAGCCGATTGCACTGTACAGTCTAGGAAAGCACGCATATCTTTTTCCTGATTTTATCGTTAATCGGTTGCCAAAAGTTCAAAATTATGTGCATGCACCTTCCTCCATTTTGTCGTTTTTCAAAAACATAATAGTCATAAAATCCAACATTAGGGAATATTCACCTGTCATATTAAACCGTACAAAGATGTTGCAGTATTTTGTAGGCTAGTAATTCTAAATATGTTTTAAACAAAGCACACACTTTTCAAAACAGTCGGAAAACCAAAAAATGTTAATATTTAATTAAATTTACAGCATTCTCATATTAAGGCGAGTTTCGACAGACAATGAAAATGGTCCGTTCCTCTAATTCCTATTTGGTGAGTTTGGAATACAATCAATACGGCAGAAACTAGTATTGGCCGACTTTGGTGAATTCAAGGCGAGCTTTGGTATACATTGTTGTCAATCGACAAGTATAAGTACTACGGTCGTCCCGGTATCGTGCCAAATACGTAATTGTTGATTACTATATGTACATTATAAATGGCCACTTGGAAAAGGTTCATATTTGATCATTCCATAATTTCAGACTGTTCTGGAGGGGCTGCTGCGTGCACAGACACCAACTCTGAATGTGTGACTAATGCATGTGCTTGCAAAGCGCTTTATGAACTAAGTGGCGGCGACAATGCCAACGCGTGTACGGCAAAAGGTATGTGAAAAATTATTGCAGAGAAAGCTCATTATCGCATAAAACCACTTAGTAAGCTGAAATCACCGTGTTTTAATCACGCATATTACTGTTAAAATTATTTAGAAATATTAATATCTAGGCTCACCAAACTGTCATTATCACTTAAAGGGGCTAGACACCAGATGGTCCCAAAATCGGCACATACATTATTTCCACAAAACAAGCCTAGAATTGTCAAAACAAACTAGTATGAGGCCGATAATACATCATACATGATCAAAATAATAATTTGTCGCTGTCTCAGCTGAGTATACATTTAACGACCCTTTTTTAATTAACTGGGATTTACGTGTCCCCCAGTGAATTTCGCTTAGGAACAATAAGGAAAAGCTGCAAAAGCTGCAAAAGATACTTGATATATTTATATATATATTATAAGATATTTGTCGTAGGTGATGTAATACATCAGTAAGTAAGATTCAATGCATTGTACACAACAATATCAATTTTTGCAAGATTTTGAGAGTTCTCTTTTTTCAAGCAATTGCTCATCTGGTGTCTAGTCACTTTAAGGTATCATCAGGCACCGAAATGTCATCAGTTAGTATGAACTATAAACTATTTATTCTTTTCGAAAATTTGTCTCCTTTGACAAGGTTATAAGATATTTTAAACCCGACGTGTGCTTGTACGCGTACGCGTAGCTACACGTACAGGTAAAAGTTGCGCATCAGTTTAGAATTCCTTGCAAAATTTAATTTGAAACCTCTGTATCATTTTCTCGTTCCGTTGTACATGTTAATGGCAACGTGTACATGGTATACATACCTGGATGACAGAGTGCACAAAGGGGGTTACACATGTATACGTATGGGTACAAGTAGCATTTTGCAACTTCTCTACTACGTCATATATCACGTGTATGTTGATTTTCATTCATAGTTTGTACCGCTGGAGGCAGCGAATGTTCGGGTACAGGCCAGGTGTGTGACACCACACTGACTAGCCCCGTATGCGCCTGTGATAATGGATATACCGCGACAGCCGGTGCCTGTGTTGCAAACGGTAATTATGACAACTAACACAAAACAAGTACAAAAGTTGCTGCAAGATGCAGCAATTGGATGTTAGCGCGGGCCAACTATTGGTTATTCAAGTCTATATGTAGGGTAAGAACGAAGTAAATAAAGTAAGGACTAACATTGATTGTAGATGTCAGTGAAATGAAGTTACTTAAAAGATGACAGAATTGGGCTGTTGTTTTGAAATGAAAATAAAACTTAACACAATAACAATTGTACAACTGATGGTATATCTATGACAGAAACCATAATTGTATCAAATAACTTTATTCATGAACTGTATCAATATACACACATTTATAAAAGACAACATGGCCACAGTGGTGGTTTTCTTTTGTAGTGGATGATATGATAGCTGAAATGTTAAATATGCCAACATGATTTGGTAAATTCTGGGCAAAGTTCGAAACGTTGAGAATTTGAAGTACTTTGGTGAAATGTTGACTTTAAACAGGAGTAGCACCAAAGGTTTATCCGAAAAACTAATTAAGGACATCTGCTTAAGACAATGTTTACTTTTGGCTAATAATCCGCGAAACAAGTTGACCGTTATAATTAATAAAATTGTTTGCTTATGTAACAGATTTTAACACAATTAAAAAAATACATTTAACATAAACTTAAAGAAGTTGGTTATACATGAGCTGAAAGAAAGAAGTCTGATCATCATTATTAATGTCATTTTCCTTGCCCTGTGGCGTAGATGATTTATAGGCATGCATGATGTTTTAAACAAAGGAAACAAGTTTAGCATATACTGACACTTATAGGTAATAAACAATATGTAATCATCATGCATTATGCTCATTTAAGGCATAAGATATAAGAATGATGAGCAGAATGTGATGCAGGTTGATAGTGGTATGACTAGGAAGTTGATCACTTAATGTGTATGGAAATATAATGACACAAAAGATTTATGAAGAAAGTGCTGAAAATTATAGGTTACAATGAAATGAAGTGAGGAATATGTTTTAAAACATGAAAAGTGAAGCATTTGTACAAAGTTTGGTGGAAATGTGTTAATGTTATTATGCCTGTAAAACATCTCAATTCATTAAAATATGATATTGAAATATAAGAATAAATACTGCATTGAGTATTACTGAAATGTGAACATATGTACAAACACGAAAGAACATGAGCAATATGACATTTTATATACATTTTGTATACAACAAAGAGTAATAAGCATGATAACAAAATATACAGAGTAAGTATGTATGATGGGAATGGTAGAGTTGTACTGAAATGTAATAAACAATAGAAAGAATATTTGTTATAATTTGGTGTAAGTGCGACATATACATTATGACCAATACTTGGAATAAGAATGCACACAGACAAATTAATACAATACTAAAATACATGCTGCCACTATTTCATAAGCAATGAAATAGAACAGGTATGAAAGAAAAGAATATAAATGAAAATGCATGAAAACCTAGTAATATGAACCTAGTATCCAAATGCACAGTATTTGAATGAAACTATTTATAGGGTGATAAATATCTTTTACATCTTTTACATGGGGGGGGGGGGGGCTTAAAAAGACTCAGTTTCAGTTGTTATGTTGGAATGAATTGGGTTGAAAATAGGTATATTTGTTAAATGATTTACTTACTTAAAAGTTGAAAGTTGTCAAACCAAAAACTATAAATGATATGCCTGGAGTTTTATATTATCAGTATAAGCATTGCTGATATGGTTGATAGCCAAAAGGCCATTATTTTTTAAAGTTTGAAAAGTCATAAATCACGAAAATGAAAAACAACAACACACAATAGAATGGTTAAGGGTCATGCAAAAAAAGCAGGGTAAGTTGAGAAGTTGAAACAGGCATACTTTTTTAAGCATTATGAATTCTAATGTTTGTAAATGGAGAGTCAGTGCCTATAAAAGAGACATTGAATGATATATTCATCAGAGTTAAAGCTGCACTCTCACAGATTAAACATTTTGACAACTTTTTCATTTTTTGACTTAGAACGAGCCATATTTTGCGTAAATCCATTGAAACCAGTTATATAAGACTGCTGACAAAAAAAGATTGCAGATTTTTATACTTAAGTTCAAAAATTGATGTTTTATGCAATTTTCTTAATCTGTTAGTAACAGCTTAAGCCATAAGACAATAATTTTCAAATGGAAATATGAAAATCTGATTTGATCTTTTGTCAGTAATCTTAAATCATTTGTTTGCAGATATTGACACAAAACTTGCGCTTTCCAAGACAAACAATAAAAAAAGTTGTACAAATGGTAAATCTGTGAGAGTGCAGCTTTAAGCATAACAGGTAGTAAAGAAGGGTGACATGGCAAAATGACATAGTGATATAAATACAAGTATTTCTTGTAAATTAACATTTTGTAACTGTTGAAGTGAGATGTTGAAAAACAGAACATTGTTAATTATATGTACATATGAGAAATTAATTTAAACATTAATGGGAATTAAACTTAGCAAAAGCATAGTGATATCTACAGAGCAATATGCAAACATCAGTGTTCAGATAGACAAAACATTGAATGAGAAGTCTTATAATACTGTCAAATGTCTCTGATTTTAGGAACATGTTTTGTTAATAATTATTGAAATTGCAGAACATTTAAGAAAACAATAGGAAGATAAGTAATCATTATGATGAGGTTATTAAATAATGTTTCGATTCTGTAAAGTCATATATTGTGACTGTAAGATATTGGCACAACTGTAACTTAACATATTGACAGAATGGTAAAACACAACAATGGCAAAAATGGAAGTACACTATTTTATAAATATCAAATTTCAAATCCCCCGCCACGGAGTGGGGAGGGGATTACACAAACACTTCATCAGTCTGTCAGTCCGTCTGGCTGTAACATTTCGTGTCCGTGCTATAACTTACTTATGCATTGATGAATTATCATATTGCTTGGTACAAATGTTGTCCTCATTGAGACGATAAGCAATGACATTGACCAGGGTCCATAACTCAAAGATCAAAGTCACACGAGATATTTAAATGTCAGATTACACATACTCGTGTCCGCGCTATAAACTCTTCCTACATATATCAAGTTTGGTCACAGTATGTCAGCCTTAACTGAAACAGTAATCTATTTTTAGTAAAAGTGACAACGACCCTAGGGGGCCAAAAAGCATCCATTAAAGCTCTGCATAAACTTGTCCTATATACCAAGTTTGGTCACACTATGTCAACCCTTACTTGAGTTATTCAGTACTTACCATATTTCTATTTTGACCTTGACCTAGACCATAACTCTCGGGGTCAAAAACACAATCTCAGGAAAGGTCTCTATAAACTCTTCCTATATACCAAATTTGGTACCAATTAGAAGACCCTTACTTAAGTTACTAGTATTCAAAACCAACCCTTTTTCTATTAATAGTAACCTTGACTTTGATCATAGGGGCCTCAAACGCATTCCCATAAAAGGTCTCCATAAACTCTTTGCATATACCAAGTTTGGTCTCTTTATGTCAAACCTAGCTAAAATTAATCGATACATAAGGTGACTTTGACGCTGCTCTAACACCAGCCCGCCCGAACAATGACACAGGTCATTCAAATATCTTGTTTTCCCTTTATGTAAATGTGGTTAGGAATATGAAAATGTGCCTTTCAAAAGAAATTAAAAGAAGAGTTAAAAAGAAAAAAAAAACATTCAAGGGCAATAATTTGTATTTAGGGTTAACATGAAGTTATGTTCATTAGTGTAAGATGGTCGTCCATAATTCTGCTAAGTATTGAATGAAGGTATAGAAGTTTTTTTATGAAAATCCCAACTTGCCCTAAAACTTTAACTTGCCCAAAAACTTTAACCTAAGTCAATCAGGGGCCATAACTTGTATTAAGGATATTATGAATGAAGGGTATAGAAGTTATCAATTAATATATCAACCTGCCCTTAAATTTTAACTTAAGTTCCATAGTCAATCAGGGGCCATTATGTGAATAAAATATGATATGGAGTTATCTTACCTAATTATGTGATGGCACTGAACAACTGTGTAAAGTATTAAGTCAATTGAATGAAGGGTATTGGACTTATTAGTGAAAATCCCAACTTGTTCTAAAACTTTAACCTGCCCTAAACCTTTAACCTTTAGTCAATCAGGGGCTATAACTTGTATTGAGGATAATACAGAGTTATGCAACCTCATTGTGTGTTGGTCCTGAACAAATGTGTCAAGTATTAAGTTAAATGAACGAATGGTAGAGAAGTTATTAATAAATATCCCAACCTGCCCTAAAACTTTAACCTAAGTTTGATAGTCAATCAGGGGCCATTACTTGTATAAAGGAGTTATCTATTCCCATTATATGATGACCCTGAACAACTGTGTGAGGTATTAAGTCAATTGAATGAAGGGTATTGGACTTATAAGAGGTATTAAGTCAATTGAATGAAGGGTATTGGACTTATAAGTGAAAATCCCAACTTGCCCTAAAACTTGCCCTAAAACTTGAACCGGACACTGACACCAGAGCGAATAGTATAGCCCACCTTATTCTTAAAATAGTCGAGCTAAAAAAACACAAATGTGATAATATATTTATAACATGTGTTTTCTCTTCAAAAACAGTGAAACAAGGTTATGACATCACCACAAAATATATGTATCACTTTATCGAAAAGGCTTTCTATTTCATCGATGTTATGAATCAAGACTCATTTTCCTTTTTTTAGCCAAAATAACCTTGGCATTGATCTTACCTACACTACACACAATATGTATAACTTTAACATATACTCTTTAATTATGTTCAAATATTCAAGAATATTTTAGGTTACTGATCATACAACTTGTATTTCTATATTCTTGACCAGTGGTTGTGTACAATTTTGATCAGATTCAACATACCGGTCAGGTTGGGAGAAAAACAAATTGCCTTGTGTTGACTTGATGTAGTGTCAGCTAAAGCATTGAGGCAGGTTGTTTTGTTAAGAATCAATTGGTCCTTTCTTGCAATGACAAGTTTTTCATTTTCAAACTTTCCTCTAGCGTTTATAGGGAAGAGCACTGTGAGGTAGAAGTGAAGTGCAGGATCGTCACCGATTGTTTTCAGTTCAGGTATTGTGATGAGGAGTAACTCAACTGTTGAAGATCAAGTTGGAACAGTTTCCGCATTTCATACCTACTGCTGCGTTTGATAACAACCTCAGCTGTGCAAAAGTAGGTCACTTGTGTAAGGGACTGGCTCTAACATAGAGGACATTTGTCAAGGTCCATTTACTTGTTGCCACACTCTAAAAAGATATGAAAGGAGTGATATCATGATAAATGAATGTAGCACTGAAGACCTGAAAACATGAAACATGAGAAATAAAATAACTCTAAACATTAAACTGAGGTGAATTTGTTAGGTTTCAAGGTTGATTTCATAAGCTTTATTCGAAATGTGAATTGACAGGTAATTTGCAATTTGATTTCAATTCTGAATCAGGTTATACAAATCAAACATTGATGCATGAATTGCAGAATAATAATTAAGATTAAGTATTTATATACAAGTAATGATTTCATTCCTTTATTCAGCTATTGAGTTAAGCAATTTTGTTAGAAAAAGTGAAAAAATGTTATTAATTTTTAGGAAGGCTTATTTATAGGTCATATATTTTGAGCGAAATAAATATCAAAATGATGTCTAAAAAAAGATTAATATTGTGAAATAATGTAAGCTTGTAGAGTTAATTTTTTTTAAACATTACATGAAATTGTGAATAATTGTAAATACATTCAATTATTTATTGAAATGCATTGAAACACCCATATGTTTTTGTTTTATTAAAGGTTGAATGTTAATACCAAAAGCATTGTTCTGAAACCATAAAGTTAACAGGAAACTAAGAAAGAGAACAAACCTCATTTCTTGGAACTCCTCAGTCCTGGCCCATTATTGTTGGTGGCCATTTTTTGCAGTTTTTATCTCAGTTTTTCAATATTTACAACTCTTGTGGTAGAAACTGGAATGTAGGATGATAAATATAAATATACATTTTATTGAGACAGAATCCCGTAAAACATGTATTATTTTAAACTAATGCACCAGTCAATTGCAACCATGACCCCCAAGGTCCGGGGGTATACCAGGGATAGCCGGGGAAATGGACCATGTTTTTAACTTTCAGGTGGCCCTGCATTGCCGGGTGAATGGGATGGTTATGTCTCGCTTTAAATATAGCAGGGAATGGGCATTACCTAGGGCCCCTGGGGTGCGGGGCATTTGGCGAGATTAAACCATCAGTTCATCCCCGCAGGACGTGATTTTAGCCAATATTGGCTGGGCCTATGGTCAGGGTCCTCGCTATTCCCATGACCGGGGGGGGGGGCGTGGTTTCAAATGACTGATGCATTAGTCTAAAATAATAACTGGTGCATAATGAAAACGATGCAAAAATTTAATGACTACGAACAAATCACCTTAAACTCGTTACATACAGACTGACATGCAAATTTAGCGCATGCATTACAAAGAAGGGCTTGAAATATCATCCCTACCATTGTGACTCATTCAGTTAGACGCGTTAATGTACAAATCGAACGTTTTTGTTGCGGTATTTCACTTCGAATCACCCTCTCGCAATTTTGACCTTGACCGCACACTCGCCTATATCTGAAATGCAAGAAGCGTTTTCATTGGACGGCTATCATTCCTGGTTTTAATGACGCAATTTGGAAAAGCCTTCAAATGTTGTCCAAAATGAAAGTAGGAATACCGCAAAAAAACGTGCTACTGTTTAAATCGAAAGACACGAAACCTGCTTTTAAAATGATAAATATAAAATAACAATAGTTTTTCAGTTCACTACGTAAAAAGAAAATGAAAATACCTTTCCCCAACCGCCAGCGTGTTGACCTCGATATCCCTAGTCTACTGGACGCTTGCATCTGACCCGGTAATCAGATAAAAGACTGGTTCACCGATTTTCTAAGATTATTGTAAGATACATTCTGCGCATTCGTGGTTTATTCTTTTATGTAAAAATATTTAAATAAAAAAGAGAAGTTTTCTCAACAACTGTGCATTTATGATATTTTTTCTCTAAAAGAGTTATTTAAAAAAATCTCTGGTTTTAATTTGCCTTATATTTTTCAAAGCTTCACATATTAGAAGATTACCAATCTTCTATTGCAACATCGAACAGGAACCAGTCTAATGGCGAACTGCTTCGGAATTATCCGAGAGCGGACGGTAAGAAACGGAGCATGCGCGATCAAAACAATGAAAACGCCGCATGCGCAAGCCCATTGCACCAGGGACACTTCTAAAACAATCAATATATGCGCCGGGCGCCGATGCGCCCGCGCAATAATATCAATCGATGCTTCAAACTTAAATCTTATTCTAATGTCTTTTAGTCGGGAAAAGAAATTTGAACGCATTATGCTGACTTGCAGATTTTTGGTTTATGTAAATATTTGTAAACATTAGTGACACAGGTACACGCTCTGACTTCGAGTGTATTGCTTTCACAAGAAGTTTGATACTTTCTTAAATATATCTTAATTTGAGATGATATTTTCAGTTGTTGGAGGCACCTGTGCAGCATCTGGCTATGAATGCTCAGCCCTTAGCGGTGGATACTGCAAAACAGGCACTGGCTGTGCGTGCAGCGCTATCTACGACGTTTCAGGGACTTCATGCACTGCTAAAAGTATGTTTGAAATACATGTATGAAGAGTGTTTTATTCTCTTTATAAAGCACTTATGTCGCATGCGGGCAAAAGAAGACATTTAGGAGCATGTGGTTCGGCGTCGTTGTCCGTGTCCTCGTCCTTTTATCTAGTGTTTTTCTCAAGGAATTTATACCAAATGTGGATACAATATATATTGTTATGCTTGAAGGGTTCGAAAAACAGACAGATCTCAATTTTTGATACATATTTGTGTTCCTTGAACTGTCAACCATTTACCAAATTTACTTTGTCATTTCTTTAACTTGAACATTTCTTGTGAAATATTTTCTAAGCATGAAAATAATATTGTTTGGCATTATATCTTTACCATTGGTGATGGAGAGCCATATCAAATTATTTAATCTAAACTATGGCCCTTGAATATCATCAATTTCAAATTATTTGCTAATTAATTAAAAATATTTTTGATATAATATTGTATAAGCTTTGTTGACCAAGTTCGATAATTCAGTTAAAGCCGGAATCCGTGTTCTTGCTGTCTGCATCCGTCGTTCGCTTCCGAATGTTAACACGGAAACAAAACTCCATATGTCCATAAAACGAATACAAAACTTCACACTTCTAAGCAAAACTATCATTGAATAATTCTGAGTCAAAGTCTCTATTCATCAAGTAGGCATGAAAAGTATTGTGACTTACATTTGTTTCACATAATAATTTGATTCCAAATTAATATTTAAAGGTTAATACACGGCGTAGCCGGGCCGTTGAGTGATAATTGGCCCGAGTGACCCATAATGGCCCGAGACGTAGTCGAGAGAGATTATGAGAACGAGGGCCAATTTTCACTCCGTGTATTAACCTCTTGAATACATCTATTTGCTTTTCTTATTTTGAAAGTTTAAAGTTTGCTTTTTAAAGTTTACCTGCAATCCAGTTGTGCATTCTCATTTCGCACTGGCTTGACTACGATGAGTTAACTCACTCTCAAATTAAATTAATTTTTTTATTATTTAGTTTTTAAGAGTGGGAAAAACAGGCAAACAACATTTTGTTGTCATTTTTATGTTCCCATTTCAATTGATCACCTCGAACAATCCACAACGTCTATCCGAAATTTTCTGTACGAATCACTGACATCTGTCTGTTCATGTCATGAATAACTGAATTCAATTTAAATAACATGAACACTTAGCATTTAGAACGACTGTTTGTACTTAAAGAAACCAATACCTCGTATTATTGGTGTCAATATGTATGAGCAGTTGCTTTTTTTCAATTCAATTTTGCCGCTTCCTTTGTTTTGTTTTTTGAATGTCAACGCAGAATGAAAAACGCCGCCCTAACGGTCCACAGTGGTCATCAAACACTAGCATATCTTCCTGAACTGCGTTTGCGTTTGTCTCCTTTAGGATTTTTATAATAAATATGTTCAAGCAGAACAACAAATTTTGATTATTTAGTCAAGACATTATTTTACAGTCGCCAAAATTGATTTTAAGGCGAAAATTGATTTCACGTGCGAAAGTTCTACGGGCCGCAAATAAATAATCGAAAATCGGCCCGGGCCGCAAAACTGATAATCGCTGATTCATGCAAATAACCGCGAAATCCCTGTACAAATGTTTTACTATATATAGTAACATATATATTAATATACAATACACCTTAAAAATTTTGAAGCTATATTCCAAAAAATGACTGGCAAATATATTAACATTTGACCAAAACGTCATGTTGATGCACTAACCATACGTTTACCATAACAAGTTTAAAATTGATCGATTTGCTTTATAATTGCTAAATTTAGTTTATGTTTTATGATACTACTACGTGACAGATTTGTTTTCATTTTTCCAATTTCTTACTCTGTAGATTATGTTTTTAATCTGCCGATGAGAATTTCATTCCAAGTTGCATCAACGTTGGTTGCAATGTTTTGAGATATAATACATTCTAAGTTAGATAAACCTGCCAAAGAAAATACAATGAACACCGCAGTTAAGACTCTTGAATTATTCAAATTTGACAAAATACACATCGTAACATTGTTTATGTTCAACAATATTCTTGTAATTTCAGGCTGTTCTGCAGCTGCAGACTGCACAGGAATTGACCCGAACTCTGATTGCAGTGGAGGTTCTTGTGACTGTGCCGCAACCTATGCAATTTTCAACACCGGCACCAGCGACATGTGTCAACCTGGTAATCGATTCTGTCAAACTTTCTTTGCACTATTTTTGTTATGATGCCTTCTGGTCTGTTATTGACAATATATGAGACCACCGTTGAACGTTTGATAAACGTCCCCCACAAAAGATGTTAATTTGTAAGAGTTTTTCTCTCTCGCTTATTTTTTTCTCCCTCGCCTATTTAAGCCTACGCGAATTTAGTTAAGGAAAGTCTGTGCTACACTATATATATTTATATATAACGAGTCTGGCTCAGTCATTAATTAAGACGTTTTGTATAATAATCTTTTTATTCTTATAATTTTCCAGAAATAAGCCTTTCATGTTAAGTATGCAAAATCAACAGATTCTTAAGAAATGTAATGATATCGGAAAGTGTTTGATACTGCTTATACCGCTTGGAAATAGTATGCTTAGTATCAGCGCCGTAGCCACACTCAGGCATAACGAGGCTGTAGCCTCAGTTAAAATGTGCATAGCAAACAAAACATATAAAAAAGAAGAATAAAATACAATACAAATATAATGACATCAACTTCTTGATGCAAGGAAAGACCACAATAATACAATGCAGTATGCAAAATGCCGTAGCAAAAGACACTGAGGCAAGTCGGGGCATTTAGCACTGCTGGGACTCCGTACAATTGATCCGCCAAAAGACGTATTAGTTCACACGTTGAGCACATGCTTTTCTGATAACATAAGCGAAATGATATGTTTTTATTGATATAATTGAATTTGTTGTTAAACTCTCACGACGAGGAATTCCTCTCAGAGGGAGATGGTTAAAATACCAAAATCGTTGCGCGGAAAACGAATCTGTCATATTTTAGTGTGCTTCAAAACACACACCCTATACTCTCGGAAACGAGATGGTTATCAAGAACAGATTCCATTAACACCCTGTTAGTTCATTATGAAAATATAAACGACACACTAAGTCATATTGTTAAAGAATCATCTGGTAAGTCAGCTTCTGATGCGTCAAATTATGCGAGGTCAATGGACAGCTTCAAGTTCATTGTAGTGGCTTTTTGGACTCAATATAATGCCATTTATCAGACCACTGTCTGTGAACTTGCAAGCTAACGAGTGTGACATGCTATGGAGTAATTTTGTGAAGCTTACAGGCTTGCTGATATCTTTAAAACTGTAAGAGTCAAACCCAACTTTTTTAGAAGATTTGTGATAGGTCAGTAAAAAAGCTGTATAATAATGTTGTAATGTGGCAATGTTACTACGGATCCTTGGAACACAAATCACATGGCAAATACAGGGGGGGGGGGGGGGGGAATACATGAGAGATGAAACATTATAAGCTCAATTCATTTTAGACCACGTAATACAGCACCTTACTTCTCGTTTTCCTGCACAATAGAAAAAACGTTTTTGAGGCAACTAATTTGTTTCCTGGAAATCATGACCAGCTTACGTGTGACATCGAAGGAAAAAAATCAATCAAACAATTTCAAACGACCTCTCTATGATAAGCCAATTTGAAACCGAAATGATAATCTGGAGACATTCTGATGAAAAAACTAAAAATTAATCTGTGTCTCGAAAACTACTTCTCCGACATGAATGCATTTTTTATTTAATTTAAAGCTTACCTGTTCATTGTTGTGTCCTGTTCGTGCGAACTGCGAATGCAGTTTCAGCGCTTTAAGACTTAGACCTGACATTCCACGATTGCAGGAATCTTTCGGCTATTGATTCAGAAAGCAAAATTATTTCAGAATCTATATCTGGTGTATCTTGTTTCAGTGATTGAATACTTCATTTGCCCTGCAATTATCAGAAATCGAACATAGATTTTACTCTACTGTATACCGGTGAGGTTGTTCCTGGATCCTAATTCCAATATATATTTATATATTCTCGCTCGTTTAAAAAAAAAACTATGAATAGAGCCAATAATGAGAATTTTGTTAGGTATAACAGGTTGTCATGGACATACTAGAGACGCCCTAGAAAGAACAATACAGAGATGGAATGCTTCCGGACATCCGTAAACTGCCTCAAAATGCGTTAATTTTACAGATAATGATACAGATTGTCAATAAATGTACAACCAATTATCTTTAAATCAAATGTATTAGATAAACGTTGCGTCAAGATCCCTTTAGTTTTGAATTAAAAACACTTCTATGCAGATTCAAACTGTTCGTGTCTTACGTGACCAGTACATTAAATTGTTCCGGAAAAAGTTGTTAGTAGTATTACTTCTTGTTTCTACCAGTTTAAAAGTGTGACACAATTATTTAACAATTGGTAAAAAGGTCCATATTGTTACTTTTATTAATGCACTTATCAAGTACATTTTTGTATTGGTTTTGAGTTTCATTTTCACACACATACCCTGTACAATTCAACTTCCTATTGTTGTTATAAGTCATTGCTCAAAGCCCATCGGATATTCTCAAGAATCGACAACACTAAATCATACAGGATATGCTTTTAAGAGATAACAAAACGTCTTCACTTATTTTTATAAATGTATCATTAATCAGTTCTTTAACTTCAGGAGTTGGAGTGACGTGCACATCTTCCGGTGGGGAATGTCAGTATATTCTAGCAGGCTACTGCGACACTACAACCAATGCGAATGCTCCGGTCTGCGCATGTGCAGCAATCGCCGACATCGCATCACAAACCTGTAACTTTAAAGGTACTATTGTTTAACTCACAATCGTTTATCTATAATCCTGTTCCTAACCATTAAACACATACGTCTGTATTACTATGCAACATGCTAGTATCGACGAAAAATATGAATATCTGATATATTTCAAAAAGCCGAAGCAGAAACTACATAAACCTATGCAAAATAAGACAGCATGGCCAACGTAACAAAGTCCTTGATTTAGCCGACTTGACGAATGAATATATAGCCAACAAATGTCTAGAACCAACTACTAACAGTGATATTAATAATACATCCAATAGGTCAAAAACTTGTTTCAAAAGGCTAAAAGCAACCAACAATCATAAATAAATACAAATTTAAATAATTAATACATTCTTGGACAAAAGCAGTATAAAGTAAGTGTTTGGCAGATGGGGTGTATAATAAAATGGGCAATGCAAATGCCTGGACAGTATGCCAAATGGGGTAAACCATCAATTAAGAATACATTTTTTTTTTTTTTAAACTTTGAGAATACATAATTCACTTGACAACTTTGTTATCAACGCCGATATTAACTTCTTGCTTTCAGCCTGTACCGCGGACGCTTTGTGTACAGCCCTTGATCCAAACTCAGAGTGCATAAAAGGCAACTGCCTCTGTAAATCCGGATATGATATAAATGGCTCGGGGACGTCATATAAGTGTGAACAACAAAGTGAGTTGAAACATCAGAAGTATTTTATGCAGTTTTCCATGTAGTTTTATTCTTACTTGTCTCCTAGGTAAGCATAGTGGCTAACAATGCTCATATGGTTGGTATCCAAAGAATGGGTTTCATAAGACAGTTAACCTTTATAGCATAAGACCCATCTATAAACAATAGTGCGAGAGCGGTCGATACAATGTTGTGATGTAGTTTCATTTCACTTCAAAAATCAATATATATGCCAAAGTATATGCATTGCTCAAGTGGCAGTACTTACTTCACTTTCGTGTTAGGACATTTACATCTCAGATTTGATTTTTTTAAGTTTTGTCTTTTAACATTGAGACTAAAACCAAAACCAATGTTTTCATCGAGGTATGAATACGAGCAAGTTCTATCCGATTTTGAAATACAATAGAACCTTTTTATTCTCCCTCTCCCATAACGCTATACATGTGATATGGACAATATTTGTTGAATTTCGTTGTAATTTCAAAAATTAGTTTACCGAGTGATCACGGAAAGCAATATTTTTACGACTTTTGGAATTATACCGAATTTCATGTATTTTTTCTCTTATTCTAAGATTTAAGCCTAATTACTTATTAAAGTTTTCGTGAATTGGAATGTATAGTCATAAAACATAAAGTCGTGACGCCATTTTAGGATTTCAACCCTGTAGAGTGAATGATACGTTACTTTTAGTAAGCAATAAGGGAGGCAACTATATAAGAGCATTGAAAATTACATGGCATTTCACCGAAAAGCATAAGAGAAATATATAATCTTAATTGTTCGTGTTTAATTGAAATAGTTAAGTACGGGTGATTTTGGCTTTTTTGTAGATCTCATTGCATTATCGATATCATTTGCATTCTTATAAGTAAACTGAATATGTGTGTAATAATGAAAATCATATTCGTGTATTTCTTACAGGTGGGTCAGAGGCGATCACAGCATCATTCGTCATGGTGATGGCATGCCTGGTGATTGGTTTTCTACAAATCTAATCAACGATTGTAAAGGAGTACTGGACTGGACCGAATATGGACACCGATTTCAGAACATCAACTGCAAACTTACTTTTGGGTGAATTAGTGCCAACATTGTGATAAAATGAAGCTTTATAATACCAACTCTTGCGTGATAAAACGATGCAACTTATGTTTCTTTTATGTGATATGAAGTTGATACCAGTTGCACGTATATGATCTTAAGAGAAGCCACATAAAGCATGCTGAAATTACCAGATATAAAACAATCGTTTGAATGAAGAAAATACAATGTTAACTGTTGTTTAGTGTTGAATAAAACAGCCTGTTACCAGCGTATACATGTATAAACTAAAAAGTACGGGACTGAACTTTGATAATTGATGTTAAGATTTAAACAAATGCAGTAAAAACACCCACTTATCATGGCAATGTTAATTGTAGTCGGTTGAGCTTTTTTGAAGTTCCTGGCGGTTTATTAAATGCTATGTTAATGAATTTATCTCTTTCTTCTGTTCACAAAATACCAGCTTACAACTGGATTATAGAAAACAAACATTGGTTGACCAGAACACCTTCAGACTCACTTTTATAACACTTATTCCAATCTGAAAACGTACTATTCCAGTCCGGCAACGAAATCCACCCTGATTTTAATTTATGTATATCTTAACAAACATTTTTCCAAATATTACCACTAATTCTACGGGTGTGACACTTTTCGGATTGCGAAAGGTAAATCTAAAGCAACCTGCTTTATATCTATTGTTCAAAGAATGTTAAAACATAATATCTAAATCCTTTATAATACGTGCTCATATAAAGTTTTCTTAATAAAATCTGTTGGTAAGCTGTTGAATTTTGATATATTTTGTCTTACCATGTCTTTGTGTGTTGTTTTAATAAACGTTTAATCTCTATTGGCCTCTTTAATTTACCTGATCTAGCTATTGCTAACTGCAAGGATACTGATAATGATGTTATGCTAATACCTGCATTATTGCATGTGTATTCTAAGCTTTTATTTGATTAAGGTAACCGGCTCTTTACGAGAAAGTGCAACAAATACAAAAATACAAGACACAAGTACAATAGTGGCACAATGGACATACAAAATGATGATAATCCAATCTGGATAGAAGATCCTTTCCAGGCAGAAAGTACATTTATGTATTATCATAAACAATGAAATAGACGATAACCGTCTCAGTGTAAGATTGTAATATATGTTGCCGAATAAGTACCAAAGGTTATGTTTCACGAAAGGTATATCGAGGGTGATTTTTGTTTGATGTTTACGAAGTAATATATATATTTCAATCTAACAAGGAAACACACATTGTTTCTTTTCATTTTGCGCCTGAAGAGGACACGGAATTGTAAAAAATGACAAATAACGGTAGTCGTCCAGAATAACGCGAACTATTGTTTGCAAACGTAACGTCAATTCGGAAATATTGTCCCTTAAGTTGTGTCCAAGCCCTATGCGCGCTAACCTTTGAATGAAGTAAGAGCGGGCTTAAATTTCAATCTAGTGAAAACATGTCAAACTCTTATTTCACTCCTTGATATTATTTATATTTAACGAAAGAATCTCTATTAAGCAATAAACTTACTGTGTCTGGATAATTGATGAATGATGATTGACAGTGGAAACTTAGACGGGGACAAGCATTTCATTAAAATAATACCTCGCTTGAAAACACACCACTCAGCATGCTTCATGTTTAATACATAATTTTATTGGAAACGCACGTAAACAAAAATGTAACTTAGCTTGCTTATTAACGCCATCGTTTGGGTTACGAGGAATATATCTTATTGAAACAAGAAACAGGGATGGAAGCAAACACTCTCGAAACGACAACTAACGTCACATGACGTATTGTAGCAAACATATCAAGCTATCGTTAACGTTAAAGAAAAAGGAAATCGCCATTGCACCGTCAACATTCTCTTTTAGAAGAACTTTCTGATGGTTGCCCAAACATTTATGACTATTATTTACTATTATAATTGCATTTAATTATATTTCAATGGTTTCAAGTGTATGTAGCTATTAGTTGTATTATCGTAATAAATAAGAAAATTGTTTGTCATAATGGACTGCTAAGAATGTTGGCATACGCTTGATCTTCATGGAAAAACATTCAACAACATCTAAACAACATCTGACACATAACATCTAAGCAACATCAGACCCATAACGTCAAAATAACATCATTCTCATTACGTCAAACAACATAAGACGCACAGCATCAAAACAACATCAGACACATAACGTCAAATCAACAAAGACACACATCTTCAAAAAAGCAGCCACATATTGCGTGAATATTCATATTATCGTTATCTTTAGAATAAATAGTCCTTAACGATAGTTAAGTACTGAATAACTACTAACCGCTGATGCTATGGCGTTGTGACATCGTTGCATCTACTATTGCTGTCAAAAAATAGTCCCAATCCAATCGAGGCTGTTGTTATCATACTATAAACCTTTTGATTTCAAAATATCTCTTATCAAGACTGTATTTATAGAATCACCTTAACTTTTATTTTTGTCGGACATGGAAAAGAAAAATAACAATCGCGCTAGACATTTACTTCACACTATTTCAAGGTATGTTTTACCTAAATACATGGAATCAATAAGACCTCTATATTACTAATTTAAATAAATTAGTGCAGACCGACGAAAATATAAAATGCCATCGGAGAAAACTGTAAACATTTTCTATTTGTTCTTATCAGTTCTTATCTCCCCTGTCAAATACAAGCAATGGTATCTTTCCGTGCTTAGAAGAACTGCGTCAGGTTTGCATTATATGAATTTATTATCTCTGCCATCCAGTTATCCACCACTTAAACAGTTTTGTATATGAAAGAGTATGAATCCAAGGATGTCGGTAAAGGCTTTAGAACACACGTAAATTTATGGAGAAGTTAAAGCCAAACTCCACGCATTCTCGCGTATTTTTATAAGCATGTGCATTTTATATACTTACAGTAAGTAAAATAATGTGTTTTGGTCAATGGAATGTTATTGTAGGTCTATTGCATTTTTAAAACAATTGACGTAATTGCTTAATGGCATTCCTTTTAATACAAAAGGCCAACCCCTCGATCGCAATGTATTTCTATTTTACCGTCCAAGGCCTGTATTCATAAAACATCTTAAGTCATTTTTAACTTTAAATAATCGATTTCCTCAGATTTATTTAGTTCGATTTAATGAAAAATACAGTGTCTTTAACACAAAACTATGTTTATTACATTGAATTGATGATAATAAAGTAATTTACTGGTAAGTAGTTTGTTGAATTCTACACAAATAAACATTGTTACACTTCTGACCTTTTAAATAGCACGCCGGGGATGAAGTCACCACGTGCGAGCTCATTTGCATGAGGCCCTGTAAGGATTTTTCCTTATAAAATATATTGCGCTATACCATAAAATGCAGTGTTTTAAGTCCAAGGAAGACAACTCAAATTTAAATTTATTACTTTATATCTATACGTATGAATTGTCCCTCTTTGCATGTATTCTAATCGGCTTTAAACAAATTTGTGCGGCAGCCACGATGAATAATCGCTCAATTGCACAGTGGTTGATTTTTTAAATGTTAGTTTGATTTTTTAGAATGCCTTACAAAAACTACAGCACTTGCTCAGGCTATTTCGGCCTTGCGTCACAATGTATTAAGTCAGAGGGCGGCTGTCGTACAGTACGGTGTTCCAAGATCTACACTAAGGGATGGCGTTGATGAAGAGAAGAAAGGAACACAAACCGGTCAAAGTAGAATGCTTACTGATGTCGAAGAGCGGGCTCTGGTAACGTACCTGATCTATATGGCTAACCAGTGCATACCGCATACACGAGACATTGCTAGGTGTTACATACGGGACATCTTGGTTGATTCAGTTACATAACAGTGGTCGAAAGTTTAATTAACTATGCATAACGCTTTCATTTGACCAACATCACATGTATAACGGTGACTTGCCCTGCGTACACGTGTTCTTAAGTACGAATATTTTAGATGCTTGCATGAACACTTGAAAATTAAATTACGTATGTTGTTTTTTTTATAATTAAGGCCGGGCTACATTGTTCAATATGAAGGATGACCCATCGGACAAGAACTAACGACAGATCGCCATCCAGACATAACGGAGAAGAGGGCCTAAACTCTGGACAACAGACTATTGACGATTTTTTCTATCTTTATGTTGAAACTTCCTTTCAGAAAGTCATAGGTCCAACTGCTGCGCATACCTACAGACAGCAGACAATGGTGAATCAGCATATCACCGCGCATCTATGTGTGTCTGCAAGTGGTCGTATGTTAACGCCTTTGGTTATATTTCCGGTACGAATTTCTATGTACGTTGTTACGTGTATATTATGAATCCACATGCAACACTCTAGAACGTGTGTGTTATTTTGTAGCTATAATACGCGAAAAATATGTATATTTATATATTATGACGTATTCACTGGTTTATAATTTATTATAATATCCTTTAAAGGGGTCGCATCCACATCGACACTATCAGGATTGGATTCCTGATAAATCTTCATTGTTAAGCTAAACTTGTTTCTAGTGAAATTGTATAAATGGATGATCTATCGGTAGATAAAATCGGTGAACTTAGTAAGCAAATAATCGATTGATGATATGATTATTGATTGGATTTATCATAGTAGATTGTTTAATCGAATGCATGCTTGAATGCCTGAATGCCTGAATGTTTGATTAATTGAATGAATGAAAGATTGAATGAATGAATAAATGAATGATTAATTGATTGATTGATTGATTGATTGATTGATTGATTGATTGATTGATTGAATGAATGAATGAATGAATGAATGAATGAATGAATGAATGAATGAATGAATGAATGAATGAATGAATGAATGAATGAATGAATGAATGAATGAATGAATGAATGAATGAATGAATGAATGAATGAATGAATGAATGAATGAATATAAAAAAATCGATTATATTTTCGTTGAAATATATTTTCAGAAATTACTATGGTTCGGACCTCACAGTTGTAAGCTCACTGAGTTCAAGTTTATCGGTTTATAATATAACTACTGGAAGTTTATAAATAAGCATACATAATGTCGGTCATGTTTCATGAAGGAATCTTAGTAGCTTTTTTAAATTTTTGCCAAAAAAAAAGACTTACCGAAAACAGGTGAAATGTCATTTTAATCATATTATATTGTAGTAAATATATAAAAAATCATTTAAAACGGTTTCTTGACTGATCAAATAATACGTTTGAAGATATAGTTTAGAATGAAATATATGAATAACATCGTAAGAAGAGCAAATTTATGGGGTGGGCGAATAACTGGTACAGTAGGGCGCTTCTTTTGGCGAAATCAGAGTGGTAGTTTGCACGTGGGAATATTCGAAATCCCTTGTTGTTTTTAAGGAAGAGCTAACCTGTCTGTGTGTAAAGTTTTATCTGTGCAAGAGCTATCTTGTGTCAAAAGTAACACAGGAAAAACCTCCGTTTCCGGCCGAAATGGGTCGCTAACCAGTATATATAATTAAGTTATTCAATCATAAGAAAAGTGAAATACTTAACATAGGAAAGAGACTTATGTCCTAGGCGTGTACTCATTAAACATCTTAAGTTATTTTTGAACTTAAGTCACTTTCCTAATTTAAGTATCGACGCCGGTGTTTGGAAGAATTTTGACTCCATCCCGCCGGTCATTGTCCTTTAAAAATTGAAGAATCTTCTTGAGATTTAGAAGCTACAAATAATAGAAAAGTAATGTTAAACACAGAATAAAAGTGTTATTTACTACTGTTTAAAGCTTCACTCTCACAGATTTACCATTTTTACAACTTTTTTAATTTTTTGTCTTAGAAAGGGCATAGTTTTGCGTAGGTATCTGCAAGCCAATCATATAAGACTGCTGACAAAAATCAGATCGTAGATTGTCATATTTCTGATTGAAAATTATTGTTTTTTGGCTTAAACTAACGGTTTAAGAAAAATGCATAAAACATCATTTTTTGTACTTAAATATAAATCTCTGCGGTCTGATTTTTTGTCAGCAGTCTGATATAACTGGTTTCTAAGGATTTTCGCAAAAACTGGCTCGTTCCAAAACAAAAAAAATAAAAAAAAATTGTCAAAACGTTCAATCTGTGAGAGTGCAGCTTTAAGTATGCAAAATGACTGTGCAAACAATCATTTGAGGCATATACAACTCTATAAGTAGTTGTAATTTGCAAAAATGAGCAGAAAAGTCATGAAATCAAATAATTTGAATACCATCTGTATGAAATACGTTATCTTTTCGATGTTTTGCAATGATTTTTAACAACTCCAAGGTTAAACTCCGCTTGACTTCAACGGAGCATTTTTGAGGAATCAAATTTTGACCTGCCTAGAATCTCTTCATACTAGTACCATTTTCTTTATCTGGAGGAGGTATAGAATTTCCGGACAGGACCTTTTTACCAACACAGACTTCGCCTTGAGCTTCAGCTAGAGCTTCAGCATCGACGCTGATAATAAAAAAATGGTTTGTTTTACAGACATTTTTAGTGCATTTAGGTGTTCAGGGGAAAAAGGTAATAATCTAAATGTATTTTTACCAATTGGCCTTGAGAAATTTCTAGTTATTCAAAGTAAAAAATGGATGGATGG
Source organism: Mya arenaria (assembly GCF_026914265.1). Taxonomy (NCBI): domain Eukaryota; kingdom Metazoa; phylum Mollusca; class Bivalvia; order Myida; family Myidae; genus Mya; species Mya arenaria. Next base: position 35,591,422 of record NC_069125.1, read on the forward strand.
ATGAATGCATGAATGCATGAATAAATGAATGAACGAACGAGCGAACGAACGAACGAACGAACGAACGAACGAGTGGGTGGGTGTTTAGGTGGGTGGGTTGGTGGCTGGTTGAGTGAGTGAGTGAGTGAGTGAGTGAGTGAGTGAGTGAGTGAGTGAGTGAGTGAGTGAGTGAGTGAGTGAGTGAGTGAGTGAGTGAGTGAGTGAGTGAGTGAGTGAGTGAGTGAGTGAGTGAGTGAGTGAGTGAGTGAGTGAGTGAGTGAGTGAGTGAGTGAGTGAGTGAGTGAGTGAGTGAGTGAGTGAGTGAGTGAGTGAGTGAGTGAGTGAGTGAGTGAGTGAGTGAGTGAGTGAGTGAGTGAGTGAGTGAGTGAGTGAGTGAGTGAGTGAGTGAGTGAGTGAGTGAGTGAGTGAGTGAGTGAGTGAGTGAGTGAGTGAGTGAGTGAGTGAGTGAGTGAGTGAGTGCGTGCGTGCGTGCGTGCGTGCGTGCGTGCGTGCGTGAGTGAGTGAGTGAGTGAGTGAGTGAGTGAGTGAGTGAGTGAGTGAGTGAGTGAGTGAGTGAGTGAGTGAGTGAGTGAGTGAGTGAGTGAGTGAGTGAGTGAGTGAGTGAGTGAGTGAGTGAGTGAGTGAGTGAGTGAGTGAGTGAGTGAGTGAGTGAGTGAACGAGATTTTACAAGTCTTTTAACGAAAAACGTAAGTCGTTTCATGAGATACGAAAGAAGGACTCATGTCTCCGACTAGACCATCGTGTATACATAGTACGCAACTGGCCGATTCTTTCAAAGAGACTAGTGAAATCATTTCCCATGTATTGGATCATGCGCGTGTCTTTCATGTGCACCAATTGTCCAGTCTCCGTGGAACCAGCTACAGGGGCAACTTGCCCCGACGACCTCCTTATAACAATTCAAGTACAGGGTAGTACAGTATACAAAGTAAAATTCTGGACTTGCTCGCATATCAACACAATCATGAACAATCATATTGTTAATGCTCGAGTTGCCCTGTACAACAATAAAAGTACCGATTACATTGATGACAGAAAATATCTGAAAAACTGCGCAATGTTCGTCAAGATCTTTCAATCATTCTGTTAATCCTTCATTCAGTTAACTAAACGGTTAAGTATAACATTGTGACACACAGACAGATTTTGACAGTACAGAATAAAAACTGTAATGTTATTTTTGTGTATTGGGTCTTTCAAAATATTCAAAGGGGCAGCGCCCATTTCCATTTAACAGCTAAATATTTCAAACAAACGTTGTAAATAGTAAATAGAGGAAAATTGTTTGTTGTAGTGTAAGGTCGTGATATAGTTTATTGAGTGAGCAACACAATTTATGTTTCATGTTTTCATTTCATTTTCACTTTTTCATGTTTTCGCATGGCGGGTATTCGTCCTTTGGCAGATTTTAGCGCGGATTCATCATTGAGGTATGCACATATGCATATGCGAACTTTTTGCATGTCTTCCGGAAGGTGAAAAGCCAAACTCTACCTACACGAAGGGACAGAAACCAGACATCTTAGTTTAACGTTTTGCCCCTGTTTCACGCACATTTCTGTATGTTTTGTATACGAGCAACGTGTGGTATCGTGACCTCTGATATTCTGCTTATTATTAAGTTGGTTTTTAACTCAAACTGAAACATGTTCATTTTAACATCCAGTTAGCATACAAAAACAAGGGCGTATGAAAGACAGGAAATATGACAATGGCAATAAAGAAATAAATGCATTTAAATAAATACAGTGCGCAATGCTCTACATCTTTTTTGAAAAGTTACAAAAGCCCAGTCTCGAATCATGTACGCTGTCTTCCGTTTATACGGAAGCAGTTTGCGTTGATGTTTGCTAAAATAAACAGTTCACTATAGTATTCAGAACGTCTATAGCAAACATTTCTGAATATCGTACATTTGACATATAAAAAACAATGGCTTACTACTTACATGGAATTATTTGATCTTGTATAGGTCCCATGCAGAATCAATGAACAACTAACCCACGTGGTGGCATTTACTTTTTGTTAAGTCGGACTTATTCTTTTTAAAACAACGGGTTATCCGGCGCCATTACGTGGTCTATTTGAATTGAAATAGAATAAGACAACGCTCACTCTAATCCAACCAATCGGCATTCGCTATTTCATTACTCCATTTCTAATATACATGTCATACTATCAGAAGTATATATACAACTCCTAAATCATGCTTGCCTCGAGGCAAAATGGATCACATTCGATGAAGTTAAGCAAGAAACTGTATTCTTAGGCCAAGAAAAATGACCTGTAATTGATCAGGCACCTATTTTTAAAACTTCTTTCATGATCTAATAATAATCATTGAATATACTTTAAAAGCAAACTGGAAACACTCTTTCATACTGGAACAAAAACTAAAATGAGATATAAAGAAGCGAATTCAGTGGAACCAGAGTATCTAAACATTATTTTCAGTTGGTTTTTCCACTTTTTAGGTCGCTTAAATTTAGTTGTTACCTCTTGAGGGTTAGGTCATATTCAAAAAAGGTTTAATGCTGTATACTTTTAATCAAGATTTACATTATAGTTCGTACAGGTCACATTCCTCAATTGTATTGATTTATTTATAAGCTGACAATGAAAACTTTAGACAGTTTTCAATTTCTATTTTACCACATGAGAAATAACAAAAAATAACTAGACATAAATTTATTAACATTTTCCATAAAAATAATTAATTGACTAGACATATATCAGAGGCGGTAATCACATGGTACATTGTTTTGATACCAAGCACTATAAAATGGCTGCGCCCAGTGAGACGGTATGTATTTTTGTTTAATTTCCATCCATAATTAAACAATTTAATTTCCTAAAATCGACCATGTTCCAGCGCCCAATTCTCCCTGTAATATTGTACCTTCATTTTGTCAGACAGTTCTGTAGTTTACGTGGAATGCGTGTCACAAGTTTTCAATCGAGGCAAAATGTGCTGCGGAAATCTTTGAACCAAGCATCAACTGTCCATTTTTTTCAAAATTTCGTCCATAATATACGCAATTTCGTTTACATAACTATTCATAAACATTGCCGTACACCTATCGCTAAGCCCTAAGTTATGTTTCCATAGCAACGTACGCATTTTGCGGATATAACGCTACATTTTCCGAACCAAGCACTCACGAAATATTATTCGAACCAAGCACTTCATCATTTTATACGCTTAATATATTTCTTTTTCAGGCTGATAAACAAGCCGTTCAACAGCTGGAAACGCAAACTACTCCTGTAGCATAGTACTATAAAGGTTGTATATGTATTCTTATAAAGTATGTACTATACCATTTAATTTCAAGAAGAATTTTATTTTACAGTCCGAGCATCGTTATTTTATGGTAAAACTCTTATTTAAAAACATTATAACACAATTTCTCCGCTCAGAGTTATTTGGAAATCATGATCTATTAAAACATTCGTCGAAGATATGGATTTGAAGTTATATAAAAAAATATATATCAGAAAATGTTTCTGCAATGACTGCACCATGTTGGCGGTATTTTATTTTCGTCTATACATTAACTCGTATAATATAATGGCCATTTCTTTGTATACGTCACAACAATTCATTCCTAAGTACTATTTTGTTGTGATCATTTATTTTAACTCATAACTAAACTCATGTATTTTTAATTAACAGGTATCATGCATTTGACTAATCAGCACGGAAAAGGTTGCCAGGCCGGAAAATATACGGCTGTTTCAAGGGATAGAAACGCCTCGCTAAAGGGCAATCAGGGTGTGCGTTGGGAGAAAGCCAGTAGAAATGACTCGAAAGTGGTAACTACAAAAAGGATAGGCTTGGAATAAATAACTATTTACCATAGTATTTATTCATTGTGAAGTGTACTGAACATCATTGTACATTGTATCCCTACTGAGTACAATATTTTCGCATATTTTAACGTTTAAAATAAACCAAGAGAATATATGTTGTTATACATTTTAGCTCTTAACATTGTATGCGTCTGTCGAAGTGTCTCTTATTGATATGCATACCTTAAACTATTGTATTTTATAGCATCAAAACTATATCAAATAACAGTTAGCTTATAAATTTCTTATACTTTAAGAGTATTAGTTTCGAGAAATGGATGAGGAACAAACAATCAATTCGAATAAATGTTTATTATTTTCAATTTTTTTTATGACAAAAGCATGCAGTGTGAAAACAACACACATAACTAACGTAAGAGTATGAGTGTATGTATAGAATGTGTATAAACCATTGTTAACATGAACATGCTATATTCATGTTATACATATTGTATAATTATACTCTGACTTATGCAAATACATACAACCATGAACATATTACAGCAATTAAACAAAAATTGAGAACTGTATCATTAACATAGTAACAACAAATCGCAAACATAAACTGAAGATTATCACAGAATGATAGAACATTCAATTGGGCTAAGAACCGATCATCGCAAGCAGATGATAACATTAGTCTGTTTAAAGAATATAAAAAACAGTTCACTCAATCACTTATTTTGTGCACTTCTGGACGCTTCTATAGTAGCTTAGGCCGGAACGTGAAGCGTATTCTTTACCACAGCTACATTTCCTCCCCTCGGTGGGATAACAAATGAACCACCAGATCTCGTCAAATGTGGTATTTAGCACCACAAATTTCACATTCGATCTGGTCGTCTGTATGTACCATTGTCCGATGGTTTAACCATCCCCATTTGTGGCGAACGCTTTGTCACAGTCGGTAAACTGGCTCTGCATTTCCTCACTATAGGCACAACCTCTGAAATATGATTTAATAACTATTTTAAGAATATTTGTATCCTGTATTTGCAAATGGTAACATTTAAAATATTTATTTATATTTAAGTTAATATTTTATATGCATAAACATAAATGTAACGACTTCGAAATATGGCAATCTGAAACGGATAGTTTACCTGTGGCGTTTTGAGTGGCTTTGGCTAAAGAACATAAGCTCACAGCATCTGTATGGTGCTGAGCATGTATGTTTTCTTTAATGTATACTTAATGCGCATTTGGTCTTGTATGATTTCCCACAATGTCGGCATAACATATACTGTAACAATACATAAATTATATAGTGCTTGGTTCGAATAATATTTCGAAAATGCTTTGTTCGAAAAACGGTTGTAGCGTTATTATCGCAAAATGCGTGCGTTGCTCTCGTAACATAACTTAGGGGATATCGACAGGGCTACATGCAGTGTTCATAAATAGCTCTGTAAACGAAATTGCGTATATAAATGACAAAATTTAGAAAAAAAGGACAGTTCATGCTTGGTTCAAAGATTTCCTCAGCACATTTCGCCTCGATTGAAAACTTGTGACACGCATTCCAAGTAGACCACAGAACTGTCTGACAAAATGAAGGTACCATATTACAGGGGAAATTGGGCGCTGGAACATGGTTGATGTTAGGAAATTTGATTGTATAATTATTGAGAGAAAATAAATAAAAATACATACCGTCTCACTGGGCGCAGCATTTTTTAGTGCTTGGTATCAAAACAATGTACCACGTGATTACCGCCTCTGTATATATTTTATAAACATTATACAAAAATACTGCAATGTTCATAATAATGGCATGGTACATTCTATTACAAACATATTATGTTTGCAAGGCACATTACAATAGTAAATCGATACAAAGGGACAACTCATAGAAACTATAATGTGGAGATATTTGATCACAATGTTACTCTGCTAGGTTATGCCGTAGTCAGCAAATAGGAGGAACGACCCCAAGCGGCACGCAAACGACATGCGTTAACCAAATAAATGCTTATGCCTAATGCTGTGGTTACGATAATGGTTTCCGTAATTATATCCTTTATCTATATCCTTCACAATTTCCGCAAACTTCAAATTCCGCAAATTCCTATTAAATAGCCAAAGAAATAGGGAGAAACCTAATGTTCAACTATTTGGGCTTAACTCTGGCCCCTAATTACATTCCAAATTTTGCAAGTGTAACCAACAGCATTTAATGGATATATTCCGCTGCACGATCCATCCTCCCAACCCAGGTTCAACTCCATGGTCAAGGGAGATAAATCCTTAAATAGATTACTAGAATGATTAATCTTGCTAGGTTTATCCACAGTTAAGACCATCATATGAATGGCAACACAAGTCAGAAACATGCCGCCCAGAATTTTCAGCAAATTTGTGGGAGCTCTTCAAAACAAATTTGTCCCCCAAAATTCTACCCTAAATTTCAACATAATTGACTGCCAAAGGATCATTGAGGAACTTGATTAAAGCTGCCTGTATTGTGACAAGATACATTCGACAACCAACTTGGGACAGGTGGGCACCGTCAGAAGAGTTGAAACCAGGCGCTCTGCTATCAATTTTGCAAGAGAACGAAAGTAAATCTTGGAAATTCTGAAACCGGAAGTGAAAGGGGGAAAACTCGTAACTGTATTCGCAGCCCAATGGTTCAAACTAACCGATTCGTCCCCGATAATGAATTGCGGATGTTCCCATGCGAAAATAAACGCGATTACGGTTCAAGTCCTCATCACCATTATGGTTTGACCGTTCATCAGTAGGTATCTGTTTCATACAGAAAGTTCAAGGATGGCGTTCTCAGCCCCGAATGTGGATGTATCGTCCGATGTATAAATTTCAAGTCAACTTTATCACCAAAAGACACCCCTCCCACTGCAAAAACCACTGTGCCATATTTAAAAAAAAACACTGACTTGTGCATGACGCTGTTCTCATTTTAGATATTTTTGACTTATCTCTATTAGCAGGCACTAGCGTTGGTAACTAGTTCAATGGCGATAATTATACATCCAAACAACAATTAATAATAATGAAAAATTTCCCACAAGTTACAAATCAAACTAATAGTGCATTTATTTGTAAAGCCATAACATGAACAAACATGAACCCTTGCTGATGTAAAAAAAATACAGACACGTTTTATGTCGATCTACATATCAATTATATTTATGCAGAAAATAATATTCAATTTAGTTTTTCGACCACCCGTTCCTTAGACTCTTAACGGAATTTCGATACAGCAATTCCAGTTCTGGCAAATAGGTTAAAATCCCTTCCTTGCAATGTGTATGTTAAACATTAATTATCTAACCATAGCAATTTGAGTGATTGAGCCAAACCCAAATACGCATTGTTTGCGGTATACAAAGTTAAATGGTATTTGGATTTTATGAGTCTTTATATTGAAGAACAAGAACCAAACCTCCTCGCTTTAGCTTTATTTCACGTGGTCTAAGTATGATAGACACCTCATGGACGTATCTACGACAAATATACCCTCGCTACGCTCGGGTATATATGTCATAAATACGTCCACTTATTGTCTATCCTATACATATTCACATCAAGAATAGAAGACACGTCGTTTTTGTTTTTTCACCTGCTTTTTAGAAACGTGCTAGAGATTGTTCAAATGGAACGGTTTTAAAATAAAGCATGTTTTGAGAAAACGTTTGCATACAAAATCATACACATAATGTATTTAAAACTTCTGGGGAAAAGCTAGTTACAAAATTCCTATTTAAAAATACAAGGCCTTACAGAAATTTTGTGAGATATTGCCAATTATATAGAAATGATAGAAAACATTACTGTTATGAAAACTTCATATTCTTTTTAAAAATTGCATTTAATGTTTCATTTCTTACTACCAATCTTGTAAGGAACATCTTTAAATTAATACAGCATATGCACGTCTCATTTTGACATGAAAAGTAAACAGCATGTTATTTTTAGAAATAATCTTTTGACAGGAGCACACTATTTAATTAGTTATTCGAGCCTAAGAGAACATTGCCGTTATGGAATACTTCATATTCTTTTTACATATTACATTATATGATTTCAATTTTTATTACCAATCTTGTAAAGAACATCCTGAAATTAATAACGCACATGCATGTCTTTTTTTGACATGAACAGTAAAAAGCATGGTTTTTGTGAATAATTATTTGACAGGAGCACACTATTTATTAAGTTATTCGAAACATATAAACATAAAATGCAAGATTACCGTTGGTTTATTGAACATAAAAAGATCTTACCTCTGACACCGTTTAAGTCAATCTTTCTGAAATTAAATTGACGTGGTCCAGTTTATTTAAATGCGTGTACATTTCGACAGTAAGGACATATTTTTATAATTCTTTGCCGTCAAATTATTAAGCCTTCATGGAATCCTTTCCAGTATCCATAGGTAAATTCTTAAAACAATTTTTCAATAGCTCAAAACAAAACTTTATCACATATTTAAACAGTATAAAACTGTTTATTGCAATCGTAAATTCGTCTTAAACCAAACGCTTTATCCAAGAGAGTGCGCGTTGTCCTCATATCGATAGTTGATTACTCCTAACCAATCAAATTGCGTCTACGTCGATACGTGATTATGAAGCCTGTTATTACCATATTTGGTCAAATCTTTCATTGCATTTTGCAAAATACGTTCTTCATACCTTTAATATGTAATGAACGTCATAGAAAACATGTTTGCAACCGGAATGGTTTTGAGCTCGCATGTTTTATTGTAATCGGTTCAAACATGTTCGATCTACGTTTATCCGTGATCATCCGTGAGATATGTTGACGACAGGGTCAGAAAAATTTATAGATGCCAAACCCTATGGTGTACCAAGTGACTCAAAAGTGAACAACAGTAAAACATATAGCTTCAGCTGTAAATGTATTGTTGCAGCTGTATTTTATAGCTACAGCATTATTTTAAATTACAGTTACGGTCTAACTGTAATTGATAACCTTTTCTATATATAATATAAAAGAACAGCCAACAAATACAACTTGCATATAGATACAATATATAATTAACAATCTAGAATGGAATATAAACGATTTTTAAACATTTTAAAATTTGCTGTTTTTGCGTCTGATTCCAAACTTGAGACTATTGGTGATCTTTGCTCCAGACTTCTTCATTTAGTATGATCTTTTGCATCTATTGTTTTCAAGGCGTTTGTTACGTTCCGTTACATGAGCGTTAATTATATGAACCGTCTTTCTTTTTAGCAGGTCCAAGTATATCGATTTTGTTATTTATATCTTCACTTTTGATGTGGTCATTATACTACTTATTTGTGATTTCTATTTTGAACTTAAATCGTTAAATGTGGACAAACATTGAGAAAAACCTTAAACATTAAGTGCGCATGCTTCATATCAGATTTAAATCAACTCTTCAAGGACATAAGTCATGTATCTAACGATAAACCACGATTTAAAAGCATGTCTTAAGCCTTCGTGTCTTTGTTCTTAAAATGTTTTGTCCGAGTATAAACTGCACAGCTTGCATTATCACTGGTGTGAAAAAAATTCGATGATTATTTTTTTTATGATTCATCATTCACGTTGATACTTGTTTGACATAACCCGAAGAATGATCTGCATTGCAAACATTTTGCAAAGCTGAGTTCATTTCAGACGCGCAGACACTATTTACATAATAGTAAAAATACTTCAAAAGATAGACCATCCCAGCGATTATTTGTACATGGACGCAATAAATAATGCAATGACACTGTATACAAACAGAACATGCACCTTGTGTTTGCCGTAACAAGTGAGTTACAATATGCGACGAAAGTTCGTTAATATTTGGAAGCTCACGTTAGTTTCTATTCGAGAGACTTGGCCTTGTTTAAAGTTAGGCAAGATTCGGAACTCTTTTCAAAATTCGTAATCGATTGAATAGCCATGGCAATAGCTACAATAACCAAAGGGGTATAAATACCCCGGCACCCATCAAATAAGGCACCCGCTTCAAAAATTATCATAACTTTTTTGGATACACTTTGGATAACATTTAAATTTCAAATTTTCTACAATGGTAAGGAAATGCATTTTTGTTTTCTTTATGAATAACTGTTTATTACTCATTGTGTTGAAAACTGGTTGGCATATGCAACCATTCTTTGCTTTGTGGCATAAAGATTAAAAAATTATTTTTAAAAAAAAACTTAATAAATAAATAAAGCCGAAAAGAAGAAAAATCAACATAATTTAATTTATTTCAATTCTCTTTTCTAAATTTTCTAAAATGTTATAACTTTTGAAAACCTGTGAAATATTTACGAAACTACTTGGGATTCGTATATTGTTTCTTTCAGATACTTCAGAACAAAAAATACACATTGTTATTCAAATTTTGTAATAAAATCAGGGTCTCTACTTCTTTTCTTATGCATCAGATAAAGTCATGTTGGTTTATACGGATTTTAACGAAACCCCGATTCTCGAAAAACGACAACACTTAAAAAATGTTAAATAATTATTTGTAATAAAAATGCAACAGATAGTACCAACCTGAAAACGGTATGGCTTTGTGCTGTCCGGTTTGCAGAAATATTTTTTTCACAGAGTATTAAAAAATTGCGTCTGGAATCATTGAATTTTTACTATTAAAAATACTTTCCTAAAAGAACAAAACCAGAGTCAATGGTGTTTTAGCCATATAAAGTGATTTTAGCTTTGAAATATTTCCGCGAAATTTGATACCATTTGGACCATAGACAAAACAGCTATGGAGTCATTAAACGCGTTTGCGGTAAACGTTTGATGTTTGGTTATCTAATCAAAGTGTATGCGCTAAGTTGCAACAGGAATACAAGACAAAACAGTTTGTAAACGTGAGGTTAACGCTCAGCCTACTGAACGCATTGCAGGTGTTACAAACTGGATTCTTTAAAATTTAGATTTCAGAAAAAAAAAATATTATCATAAACTGTATCTTTAAATGAATTATATACTGATTCTAACATACGACATCCACTAACATACGACATTCGGATGAAACTGAAAAAGAAATATTTTCTCATGTTAATCAGAACAAAAAAAACACATATTCTAAACTATTAACATCGTCATTATGTCACTGAACTGAAAATAATTCAAACAAATATAAAAACTTAAAGATGTGATTTTGCTCCCAAATAAGATTTATCACAGTTAATACAATTGTTTTAATATATCAAAAAGGATGAATAAGTATCGAAAACCATGGTTCTTGTGAAGGACACCGAGTTAAATTTGAAAGAAGGGTGCAGAAAACATGGTATTTCTACCGTATGAGACGATAGTTGATCACTGTAGATGTTTAAGGACTCATAAATCATTTAATATTTGTGCGTTTTCGGCTATAAAATACATGGTTACAGTACTGTTATCAGTAATCAATACTTTTTTAACAAATTCATTGTTTAATAAGTAGTTAAAGGTTAATCACTCAAAATTTATGTTTGTTATATATGTGTATGCATTGATTTGGAATAAGAGTGTCACTTTAAACCATATAAATGGTGCAAAAATATATTAATTTTAATCAAAATTATGAAATATTGACGTTTAATAGCAAAATTGTCTGTAGCAATTCAACCATTAATGCATTTATCAACAGAAAGGAAGTACACTAGGAAGGACCGATTGTTCAGAACTTTGTAAAAGTAACAACGTTATTAACGTTACAGCTAACGTTCAAATCGTGTATCCATTTAACGTATCGATTTAACTTCCATGACAGTTTTATATCTCTAATAAGATTTGAGAAAAATGTCGGTACATCATCAAATATTTCACGTTTACAATTTAACAATTCTGTTCAAATTTTAAAAAAGTGGCCAATTTGCATTGCATACTATTCTATCAAAAGCAGGCGAAGATTAATAATATATATCATGTGCTTCGGTCCGGATAGAAACATCCGACCGAAGGCTCGCGTATTGTAATTTTGAAGATTATTAATTTTAATCAAAACGTTTGAATACTTAAATATTTAATTTTGCTTAATTGAAATGACATAATTTAGTTTTTATGAACCATTCAATAAAAAAGAAGAAGTTGTTGCGCGTCACTAATCTGACATTGGGTTTGCCAAGTGGGAGTTTCAAGCATTGCCTAGGGAAATGTATCTCCGGTGTGCAGGAAAAGAACATTAGAAATATATTTTGCGATGAAACTTTCTTGATATGATGATGTAATTGGTGCATTGGTATGTTTGTTTTCTTTTTTTGGTAACTTATTTTAGGAAAATATCTAATAAAATATAAAAATCGGATTTTGTATGCAAATAATTTTATGACTAATCGTAATTTTATTTAGATAAAAAAATATGAAAAAAGATGATATCCATGTTTTAAATTCTATTACTATAAGCTTTGTAAATGTCTTTTAATTTAAAACTCTTCCGTTTGTCTTTGATTTAAATAATAACTTATCGAAAATTGTGAACACTACTATTTTGATCAGGCAAAATAATGTTGCCATCTACCACACATACGTAAAGGAATGAATTATAGAATGATTCCTTACATTGTTTTTCAAGGCCTCTTCGCACCAATAAGCGTAACCGCGCAGTGTGTTCCGTAGTGACTTAAATGTATTCAAATGCCAAAAGGAACTATCGTCATACTGTCATTACACTTAGATGAATTTTGAAAGTTTAGTTAAAGTTCCACTGTGATCCTTTCAATAAAGTATTACATGTAAAAAGTATCATTTATGGAAGACTGAGAAATCCTTAAAGAAAACCCCTGAATTTGATTGAAACAAACCCATGTTTTTTTTCTAATTCCAAGGTGCCTAGAATAACTTCAAACAATGGATATTGTTCATTTAAACTTTTTTACATTTTGTTTCTTTGTTAAATGTAAACCTTTATTACTTGAACCTCATTGGTTGTTTATATTTTATTCGCACTCCATATACAATTAAACATAACTGAAGAGAGAACATCCTCATCATTTATCTTATTACAATATTTACGGAAAGAATTACGTAATTGATGTCATTATCTCGGTATGAACGAAAATGGACTGGTTGAAGTGTTTAAAGTCCGAAATAATACTACTACTACTACTACTACTACTACTACTACTACTACTAATAATAATAATAATAATAATAATAATAATAATAATAATAATGTCATTATAGGGGTATTAACAAAGTTTGGCTGGTTAAAGTGTGTGGTTTCCGAAATCATAATAATAAAAAAATAAGAAAGTTTAAAAATAAAATAATAGCAAACACATTTACAAATATGAATTCAACAAGTCACATAATACAGAGCCGATGTAGGTTGAATACAAATGGAAATAGATAAGTTGTCATGAGAAACTGCAAATAAATGCACGTACATACATAATGTGAGGATGAGCATATTATACTAATTTTCATAAGTTAGATAACTTCTTTGTTTTACGGATTCTTTAATATATATGGACAATTTATTATTTTTATTTTCATATTTCAACAATTTTATAAACATACTTGGTCTAATGAAAACTTATAATACCAATATAACAAGGATACATATGTTTTGTCATTAGTCAGTTACTTCAACAGGTTTTGAAAATAATATTATTCAATAATAGAGGCTTTGATAAGCATGAAGACTACAAGGTAAAACTATGAACCAGAACAAATTGGCTTTAAATAACATGAGCTATTAAAATAGCAAATAATTTGAAATTGAAATAGCAAATATTTTCTCGTGTGTTTTCGGAATAAGAGGGCAATATTTCCATTTTTTAAATATTTCATTTTTACAACGGCTGACTATGACGTTCATTTCACTATGTTAACTCAGTTAGGGCATGTCAAGCCTAGGCACGGTTTCAAAAGAATCTTGGCTTGAATGACCCTTAGCTAGCCATTTCGCTTGAATAATTAACTGTTCTTAGCAAAGTAAGTCAAAAACAAACTTTTCAACAAAACACTTCCTTGTCACAATACGAAAATTTCCGGTACTGCGATTCCCAGAAGTATTCGTTACTGAAACACGGAGGAAAGGTTTCATTAATGGTAAATCTAATTTGATTTTCCTTGCACCAATAGCTCCGTTTAAGCACTTCAAAATCTTTGCTTGTGTAAGTTTTTGCTTACCAGGTATCCGCCGGCAAAATTATTTCGTGGAAATGTCGTCATGATGCAAGTGCTCTTCTTCGTCGTGAAATTCTGCTCAAATCACCCTCAAGTGATAATCATATTTTGCGGGAGCGAATTTCTAAAGTAAATTGTAACAATATATAGTTACATTTGTATAATTGCTGTATACGCATCATATGAAAGTGTTGCCCTCAATGTACTTTATCTGACCAAAAGGTTTCAAAAATTCGGCATTTCATATCTGACCCTATTATGCGTTTTAGAGCAATAAGCAACAAATTCATTTCCAAATAAGTCACTTTGATTTTCATCTTTTATAATGAGAATTTGCACGCTAAAATCGGCTTAAAAGACGGATTAATACAAAACTAGGAGTAATGCAAATACTTGTATAGAAGTAAAACTGTCTTATCGTTTATAAAACAATGCTTCAATGTTTCAGCTTCGGGCAACGCTTTTAACGCTTGTTTACTTTCTGGTGGCAAGAACTGGAGTGGACGCAGGTATGTTTAAACATATCAAGTATTTTTTCATGCATGAATTACGGTCAACATTGTCAAAACCTAAACCTTATCAATCCTATATAACTACAGTGCATTCTGCTGACGTAGGGGAGGTGGGTCCAAGGTACGATGGAGATAGGAGGCGTTGTACCGAATTTTGGAAATAAAGCGTGTACTTGTTTGAATAATTTTGAACAATAATGTGGATTTTCAATGCTTGGTGACCCAATATATTGTTTTGGTATCATGTGAAAGGGTTTGATGAGTATACAAATATGTAAACATGATATCGAAAAAATAATATTACAACAATCCCTTCTGGCCTTGAAAGATTGTAGAATTGGTCACTTTATGTCCGATATCAATTAAAATTTAAAAAAAAAATGCAATGAAAGTAATTGAGCTTATGCGTTCAATTATTTTAGATTTTTGTATTTGCGCTCATTTATTTCATATTTAAGAAATTAGCAAGCAATTACTTTTAAAATGACATCAAATTAGTTCTTGGCTTTCCAGGCATCACAAATGGACATTACTGTTAAGTTGTGCGTCGGATAGCTTAATAGAAACTTTCATGATTAAAACCATAAAAAAACTTTAAACCGCAAACTTGAAACGCGTTATAAAATATGTGTTAGTTCGTCCGCAGTATATTCATATTGTTGTCGTACCCTCCTTTAGACGAAAGCAATCAGACTTTGAAGACATCCAACCATTCTGAATATTGTAATGTAAATTTGAATTCAGCGATCATTTAATTTAAATTGAACAAAGTGTAATAGTCAAACACGTTTAGGCATGATGGAAAATATTTGTTTGGTGAAGCGGAAATGGGTGATGATTTAAGGCCAAATTAATATAATAATGATTCAAAAAGCACCATCTAAGATTGCAACTTCATTAGTTAATATGACAGTATTTGTGTAATGATTGGTGTATTCATCTGATGCAAACAATCTTTATGAAAAGGGGTATGAATCATTCAAAAAGCGAATCGGATGATACGAATGTATCAGTATTTGCACTTATGTTTGAATACTAATTATTTACGTTCAACAGTTACCTGTTCAGCTGGAAATAACGAATGTGCTACTACCGCGTATTCGTACTGTGATACATCGACAACCACCTGCACATGCGCCGCAATAGCCCCTGTTTCAAGTGGCACATGCACCCCAACAGGTAAACATGTTTGAACAATGTCAATAAACGATTTATTTGGGAACTAGTTGATAACTGTTTTATCCTCTTTCGTCGGAAACAGCGAATTTATTAACAATTACTTCCGTTTAAAATTGCAAAACGTTTAAGAAAATAGGTGGCTATAATGCTAGTTTTAGTTATTATTGATTTTGGTATGATTATTAATATGTTTTGCAGCTTGTGCCAATGATGGTGAATGCACAACATTAGATGCCAATTCTAAATGTACCGCCGGTTCGTGTACGTGTACGGATTCATACTATCTCGACGGCGCTGACGATGTGACGACATGTGTTGCCAAAGGTATGTATTCATATATCAATGATCCTAACACCAGCAATCTGTTTTATTAACGCATTTAGTGAATGCTATGTATCATCAATGTACCTTAAATATTCATTTGTTTGGGCCTATTGTCATATAGGTACTAAGTACTACTTGTGAATGTATACTTGTGAATGTATTTTAAACACAATCGTTTCATGTAAAGTACTGCAGTTAATTCAAATTGTACAAAAACACACTAAATGTGATGTCTACTTAAGCTGTCAGCGTTTGTACAATAACTATTTATAAAACTTAGCCACATGATTATTAGTTTCCTATAACAGTGAAAATCTTGATACTTTTTTAAAAAAACACTAAATTAGCCTGTTACCACAATTTTATATTTCAGCTGTCGGCGTAACTTGCGCATTGGGAGAGTGTTCCGTTACACCTGGCCAAGTATGCGACAATACATTGGCCAGTCCGGTGTGCGCATGTGCCCTCGGTTATAAGGATTCCAGCGGCACATGCACTGCTAATGGTATGATATTTAGTTAATTTTAATCTGATGGAATGTCTTAATGGATTATTTTGTAATGATATGATATCTCGTAATAAGAACTTAGTACGAATCTCTTGAATACGAGACTTTATTTCCTAATTTGGACTACATTTCTCATAATTATTTCATAGTATCTCCTACTCTGGACCTAGTTTCTCCTACTAACGAGTTAGAACGAGATACGATCTCATTATTATAAGATATAAATCTACTAGTAATGTCTAAGGGTTAACTCCACATTATAGATAAGTCATTAAAACAGTATGCACTGTGGCACTAGCACTCTTTTATACAATTTTGCATATTGGAAGACAAAACAATGAAAGCATGAATAGTATCGTTAGAAGACGACATATTAGAGGCTGGGCGTTTCATTTGTTTTATATTTATAAAGCGTGCGATAAACATAATCGGCGTATCTTATAACTGATCTGACGCCAAACTATTATAAAATGCATAACTAATATACCAATGAAAAGGCCGCCCTCGATAATTACCTTTTTTATCTTACAAAAGAATAAATCATTATATTAAATCAATTTCAACATTAATAATCTGACTATGAAATTTCTCCTTCGGTTAATCATTTGTAGATATGAATTCTTATATGAGGTTGGTAAATTTGTAAGCTAGCTTTTGTTTGCCTTTTGCTCTTTATTCATAAATAATCATTTTCTATACTTTCAAATACGTTTGTTTATAAAGAAAAGTGACAAGGAATATCCTTTGATATCCATTGATATGCTCAAATGTATACGTGAAGTGTCGCTCCCTTAAAATAAGGTTTAATTTGTTATACATAAAATGTACCTAATGTTGACGAAGGAAGATAACCTTTCCATAAACATATTTTGATGTTTTACATTAATATGTGTCCGTTAAATTTTACGTTAACATATGTTGCAGACAAATTTAGTGGAAAAATGCTTTAAAAGTTATCAATGTTATAGAAATTGACTATTTCCTGAAGTGCAAGTTCTATTTGTATAATTCTGAATTATGCAGCAATTTGAAATCATACCTCAACTTTCAGGGCAACACTATTCTAAATTTCTATAACTTGCAATTAACAAAATGAACAAAAATATATTTTGTACAGTCGCTTGACTCGAATTCCTCGTTTGCTCGAACTAGATGTAAAGGATCGAGTTCTTTATTCTAAAGGTAAACGTTTCCGCTTGGCTAGAATTTTCTGAGGTTCGAAGTATTTTCGCCGGTCCCTGGCTGTTCGAGCGAACGGGGTTCGACTATACATCAATAACACTGGAACCGTTGCCGTTCATGACAAACGTTCCTTGTCGTACACGTTTTAAAGTTAATTCAGTCTTGAAACCAAGATCTGCCTAGTTCGTTACACCTACGTGCTTTGACCGCGCAACCTTATGATGACGTCATCTATGCTGCGCAATAGTTTTTCACACAAACAAGAATAATGTATTGTACTTATATTTTGCATAGATCAGGTATGCATCTAACCCTTACACACAATACACCTATTTCTTCAGTGGAGGGGGACACATGTACAAGAGATGGGTATGAATGCATCGCTGCTGGATCTGCCTTCTGCGATACTTCAGGGACGACATCCGTATGTGCGTGTGGAGCAGTATACACCTTGACTGGTTGTGTTGGAATTGGTAAAAACTCCTTGTTCAGTACAAAATGATAAAAGAAAAACACAATCATTTAAATTTGATACATTGTACTTGATACAGAGGGATGTCACTGGTACATGCACTGCTAAGGATATAATATTTAGTTACTGGAGTATACTGGAGTTCGTCAATGATTCATTCTTGGTTCTATTTTTTTTCTTATACATAAATGACATTACCTTTGACATTGACAAATATGTCATTGACTTAAATGCTGATGCTACTACACTTTATGCAAAAAGTTCAAATACGCAGGAAATTGAACGTGCGTTGCAAATAAATTAGATATGGAATCGGAGTGGTGCAAAATAAACAATATTGCAATACATCCACTAAAAACGAATTGCATGTTGCTGGGTTCAAATGCAAAGTTAAGAAATGCATGTGCACTGAAATTATTCTTAGACGAAGTACATATTGAAAATGTTATTTCGAAGAAATTGCTTGGAATCGTTATTGATTCAGCATTTCATTGAACCTGCAAGTTGACTTTGTCTGCAAGAAAGTAAATGCAAAGATAACCCTTTTAAAAAGACTCAATGACTTTTTAACGGATCAAATGAGACAATTGTTTTATAAATCGTATATACCTCTTATGCTTGACTATTGCTGTAGTGTTTGGGTGGAAAGTAAGCAAACGCATATGAAACGAATAACACTGGTTCAAAAAAAGAGCTGCAAAAAGTATTCTCTTTAAGACTATAAGAACGCCACCACATGAATTATCTAAAAAATAAATAAAATGGCTTCAATTTGAATACCGTTGCAAATATCAAACGGCTGTTATGGTATATAAATATATAAATATTTAATAATAATATATAAACAATCTTACACCGTGTTACATAAGAAACATTATTAAGATATCTAACAATACAATCTATGGTTACTATTTTCTACCCGACAAGACATTGCTCACATTTAACCTAAAACACATTACAATAAACACGCGTACAGTGGCAAAGTTTGAACTTTTTACCAGAAGGAATACGTAAATCTAACAACGAAAAGACATTTAAAGTCTGCTGCAAGGAGTTATTTTTACGTTAGCAATTGCAAAAATTGTTCTAAGAATCGTATACATTATTCCATACATTATTACATTATGTATATGTCGGGTAAGGCGTTAATACATGTGTGACTGTCCTACTTACTCAGTTCATTAATTTTAATGAAATTCATTGTATACATTAAGGTACAAATTGATGTATTGTTAGGTACTGATGCGTTAAACTGATGTATTATATTCATGTTTCTTTATGTTTTCGTATTATATTTATAATGAGTTCCATTTTGAAATAACATAAATATATGCTAACGTTTTCATTCTAAGCAAAATGTAATGATGCTTTTTAACAATATGTATTTTTGCAGTAGTGAAATGTGTTCACTCATATGTGTTTGATTATTATTGCATCACTTCTTTTAGTGTCATTGTTTTGTGTGAATGCTATTTTAGAAGGCCACATTGTTATTAAGACGATATGGTATTATGCCTATGGATCAAGTTCTCACACGTAATCATCATTCTTTGGATTATAAGTATCTTCCATGGCCGAGAGTGTAAGATAGGTTCATTCCGACCCAAGCGTAGGGTGTTTTGCGGAAACGAGGTTTACCGAGTTTCCGTAAAACACCTTTCGCGGGGGTCGGGATGAACCTATCTTATACGAGCGGCTATGGTAGATGCTTTTTCTCCCGCCTCAGTTAAACGAAATTAAGTGAAAATGTATTTTTTGCTGGAACTCTTTTTTGCTTAGTGAAAATAATTGCGTATGGATATGCGCTAGCACGTGGTTGCCATGGATATACGCGCAGTGATCCAGTTAATGTTAATAGTCAAATCAGTATTTTTAAATAGTTCTAAGGAGAATGAATCATTATTTCTTGAATGGTGCCTGAAAACTGTTTTATGGTGACATTTGAAGCGAGAAATAATTAATTAGCGTTCTAAATATTACCATAAGACAAGATTTCCTCGATGCTACTGACGACAGTCTTCAACAAGGGAGGTAATTACAATGTGGTAAAAGGAGTTCCATACGGGCATTTTATCTACGCCCGTGGGCAAGATAAGAATATCTAGCATGGTTAAATTATTGGATCTACTTATCTGAGGTGGGAGAAAAAGGTTGTTGCTACTGGTTGCCCGGAAACGCTTATTATTCCTTTCATCATACGAACTGACTTTCCACAAAATATCACTAGACTGGTAATATCTGGAATCAGTTTCCATGTGGTAGTAGTTTGAAAGTGTTTGAGAAGGTAAATGAAGGTTTGTGAAATGACAGTGTCATTAGATCGGTCTTATTTCTCAAGCAACGCAGGATGTGTACAATATAATAGGCCAATTATTAAAAGAACGTATTCAAGTACATGTCTTCAAGATTGGTTTACCATTTGTAGATATTCTTATCGTTTTCATATCAATGCATTTTTATTATCAAAACATCTTGAAGACAGTTATAGTATATGTCATTTGAGGTCAGAGGTGGCCCGGCAGCATATAGTATAAGTTTAATTTAATTCACATCAATTTAATGTTAATTTATACTTTTTACATTTACATTTTAGCGTGTCCCAACGGCAATGGCGATTGTACAACGCTGGACCCCAACTCTGTGTGCGATGCAACAACTACTGAATGTGCCTGTAAAGCGACCTATGGCATATCTCCAGGTGGAATAAGCGGCGACTGTCAGCCAGGTATTAAGTACTATTTTACGCTAAAAGAAAATATTTTCAGTACGGCATGAAACCGTATAGTTGTTAATTAAATAACAATAGGAGCTTGTGTAATGGAAATTATAATAATCAATATAAAGAACTAAGGAAAATTGAGATGATTGTTCTTGTTAACATTATCGTTGTTAACTTGCACAACTTGACTAGTCTTGAAGTTTAACGGACAACCCGCAGTACTTGTATAAATTTTTAGATAAATGTGTCAGCTGTTCTCGATGATCTAAATATAGCTGCATATCATAAAAAGATGACCCTTATTTTTACAACTTTGCCATTGCCATTGTTGTAAAATCGAACAGATTTCTGAACGATTGGCCCACTATATTCGATAACCTGTGCGAAGGCCTGTACAAAAGCCCTATACAAAAACCTCAAAATATGAGCTATGCTATCAATTAATTTTCAGTAATAACTTCTTATTAGTTAACATTAAAAAGCATTTTTCTTCAAGTTTGAGTATACTGATATCTGATATAACACAATTAAGTACGTTCCTTTAGAATAAGTGAAAGATTTTCCGCTGATAACTTCTGTAAGTCAGTGATTATATTGAGCTACCAAGGTGTTCTAATAAATAATTGTATTAAAATTTTAATGAACAGAACAAAATATAACATTTCATATTTGATATCACGTAAAAGCTTTACATATACAGTATTCACATATATATCAACATAACAATTATTTAATGTAGTAAGCGATATCAAAGAAATATTATAATTCAGATATGAAGGTAGTAACATTGCAAATCATCAACTATAGTATAATATCCAATACGTGTTGAAACAATCTGATAACAATATATAAACTACTGATATAATAATATTTATAGCAACAGAAACAAGCTTAGTAGCTGAAAGTTTAAACATGAACCCCGTTTTAATAGCAAAGGGTAAACGCCAAAGGCATACAACACACACACAAACATATTTACAAGACAGACACATGGAACAACAAAACTCCACAAAAAACACCGTACAAATTTACTATCTTTAAAACTAGGTGTGTTTATCAAGGATTGTTAGGTACCGGTCAGTAAAATGCAAATGTTTACTGGGGGTTTAAACCAGTTTGTGTGCATAACCTCACTCTTATGCCAACAATCCTGAAAAAAGTATAAAAGCAAATGGTAAATCTTATCAAAGTATGCATTAACTTGAGGAAACTTAAAAATAATACATATAATAATAAACTAATAGGTAAACCCCAAATACTTCTATGATTAGGGCTCCCGACTTTATCTGTAGGCGAAGGAAACAATTTCGAGTAACTAATGCAAAAAGTTTCAAAGATATGATGCAGTTATTGTTTGAATCTATGAAAATCACATCTAATGTTAATTTTGTGAAATGTGAAAGATGAAAGCAATAAATTTTATATCCTAACTGATGCCAAATAAAAATCTTTTTTTGAAGTTTTGCCCTTATGTGAAGTACCTAAAGTTTTCTGTTTTACTCAAGGTGTTGGTGCTACCTGTACGGCATCAGGAAGTGAATGTCAGTACCTGCTGGGAGGATATTGTGAAACAACAGTCTGCGCTTGTGCCGATATTATGCAGGCTATTGGAACTATGTGTGAAACAAAAAGTAATAACCTATCAGTTTTGTTTTACATCTGGTACAGTTACTTTGCATTTTAAATCAAATTTAAGTTGTGGTTAACCAATTATATGGGTCATGCATACAGTTTTAAGCACATGTGCTACTATTTAATTGGTTTATTAAATACGATGACGGTTAGATAAAAGCAAAATAAATTGTCGTATAAATTAGAAAAAAGTAGCTTGACAAATTTAAAAGTATAAGTACTTAAATTCAAATACATTTTATTCAATTTCCAAAGCCATTGTTTAATCGTAGTGTACGCTATCCGCAAAAAACTCAATAAATATATATTTTTTCATATTCAAAACATACTTGTTCTCCCCGTTTTAATGTTGATGTTCACATTAACACCAGGCTGTACTGCGGATACAACCTGTACAACACTTGACGCTAACTCGGAATGCATAAAGGACATATGTGTGTGCAAATCAGGCTACGCACTTGTTAGAACATCAAAATCGTGTGTTGCGACAGGTAATGGGTTTATTTCTATTATTTGCGTTCAAGCTTTGAATTTGAAATCATATTTACATCGGTTCACAAAAACAAAATATATGGAAAACGTCAAACAGAAAGTAAAGAAACCATGGTATGCCAAGCTTATGAACATCTTAATGCTGGAAAGATGTTAATTCTATTACAGTGACTTCTTTTCCTTCAATCTATTTGGCGTATAATACAAATATAATACACACTGGAATATAACGAATAAAGACTCGTTAGTTTATGATTCAAAATACATAAGGTAGTTAATTTATCGTTGATCAAAACATAATTAATAGTAGAAGTCACACAAATCGTTTTGATGCTGCATTCCTTCCATAGTTATTATCTTTTTTTAAATGTTCATCTTTTTCATATAGGCGGCAGCAATGCGATCACGGCATCGATCGCTGTCATGCTGATGAGCCTGCTAGTCAGTGTTCTACAGCATTAAAATGCTACACAGTTTCCTTCTCCGGTGCACTGAACATCGACAACGTTTATGGATTACGAATAACATGATTAATGGACTATCTGTGGACACACTTTTCAAACAGATATACGTGCATTTCATAAAATGTGATAAATAAAATAAAGCGTGTTTTAATTCAAAAGTAAGTGGGATTCCTGCGTGAGAAAAGTTGTCATTTGATGCTTCTGGTCAACATCTGTAAACTTAAAACATATTTTTGTTTTCTATTTAAATTTTAAATGGGATTTATGTATTTATCCAACAGCTCATCCGCTGTTCAACTTTGTAAGAAGACGCATCATACATATGACATATATGATCGTAAGGAAACCGCTATGTTAAAAACTTTATTGAAAAGTTTCGATTAAGTGAAACAAATTGAAACAAAGACAAACAACTGTCATCTCATTTCAACACAAATAACTAGATCTTCACTTTTTACAACTGATACCCTGCATAGTAAAACATCGGCTTCATTATCAAAAGGCTAAGGAATGTCATGATATATCGAGTCTGGAGAGTTCTACACTTTCATTGTTCAGATTTGGTCGAGCTCAGGTTAACACCGATGTTCCCGAATCGTGGATGGTGTTCCTTCTTTATTCTTGTGTGCGGTGTGTGTGCTTCAACAGTTGTGTTATAAACATATAACTGTGGTTATTGTTTCAAATGATAACATGTCGAATTGTTGATGATGTACAAAAACTCATTTTAAATTTGGAAGTTGGTGAAAATTAGGAATGTATGTTGAATTACTAGTACATGTATATATTTTATTTCTTTGATCTAAACGAAAAACACCTCAAAATATATTCCATTAGGCATATTTATATGTTTTTTGTTAAAGCTTACAATTAAATGATCCAACCAAACATCAGTTGTTATTTCTCATTCCTTTTTACTATTTGGATTTCACTGTACCACAAACAAGCGCAATCTCATCAATATAATGTCGTCATTAAACTGCACTAAACAAGCGCTAAAATACCGCTAGCCAAACGTAGTTTCACGTTTTATTTACATCCGAACTATTCGCTATTGAGAAAAGTCCAATTCATTAACACTGTTTGAACATTTTTAAATTTATTATATGAAATCAACACAAAACCAATTACTAAATAAGTACTGACATTTTGGTGCACTATAGGGCATTTTTTATTCATTTGTCGAAACAATATTA
This sequence comes from Mya arenaria, assembly GCF_026914265.1. NCBI lineage: Eukaryota > Metazoa > Mollusca > Bivalvia > Myida > Myidae > Mya > Mya arenaria. The sequence continues at coordinate 35,616,047 of NC_069125.1, forward strand.
TGTCTATAATTCAGAATTCAATTGCAGTTAACAACGTTGTTAACTTTGAAATCTTAACTGCTCTTGAAGTTTAATGACTACACCTGTGATCTGCAGTATTTTTTTTCTAGATTGAGCCAACTATTTCACAGTACCTGCTTTATCAAAATATATAAGCTTATCATGAAATAAATCACGCTTAAATGTTAACAACGATCGATCACGTTAATCACGTTGTTAACTTTAACAAAGTTCAAAACAATCGGCCCAATTATCATGCTTGTTCCATTGGCTAAAATATGGACAACTTTAAGATCATTATAATATCTGGAGATTCTCTTAAAAGTAGGAATAATCTCGAGGGGAAAACATTCATCGGCATTCGTACAGATAGCCGCACTTCCAATGGAAAGGGATACAAGTATAACTCACGCCTGAAATACAATCTGGGAGTCCCTTGAAGACTATTGGTAGAGGATGATGTTTTAAAAACGAATCAGTGACATACTTAGGTAATCGGAAATATATCATGCAAGTAATGCCCAAAGCCTGTTGAAACAGTCGACCTGATGTCAGTGAAAATATGGCCCTTTATTCTTACAAATAAAAATATAGATGTTTAACATAAAGAGTTCCGGTTTTATAAAGGCAAATCAGATGGAACATGAAATTAAAATTGTTGTATTTAAACATGAAATAAACATAGAAACATGAGTGTCATCAAATTTATAAGATAATAAACAAAGAAATGGTAATACTTATTACTGAAATACGATAGTACTAACAAGTAAAATAAAAGAAGGTCAGTTTCACAGAGTGACAGCAGAACGACAGTTGAAACAATTCTTCTACTTCACATTAGATTGTGGAGTTAACCAAATCAGGGGGTTAACACTTTACCCTTTTATAGAAACATTAGTCTACCAACCTCGTCTAGTGGCGTTTGATAGTTAACATACAACAATGAGTAAATATGAGAAGGCAACCTTGACCGAATGAGAGCTATTGAAACATATTTGAAATAAGTTGTTTCTCATCAATGTCAAGAATAGAACAAATGAATACCATCATCCAGCTAGTGATTAGATTCTACAAAAAAACAAATTATGAGTTAAAACAGCTGTTAATGGAGAACAATATTTTCCCAGTAAGACTGTAACCTTAAAAGCACTCTCTCCTTGACAGAAGACTATACTAAGGGCCTGTCAGACCTTGCGGATTAGTTTCAACGGAGCTACACCGGAGCACAAACTTGGCTATTTTCGGATATCAGTACTAGTGCGCATTAGTATCACATCGTCAGTAACGGTAGTAAATCATCAGGACATCGTCAGAACATCAACAATAATAATAACAACGGCCGCTGATGGTATGAAGATTTTAACATGTTGAAAATTCTGCTATTGCGCTGCCGGAGCGCACGGGACTACTTTAATTTTAAACTTGAACGCGAACACCTTCAGTATTGTCACTTTTATATTTTTCATAGTAAGCAGCAATATAACCAAAGCTGTTCAAACTAAGTTCATAAAGCTTATATAATTGAATTGTATCTTGCATAACAGCATTGGCCCTCATCACCACAAAACTTGTTATAAACTGAAACCAATCACTTCCGATCCATCACCCTCTAACCTCCTACCTAACAAGAGTGCTGTGAAGCGAACGACAACGCTCGTCTTTTGTGTTTTTAGAAATGTGAAACAAATTTTATTAGAATATCTCGAGGTGTGTGCGGTGTTTTTTCAGAAACCTCTCTGGATCTAAGAGTTCTCAGGCTTTGTCCTGATATTATGAAAGTATAAATGACAATGTGAAGAAGTAACCACAATCATTTCAATGCATATAAAAATAAAAAAAAAACACTTTCAATTAAACATTCAAATCAATAAAACGTTTAGCCTAATTTTCAACTTTGACGTCAAATTTCTTAATCTTAAGTAAGTAATCTTTAGTAAGTGTATTTCAATTCACGCTTTAGGCAAGATCTCGCAATCTCGCAGGCTTACGATAAGAAATAAAAAAGTTAAATTGGGGTCACAAAAAACAGGAGTCATTCGAAGGTTTAATAATGCCCTCGCTAGTTCAGAAGCTCCAAGTTATGATCAATTTTGCCGACGCAAATTTATTGCAACGCATGCCCCGGAGGTCTATCAGCTATTTTAATTCAGACACAAGGAGAGCAATACAGGGTTGTAAGGTACATTAGTCGCAATTTGTCATATATTGAACGTCGTGATTCATTGCTAAACAAAATTTGCAATTCGAGATTGCTTAACCAATGGCAGAATATGTACTCTAAAAATTATGATACTGTGACGGATAAATTCGCAGCTGTAGGATTTTTGTTTTGAGAGGCACCCGACTTGTAGTTTCGAAAGTAGTACGGGCTAAAGTATTAGATTCGGATATTGAAATGAAACAGTTACTTTATACACGAATATGAACAATACTCAAGGAAGAAATGTAAAACATTGTCTTTGTTGTCAAATTGTCAGAACTGAAGTACCATCAACACCGTGATAATACATAGTGTGTAATCTTTTGAAGGCCATAGGACCGTCAGATGAATATCAATATGTGCCTATAGTATTGTGTTTTTAAGGTGCGTGACGTCAGAGAAACCTTTTGGTTATTCTCAAGAAAATGTTTAGTAGAAATGGCCTGTCCGAATCATTTCAAGTTGACAACGAGGCGTATTTCTCCACTGAAAACTTATCTAGGCATGAAATGGCATAACCCTTAGACACAGTTTGCCATTATGGGCCAAACGTATACGACAACTCCGCAGTCTACTATGAACTGCACTTTGATAGAAAGATCAGGTAAAAGATTCCTCAGTTTAATGAACATAGGGTGAATGACTACGAACTTTGCGAACGTGACGCTGAGAAAAAGGCCAAATCGACACAGTATGCCATTTACCACCGGAAGTAATGCATGAAAAAGGAAAATTCAAGTAGGAACAAAGCACTTTTGAATCAGCCGAAAAGCTTGAAAGTGATTGCGCGTTGGGTGCAAAACCGTTTATTCTCACAGAAAGATATGGAATTCGATAAAAGTAAAAAGGAAGATTGGCACAATGACAAGTATCAAGTTCTTAAAGCGGCTCGATCATGGGTTGGAGAAAGCACTTTTTACGGGTTTGATCCCCACTTTACATTATTTTTTTCTGCAAACACTGATTCAAAGAGTTAAAAAATGTAACCTAATTGTTTTCAGATGCTTACCGGGAAATTAATTTTTGGGGCCAAAACATGAGCGAGTCCCTTTAAATAATAAAAAAATGTGTTTGTAGGGCACGGAATTTTAGTGGAAATAATCAGTGTTTGTACTAACTTGAGCATTTGTATCTTAAATTTCCTGTTAAGATTTGTATAACACGACAAGTTGCATATATTTATATTTCATTCACAAAGCTAGTGGAACTGTGTTGATAATACAGCCATTAGATGCTTAAGTTTGACGAAATTGTTGGGTTACTGACAACTGTTAAAAACATGCCCTTAATAATGTATGGTTTTAATAAAAGGATATTTCAAGACGTTGGTGGTTAAGATATAATACATCATTTCTTTAAACAGCGACTTTGTGATTGTTTTAATTCAAAACTGGCACGAATCTTTAATCAATTCTAGTGGATGTTTGTATTAGAGACATTTTTAATTTATGTTAAATGTTGAATATTATCTACTAAAAGTGTAAATTTCGATATTCAACTGATGAACTACCATCTGAGGTTTGCAGACTTAATGATACCCTAAGGTAAGTTATTGTATGCGTGTATTATCACGATTATCGACATAGTTCTGTTTAAGTGATGAACGTACACAATACTCATTAAACTTATTTTATATACTAGTACATCTTTTAAGGGAAGACAGCATGTAAAATATATATAACATGCTTGTATTGGTGCATTCCCGTGTTGCAAATTTGTCATGTGTATGCTATTTAGTTTCGGCTAAAACACGGTATTTGTCCATTTTATATTTTTTGGTTGTTATACATAGATTGAAGGAAAGTGTGTGATTTCAAACTTAATTCTTTGCAGCCAAAGCATGTAACCTAGTCCACTCCTGCTGGCCTCCAAATTTCAAGTGAAAATATCAATTTGTATTCGAGTAACAGCAAAAAACATATCCCAAAAATGGCCATTTTCAAGCGTTATGCTGTCTCATTTGATTTTTTTATATATTCAAACTGTTATATATCTATTTTGCATGATGATTTGGAAAAAATGCATTACCTCAGCTTATAGAAAATTTCAAGTGCTAAATTTTGGTGGGTAAATCAAGAAAATAGACAAATTATTACAGAAAATATGACTTATTAACATAAAGTGGTGCTTTTGCCAATTTTTCAAAATCACAATAAGTATCCCTTGTTATATGCATGAAAAACATTGAAAATTCACCCATTTACAAGTGATAACTGTTTTGTAAGACTGATTATTAATCAAACTTCCAATTTTTTGTTGCTTTGGGCATTCATGATTCACATTCTTAAAAAGAAGGAGGTTCACCTGTAAGATTTTCAGGGTTAAAAAATCTGTAGAGTCCGTAACCATGGGTTTGTATCTACATATGTATTAATGACAGAAATGTGGCATTCCACAAATAAAAACCTCTGTATGAGTATGTATAATGGCTGAAATATTTTTGGAATATTTTGATTTTAAGTTGCATTTTTTTACATATTTAATGTTACGGACACTACAAAATCTGCCTTCAAATTTTGATTTGAAATTTCCATTGTTTTCAATAGCATATTTCCTTATTTTTTCATGGTAAAAGCAATTTTTTTATTGTGCAATATTGCATCATCTTTTAACTATTGGAAAATACCAATAAAACGGCTGATGCAACAATATTTGTGATGAATTATTGCATCATCCAAAACAACCGCCTTTCTAAGAAATACAACAGTCCAGCTGTAATGATGGAATCAGCTAAGAAAATGGCTTATTTTGGGTAATAGTCGGTCAGATTCCAGCAAGAAGTCCTTTCAAATGGAAAACACTAAAGGTGTTGGTTCCAGTGATGCTCTAGGTATGTATTATCCTTATCTAAACATTCCATGCTATGTTACGTAGGGTCCGTAACCAAAACCATATGTCTGTACATGATGCCCTGAATTAATGCAATTGTCCACATGAAATGCACATGTTGTGATGCTTATTTGTTGAAATTGCCATGCCCAACATATAACAAACTAAAATGGTCTTAACAGGTTGTTTAATGGAAATCCTATGACAGTATGACACACAATTTCATTTTGTGTAGCCTATTACGGAGCCGAGATGAAATATTTTTACATAAAGATTGGCGTGTATGCCAATGAATACAATCAGTGTTATAATATACAGATCACAGACACAGTGGATACTTGTTAAATGTACAGAATTGAAGCTTAAGTAATATTTGATTTGTACTTGTACTCAGGTTACAGACTCTACAAATACGGCCACTTGTTTCTAAGTCTACTGTAAGTATGTTCAAATACATTTTTATGAACAGAAACAATACAATTGAACCATATAGGGACATTTATACCTTTTGAGGTTTTTCTTTTCACAAAACCTGTCTTTATATGAAGATTTATATACCATATATATTAATATTCTAAGGTATACATTGAACCCAACCGTTTAAGGTTAATTAATATTCAGAATGTCTTTTTACAGAAGAGAGCCGAAAATCATCACTGCGATCCCGGAAATTTGAAAAAAATGCTGAAATGAATGCTGAAAAGAATGAAGACATAGAAAAGAAGCAAAAGGAGAAAAACAGGCTGAAAGTCAAGGCATGGAGAATGCGTCAGAAAACAGAAAACTCCACAAAATATTCTGAAATCAAAAAGAAAGACACAGAAAGAAAGAAGGAAGCTCAGATGAAAGTGAAACTCATGGCCAATTCAGATCCTGAATTAAAAGCCTCCTTAAGAAAGAAAAAAGCTGAAGAAATGAAAAGATACAGACAGAGAAAAAAGATGAAAACAACATGTTCTTCTGAAGATCCTGGTGTTAAAAAGAGTAAGAAACCGGCTCTGGAAGAAAAAAAGAAAAAAGCTGTGAAGCGAACACAAGCCTGGAGAATGCGAATTAAACTTAAGTCTCCTACAATTCCAATTGTTAACACAGTTGATGAAAATGACAGTCATGGAGAAAGCAGACAGAACAAAAGTAACTTATCCCGTGCAACAGTATACAGACGAGCGCAAATGGTGAAAGGCATTCTGCCTAGGACACCAAAGAAGAAAGCCGCCATTTTAAAGAAGCTTATTGAGTCACATTCAACATCCAAAGTACTTTCTGACCAAGGAGTAACAATGACACCAGCTTGTAAGAAGAAACTTGAAGTAGCAGATGCTATAGTGAATTCCTTGAAAGAAAGTATTTCCGAAGTAAACATTGGTGTTCGAAAAGACAGAGAAAAGAAACATGCATATGATGTAATACGTGAATCAGTACTAAGGAAATACAAAAAGATCACAGTTAGTAAATATTTCAATGTGTCTTACAAGACAAGGAAGATGAGAAATGAATGGTGGAAAAAGAAACAGAGAAAAACAAGATGTGATGTGATAAGTGATCATATGAAACAATCAGTGAAAGAGTTCTACCTGAGTGCTGAAATTAGCAGAGAGGTGCCATCCAAACGTGATGTTGTTAGAATCAAAACTCAGACTGGTATGAAAGAAACACTACAGAAACATGTGATGACAATGACACTAGAAGAAGCACACAAGTTTTACAAAACAAGAAACCCCAATCATAAAATAGGACTTACATCATTCAGCAAACTAAAACCAGTTAATGTAAAGAAAGTGTCCGAGACAAGCAGACGGTCATGCCTGTGCCAGACTTGTTGTAATGTAGCCCTGAAAGTAGAAGCACTTACAACATTGAAACGAGTTGTAAAAGAGACTGACATGACAGAAGACATTAAGATTGATAAGAAGAGTCTGAGTGATGCAACATTCTGCAGCTATGAACAAGAGCCATCTTTAAAATGTGTGTCAAGAAATTGTGAAAAATGTGGAGTACAAGGCCTTCAAAAGTATTTGGCGACTATGGAAGAAAAGAACAGAGATGGGATGGTGTCATGGTATCAATGGGAAAGCATTGAAATAAAGAAATATGACAAAGTAAAACGCTGCGTTTCTTGTGTGCCCAAAGAAGCTGATTTCAAAGTGTTTTTGACAGCTTTAGAGAAAGACATGATGGTGTACCCAGAGCATGCATTTAGAGCATCCTGGCAACAGAAACAAATGGGTGTATGTGTAGAGAAATTAACAAAGGGATCTGTAGCCATGGTAATGGATTTCAGTGAGAACTATGCATGTGTCTTCCAAAGTGAAGTGCAGTCAGGGTTCTTTGATAGAAACCAGCTAACTGTACATCCAATGATGTGCTACTATAAAGAAAGTCTTGATGACAAAGATGTTACAGTAAAACATGCCATCATTGGAATAAGTGAAGAAACCAAACATGATGCGGATTTAGCAATTGTCTTCGAGAATCAAGCCATTAAATTACTAGAAAGCAGAGGGGTGAAGATTGGTGAACTCCACGAGTGGACTGATGGGTGTGCAGCCCAGTACAAGGGGAAAAAGGCGTTTGCTGATATCAGTCTCAGAAAGCAGCCCAAAATGACTCGAAACTACTTTGAAACGTCTCATGGAAAGAATGTCTGTGATGGGTTGGGTGCAACTGTAAAGAATGCTTGTTATCGTGCTGTAATAAGTAACAGGAAAGTTCTTGGTAATGCTGAAGACGTTTACCAATTTTGTCAAGAAACTCTGAATATGGAAGTAGTGGACACTGTAAAAAGCACTCTGTCGAGAAGAGAATTTGTATTTGTTGAAAATGTGAATAGAAACCGACCAGAAACAAATGTACAAACATTAACTGGAACACGGAAGCTGCACTCTGTTAAGTCTGTTGGTAAAGACTATGAGCTGAACTCAAGGAAACTTAGTTGTTACTGTGATGCTTGTGTGAATGGTGTAACATCAAAATGTGAGAATGTAGACATAGTTAATAAGTGGGAGAAAAGAAACCTTGATGTTATTAGTAAAGTCCAAGAAAAACTAAATGTAAAGAAGAAACAACCATCTAACAAGGAGCAGCCTAAAGCAACCTGCAAAGAACTAACAAAAGGACAGAAACAAACAACTTTGAAAAGAAAATCGGAGACCAAGCAACCAAAAGCCAAGAGGAGAAAAATAGAAGAGACAGCAGCAACAACATCCCAACAAGATACAGCCTTTCAACCTGGTGATTTTGTTACCGTTGGGCTCAAACCGAGAAAAAGACCCATAAGTGTTTACGTTGCTGAAATTACAAGTAAATCTGAAACAGAATATGGGCTTAAATATATGAAGAAAGCTGGAAACGCATATGTGTGGCCTGAGAAGTCAGACGTTTCTCAGGAGCCAACAGAACATATCATTTCAAAGCTAGAAGCTCCTGAACTTGTCAATGAAAGAGGTCATTTTAAATTCAATACACAGGAACTCAGCAAAGTTAAAGTTAATCTGTTGAAAATACACAAACATGTGTATTTCAAATAGAAAATGTTGAGCATGTGTTGGTTCTTACAATGTGTAGAGTCCGTAACCGTAGTGCAGTCTATTTCTATCTCATACAAAAATATGTTCTATTGATATAAACAGCAGAAACTGACTATACTTGATAGGAAAAGTGTTTATTTTAGAAAAACAATGTGCTTGGGGCACTTGGTTCTACAAACTTTAAAAGTTACAGTTAAAGTTGTGTGATCATTTTTGTCAATTTTTAGAGTTCATCGCAACTGGGATGAAATATGTTTTTTTTATGCTTATCTCAAGCAGAGATTTTATGCATTTGTTTGTTAACATTCTAATTGTTAGTTTTCTGTGTTAACCTGAATAATACAGACTTGTTTCCATTAAAATCTTTGTTGTTATATGCCTGTTGTAGTGTCTGTAACCTTACACTGACCTGTATGTAAAAGTCGCCAAAAAAATAAATTTATAAAAGCGACTGTAG